>NC_135272.1:30828750-31145000 GCF_051311805.1 Agelaius phoeniceus
CTCTGACTGGAATTTCTGGTCATTAAAAAAAGCCAAAGCAGAACTATCACTACTTACCTCATCTGCAGCTATAAAAACGTGAGTGAGAGGTCAGAGGAAAGGGGAAAAAAAAAAAGAATCCTTGGGAAAAAAAGGGCTGGAAAATATAAAATCTAATTAGAATGACTCTAAAATCCCACCACCCCTCATAGGTTAGGAGGGAGCAAAAGCAGGAGTCCATGAGCCTCAGCAGGGCACGCAGCTCCCTCTCACATCAGCTTTCATGGTATTGCAGGTGGATTAAGTAAATCACTTCAGGCATAAATTTTCCATAAAAGATGGAGGGCACTCCTCCTTCCCCCAGCAAGACCAGGCAGCTGAAGGCATCCAGCAGGCTGCTGGATCATGGGCTGTGCAGTGGCAGTGCAGGGAAGGGTCCCTGCCCTGTTTCCATGGGATGCCCTCCAAGTGGCTGGAGGACAGAGAGATATGAGACACCCTTCCTAATCCCTGCTGCTGGAATAGGGATGTGCCACCCTTGCAGCTCCCAGGGGTGACAGCCCAGGCCTGCATGAACAACAGCTCCAGAAGAGGAGGAGATTTGGGAACAGAAATGTGCATGTATCACACAGCTCATAAAGGTCATAGCTTAGCAGTGGAGTTATTCCAAGCCACAGAAAGAGCCTAGATCCAAATCAAAGGTGGCAGAAACATGGACCAAGGATAAACCATCTTCTCCAAGACCTAAAAGGAAACCAGACACTCTGGGAAAGGAGCCAGAATGGGGCAGATTCGTGTATCTGGGAACTGCAACAGCCTCGGTACCTTCACAGCCTTGGGTGCTGGGGAAGGTGACACACGCCAGAGGGAAAGCAGAAATACTTGTGGATGGAAAGCAGAAATAGTCATGGATAGATAGCAGAAATAGTCATGGATAGATAGCAGAAATACTCATGGATGGAAAGCAGAAATACTCATGGATGGAAAGCAGAAATACTCATGGATAGATAGCAGAAATACTCATGGATAGATAGCAGAAATACTCATGGATAGATAGCAGAAATAGTCATGGATGGATAGCAGAAATAGTTATGGATAGATAGCAGAAATACTCATGGATAGATAGCAGAAATACTCATGGATAGATAGCAGAAATACTCATGGATAGATAGGAGAAATAGTCATGGATAGATAGCAGAAACACTCATGGATAGATAGCAGAAATAGTCATGGATGGATAGCAGAAATAGTTATGGATAGATAGCAGAAATACTCATGGATAGATAGCAGAAATACTCATGGATAGATAGCAGAAATACTCATGGATAGATAGCAGAAATACTCATGGATGGATAGCAGAAATACTCATGGATGGATAGCAGAAATACTCATGGATGGATAGCAGAAATACTCATGGATGGATAGCAGAAATACTCATGGATAGATAGCAGAAATACTCATGGATGGATAGCAGAAATACTCATGGATGGATAGCAGAAATACTCATGGATGGATAGCAGAATCACTCTGGAATGGGCCCAGGTGCCCGTGGTGTTTGCAGCCGTGCTGCAGCCCCGTGAGCACTGCAGCAGCACCTTCCATGGCCAGGCAGCCCTGCTCCCTCTGCCTGCTCTCCTGCAGCAGGATGGGCTGGGAGCTGGCACCTCTCTGCCTGCCAGGAGCAAAGGCAGATCTAGACAGAGCTCCTGCCTCCGCTATTTTCTGGTGAGGACTTCACAATAGAGTAAATCTCAGGTAGCAATGAGCCCTGCTGTGCAGGGAAAAGCTGAGTGTGACTGAGAAACCCTTCCATCACGCTGTCACAGAAAGCAAGTTCCCTGGGGCTTGAAGGAAGGCTGTGCCTTAAACGATTTGCTCTTTAATGGGCTTTTTCTTTGCAATCAGCATGTGAACTTTGAAAAACTGCTGGTTTGGTTTCCAGAGTGTGCAGCCCTGAGCCCACGGAACCCACGCAGCTCGCTGCTCCCCCCACGCTCCACCAGCCTGATTGGCAACCCTGCCAAGAGAGCCTCCCTGCAATTTCTGCATCCTGTATTGTAGTAAAAATAATGTGCTGCTGATTTTAAAAAGAGTTTTTAAAAATATGCCATCGGAGCATCATCTTGATAAAAGCTGAAAAAGATGCATTTTTAGTAGCAGAAATGTGAGAAAAGAACAAAGTCTGGAATGAGGGAGTTTGGCCCAGGTGAGCACTGTAGACCCAGAGTCAGATGGGATCCTCAGGAACCAGAGAGGTTCAGGGTGGGAGTAAAGGATCCTTCAGAGCCAGTGGGAATGGAGGATCAGGCCTGGCTTTGTTCTGACCCCTCTCTAGAGAGAGGACAGGAGGGATGGGAGGATGCAGTGCAAGGGAGGGTGACCTTGCACAGCTGCTCACAGGGTAGTGCTGAATGTTCTCCAGTGCAATGCACACACTGCACCAGAACTGGGGGGCTCTGCAAGACCCAGCTTCAGCCAGAGAAAAGGGCAGCAGCTGGGTGGGATGTGCAGGGAGGAGACTCCTCACTGCCTGCCATCCCTGCCCAAAGCCCCCTCAGCACCTGCTCTCCATGAGCACTCATGATTTGGGCTCCAGCACACACCTAGGACAGCACAGATGTCCCCCAGGTCACACGTGGAGTCTCCAGTGGACCAGAGCACTGATCCAAGGCACCATCTCTACTTCTACAGCCAGACCAACCCTATTCCCCTTGTGCCCTGTATCTCCCACAGTGATTTTTTCCTGGCCTCTTTCTCCAAGGGCCCAATTGCCATCAGTATTTCTCATCCTTTAGGAGGGATGCAGAGGACTAAGGCTGAGCAGCAGCCTCTAACCCCTTCTCCTGAAACAAGCTTAGTCTTTGTTGCACTGTATTTACTTCTGTTTTCCAAGAGTAGGGAAAAGCAAACAATGTAGAAAACCTTTAATTTCACTTTTTTTTCCCAGCTGGTAAAAATGATAGCTGGATATGCACACATCAGTATAATCGTCTCCTAAACAAATGGCACAATGACAAACCGAGGGGGCGGGGAGAGGGGGAGCAGAGCACAAGCTGGTGTTTTCAATTTAGAAAGTATGCATTATTTACACTGCCATTATTCCACTCAATTTGAGTTCACGCTTTAGTCCTAATTTCAGTATAATCAAAGTCAATGAATATTTAATCAGCATTGCTTCCAGAAATTGAGTAATGCCATTAACATAATGTCCCCAGGACTTCAATGCCGATTTTCCTCAAAAGCATGGGACTTTCACTCTTCCTGCCCTTCCCCCCTTCACTTTAACCAGTTGATGCTCTGATCCCCACCTTTGCTGGGCTTTACAAGGTGGGACCTGCCCAAAATGCAGTGAATGGGAGCAACGCTTCCCAAAAGCAGAGATGTGTCCCCGCTGATGCTGATCCAGCCCCAGGATACGTAATAAAAGCAGAGCATTTCCCTTCAATATGGCTCAGTATGGATAAGCATCATAATAACAATAATCCATTTGCACTTCTGGAGCACCTTTCAGTGGAGGGGCTCCAGTCATTCTGCAGGCATTAATTAATGCCTCCCACTCCCCTGCGAGGAGGGCACTTATTTGTGTGATAGCTAATCTGCAGATAGGAAAACTGGAGCATGATGAGGTTAAGTGCCTGGTTTACAGCCACCCAGGAATCCAGTGGCATTTGGGCAGAAGTCTGGAGCTCTGAGTGCCTCCAAGCTTCCTTCCCTAACCAACAGACTGTGCTGCTTCACTAAAATGAGATCAAGAAAAGCAGCAGTACCTATGAATATTTATGAACAATACAAAATTACAGCATAAAAAATTGTACAGACATTTCAGAGCTGCTAAGTGATGGCTCCAGAGCTGTATCTCTCTGTGCACAGAGCATTCAGCAGTCAGGGCACACATGCCCCCTCCAGTGGGGCTGCATCTAATCTATCATCTTTTCTAACATGACTATCACTGTAATATCTCAGCAATGCCTTCAGCTGAAGACCTATCACAGCCTTCCATCTATCTGAGCTGGTTTATAAAGCTTTTCTCCATGGTGCTGGAAAATCTGTGGGGCATGTGTTTTAAAATATTGGATAAATTCCCCACTTTCCCTTCTGTAAGTCTAGATAGAGCTTTAATGCAACCTTTATCAGTAATGAACAATCTCTTGTTCTCCCATAACATTAGAATTAATCCTTTTTTAGGTTAATAAGGAAGGAACAAAGTTCAATTTTGTTCACACAACACATACAGTTGGGAAGTCTGAGGTTACATATAGAAAGTACTTAGAAAGGTATTCTAACCTGATTTTCTAGAGGGTTTTGATAGTTTGGGATCATCACACTTTCATAAACTCTTCCATGAACAATTTCTTATGACATATCAGTTCACTGGTGGCCTAATTTGCAAATCTCTCTGTTCTTCTCAGCAGGTTCCAGCAAGGCTCACCTTAGTGCAGGTGTTCTCTTCACTAATGGCATTAAGGATCATTTTTCAGCTGCTGAAGATTTCTGAGTTGCACAGGTGCATGTGGCATATGGAAATTTTCATTCCCTACCTCTGAGAGTGGTCTTCAAAAATATTTTTTCTAAAAGTTTCCAAAGCTGCTCAAGCTCAAAACCAGTAATACCAATATGTGCCTATTTTGCTGAATTACTTTGGTTGTAACCAACTCTAGCATAGTCCTGCTGGCCTGGCCATGCACTTGGGCTGAGGCTGGCAAAGATGAAGTAGCACCTGACAAATTTACTCTCCAGCTCCATGGAATTACCCTGATGTGGGTAAATATGAAGATCCAGTTTGCAATCATTTAAAAAGCCTTATTCTTGGCTCGTGTCAAGAGTTTGCTCTTGGAGATGGAATGGAGGAAATAAAGGGTGCAGATGGACCAGGGATGGAGGAGTAAAGCCAGTGCCTGCAGAGGGAATGAGGAAGGGCTTTGCTGGAATAGGAGTGGGGAGGTGTTTGTTATGGTCTGGAGAAAGGTAGAGACTTGCTCAGCTCAGGAGCAGCAAAGAATAGCTTGTACATGTCACTGGAATTATAGAATGAAAGCCCCCTGTAATCTCAAGGAGAGCCCTTCTGTGAGCCCAGGTAGCATTTTTCCAACCTATCTCATCCTTAATAACAAATATTTTGAAGCCAGAAGATTGATGGTTTTGTGGCAGTGTCCTATTCTGCTGTCTCTTGGATGAAGTTGTCTCAGCCATGCTCCAGCAACGCCCCCTGATGCCTCCCATTGATCCCAATGGCTTTAAACACCAGCCTTAGCAAACACCAGTGCCACCCTGGCCGGGAGGGAGCAAACCTGGCACCAGCTGCCCCTCAGCAGCAACAGGAATGAAACATGGAGGTTCTGCCCTGGAAAATCCCACCTTCAGCCACTCTGAATGGAGACCAGTGGCTCTGACAACATCTAGGGATTGTTTCCTTTGAAGGAGAGCAGAGCAGTCTCACTCAGGGTCTGCAGCTCACCAGCACCCGCAGAAGGGCAGTCAGCTCTCAGTGCTGCTGGGAAGGATTTCCACAGCCCAGCTCCTGACAGGCAGAGTAAGAGTTAAGCTGGAGGGTGGGGGAGAAGCCAGAGGATTGCCATAACATATCATCAGTGGGTCTATTAATAGGGTTCAGGTTATAACTTATTCATGAACTTGTGCACTTTTCACTCGTACAGCATGGCAGGGTAACTCAGGAACACTTATGAATGACACTACTAATGCACCAAAGAGAAAGGAAACACAGCTCTGCTGCTGTTGCACATTAAACCCATCTATTGCTCTTCAAGACCACAGCAGATCAGTCAGGCAGACATGGATACTGCTGTTAAAAGATCAGCCCTCAGAGCATCACCACCCCGCTGGGCCTGGGATGCCTTTGGCAGACACGTAGCACATTAAATCTTTTTGTCTTGGCAATACTCATGCAATTTGCTGTATGATTCCTGTCTCAGCAAACCCTCCTGAGCATTGTCAGATTCAACAGGCAGCACCTCTCTGCATGGCCATGGAGGCCCAAAGGCATTTCTCTTGCTCTTTGCAAACCCAATGGAATTTGGAGCAATGGCTTTCCTTAACAGTTCCACAATAGAACTCACAGTGAACTGATGCTGATAAACTGGGCCAAAGCAAAGAGTCCAAAGACCTTCACGCCCTGAAAAATCAGCTCTGTCGTTTTTGAAATTCACCTCCTGGGTTCTGAATGGCCCTGAGGGCGGGTGAGAACAACCCCTAGCACCAGGAGGTAATGGCTGACCAGGCAGCACCTGCAAACATCAAAATGGAGCTCACAGAAATGTGAAGGCTCAAATTCCCACTGCTACTTTGGTTCCTGAAGGAGCTGAAGACTTGTACTATGGCACAGATGATTCAGGACTTCATAGATATGGCAAAGGCAATGGGTGTGTCAGTGGCAAGGCTGAGGGAAGAACCTAGAATCCCTAGGGACCAAGAGTATTCCTCTCACCTACACGCCTGGCAAGAGATTTAGCACTTGTCACTGGTCACTGTTTTATCTCCAGTGTCTTAATTGTCTTCCTGCTAGTTAGGGCTCATTGTATGTTCTATTGATTGTTGTTTCCCCACTAATTGACTGTGTGGTTGTTGGTTTCTTTAATTGCCATCCTGAAAGGCACTGTAAATTGTCCTACATCAACATTAGTGATGGTAAGAAAACCAGAGTGGTGCAAGGAATTTCAGTATCAATACAGTGGGGAAACAGCAAGGTCTTGGAATGCTCTCAGCCCATTATTTCTGTCTCTCAGCCAACTCATCCTAACCCTGTACACCAAACATTAAAGTTTTCACTTCCATGTGCTGGATTCAGGTTCTGGTTTTGCCCTATATTCTGGTTCAATATTCATTAACCCAGATGATGGATGTGCAGCACATCCTTTCCCACACACATGTGCTTCCCAGCTCCTTCTCCAGTTACCCAAGTCTGGTCCAAGACACAGAAGTCAGTGGCTATTTTCCAGATCTTAAAACATTTATTACTTCTCACAGACCTAAGGGTACAGACAAGGGACCAAAGGAGATTTTTCAAGAGGTCTAATTCCTACTAATTAACTCAGCCATGTTAGAGCCTTAGAAAGTTTCACAAAGACTCACCAGCATTTTTAGACAGTTGAATTGCTTTACCTGGCTCAGTCCTCCAGCCCCCATATTTGCAAATATTGTCTGGATATGCCAAACTCTTAATCCATGCAACAGGACAGAATGAGTCAGTCATGCAATACATTTAACTGTTCTGGAGATGACAAAAGACTACAAGAAGAAAGATTAATTAAAGACCTAGACAAGGAAAAAAAACCCCTTTTTTTTCAGAAACCATTTAGCAGTGAAAGGCACTGGGCATTATTTGAGCCTTATTGAATTCATGCTGGCTCTCTCTTTTCTGGAATAGCATCAATACTGCAATTGATTCCAGACCTTTTCTCAGAAGAATCCCAGTTCTAATTTAATCCTATTGAGCAGCAGTCAGAAGCCCACCAAGGGAGGAATTCCACTCATTTTAGCCAAGCAGTGGTGGGTTTGACAAAACCAAAAGACATGCCTTTTGCCTTTTTTGAAGGCCTTTTGCCTGTTTTTGGAGGGTAACTGTCACTGCAGCAGTCCCTGTTGCTGCCACTGCCTACTCCAAGAATGCAACATCCAGGATCTTGTTTGTTTTCCTATTAAGGCAACAAAAGTGCTTTGCTAAGTTTTGTGTAAAAATGAAAATGTAGTTTTAAAGATGATAAATGGCCCTTTTGGCTCATGCTGCTTCCTTTTTTCTTTTCTATTCTGTTTTCCTTTTTTTCTCCTAGGTAAGAAAAAAAAATCCCTCCCTTCCTGTGCAAATGTTCACAAGGGAACAGTTAAAGGTTCTTTTTCACACAGCTTTTCAATCAGTCAGTACAGGAGGTCACATTTCAGCTGATGAGAATATGCTATGAAAACTTGTGTGCGCTATGCCTACACATCCTGACGTCCTTCTTATCCCTTCTCACCCCTCCTAGATGCAAGAAAAGCAGCAGAAAAAGAGGAATTCCCCACTCAACACTTGAAATCTTCTCCAGACCACTTGAGCAGTTGTTACTGTAAGTGAGGAGCTAAGGGGGACTTTGAGTTATCCTGCCACATTTACAGGCCTTTCTTTAATTTCAGGACATTGTTCTTGAACTTTAATGGAATGATTAGTGATGTGCAGCAGCAGCAGCAAGAGGAGGAACACAAGTGAAGCCAGGAAAGCCTAGGGATGCAATCCCATCCATCTTTAGATGCCACATCCCCACCAATATCTGCTGTGAGCACCAATTCATTAGGCTGGTGCAATCTCTTCAATAACAGCCCCAGCCTGTCCCCACTGAGCAGCTTGTTAAACCTCACAAGTAAGTGCAGAACCAATTTGCTCAGCCCTCACTGCTTCCCAGCACTAACCTTATTAACCTTTAGGCACAGCAAAAGGGCTGCTCATTTGCTGGAACATCTGCTTTGGATTGAATGACGAGGAGTGTGGTGGGAGCACCAGCCCTGGGAGAACAGCCCAAGGGGCTCTGTCTCATCACCTGAGCAAGTGCCAGGTTCAGCTGGGCTTTTTTCAGAGGAGATGGATGGAGGAGTTCTGTTTCCATGGGTCCTGCTGCTCTGTGCAGATGTTCTGTTTGGCTTCACTTTGCCCTTTCATCTACAAATAAACCAGCTCACCTCCCTCTCCTTCAGAGTTCTACATTTATGTGCACTGTAGCCAAACCACGTCTTTAACTTCTGCTAAAACTTAGATAAATTCCCAATTCTTTGGTTGCCTTTCTGCCACCTCTTTTATGAAGCTGTCCCTGTTTTCCCACACTAACTTGGATCACCTTCTCTCTGAAAGCAGATTCATGCTCAGCAGCTTGAAAAAGAAGAATACGCATGCACACACACACAAACCAACCTAATCCACATCTAATTCTAAGGAGCTGATGGCTACTTGAGGAAGGGCTCTCTTTATAAATGAGAATATATGAAATACCCTACTGAGAAGAGAGGGCTACTCAGTATTTCTGCAGCTTTGTGCAGTGCTCAGGTATTCTGAAGTATTTCTCTTTTGACAGTTTAAGCAAGACCAGTTTCTCTGTCCGAATGCCTTTAACTCTCACCTTCCTGCTAAAACAGAGGCTGTTTTTCCTCTGCCTTCTAGTCCAGCCTCATCACCTATTGCAAACTCCACAGGGAGAAACAAGAAACAAGTGTTCTCCTTTAGCTGCAGCTCTCATGTCCTATATGTGGCACTTGTCAACATTATTTAACTGCAAACTTCTTGCTGGAACCTGATCTGATGGTCCACATTATTTCCTAGCTCTGCCTCATTGTAGGAACATGAATAGAGAAGGTGGCAGAGGTTCTTAGAACAAGAAAGGGAACAGAGACAATCTCTGAGAGGTTTATATCTGCATTTTGAGGTGCCTGACAAAAGTTTGCAAGCACATTTTGCCTGTGAACAGCACACTACCCACCACGTCTGAAGGTGCCAGAAAAGCAAAACTTGGAACGCACACAGGGGAAGGACTGAGCTGAAAAAAAGCCAGTTCAGGATCTATCTGCTCACAACAACCAACAAGCACATAAATGAGCCTTGCACTCTTCTTTTCTCATCTTCACTCTGTGGCCACTCTCCAAAGAGAAGGCAGAGTGATGAGCCAGGGGAAAGCAAAGCAAAACACTCCTGTTTCAAGATCTCATTAACTGGGAAGCTAATAAGTGCACTGAAGCTTTCATTCCTCAAGCTGAAACAGGAAAAGTTAAGAGGGAAAAAAAATACTTTTAAAGTGTTGGAATTTTTTATTTCTCATCTTGAACGGTGCCTCTGTACATTTTTAATAGCTGATCCTCCACATGACACCCTTGGGAGCAAGGCTAGGGAGCCAGAACTTACTGGAGTGCTCACATCCCCATTTCAAAACCCAAAGCCTTTCCACAGAAAATAAGTTGATTGAAAAGCTGCATGAAGTGTCTCTCCCATGTAATCTAGAAGCTTATTAGCTACTTTCTGACTCTTGAGCCATCAAGGTTTACTGGCTCCATGCCTTCATTCTCATCTCCTCTTCCTCTGGGCCAAAAATCTTCCTTGGCTTTCCTGCCCCAACCTTCTCAGAACTTCACCCTTCATCCCTGCAGTGGAGGGGAGGAAGGCAAGGAGTCAATGAGCTCTTTGATACAGCAGCTAGAGGGGGTCAGAGATTTAAATTTACCCAGAGGACAGATGATTAAAAAAACACACCAAACACCCAACCACCCAGAAACAAGTGAGATTGAAGGCTTTGTCTTTGTTTCAAGAACAAGAACTGAGTCAAATGCCTGTGATCGTGACCATGGGATCCTCCCACCTTCAGAAAAACAAAGCACAATCTGAACACAATGGTAACATTTTACACAGGTTATAGTTAGCAAAATGGTCTTTCTTTTATGCAAAAGGGAAAGTAATCCTAAGGAAAGTAGAAGTCTGATGAATTTTTCAAGTCATCCACTTTATTAAATAAGCACAGGACAGAATCAATGGCTTCTGCTAAAATTCAGCAAAACATCCTTGGCATTTTGGAATATCCCTTTTAATTTCCACTGGGGGTGATTTTTTTTTTTCTATTTCAAATTAAGTTTTTTCTTTTTTTGAAGAATTTATAATCAAAGACCATAATTCCTCACTTACTACATGTTTATTTGCTTTCAGCTTCTTAAGACCAATGTACTTATGTATAAAAATAATCACAAGTGCTACTAAAATTGCAAATAAATTCTAAGCAGCCTAGCAGAGTAATGCTCCTAAACCATAGTCAGTGTTTATAAGCAACCCTACAACAATAGATGTGATAAACAATTAACTATTGCTTTTACTGACTTAGGAGTTCAGATCACTACAAAGAGTTGACCCAAACCCTCTGCACAAGACCCTGGGGTATGCATGATCCCACTTTTCAGAAAATCTCTCTACTCCAGGTTGTGTGGTAGCACTTAGCCAAAGTTAAAAAAATTTCATTCGCTTAAACTGGAGCCTAGTAGGCTTTTGTTTATTTTTGTCTGCTAAAAGTGACAAAAATATAAATTTCTGTTACTTAGAAATCTGATATTTAACTGGGAGCTGAGGCCAACACCCCTCAGTTTCAATGGGAGAAAAGGCCTGGGGAACCCTTCAAACTGTGCCCTAGAGATGCCAGGCTGGATTTCTCTTCTTCTCTTCTCTTCTCTTCTCTTCTCTTCTCTTCTCTTCTCTTCTCTTCTCTTCTCTTCTCTTCTCTTCTCTTCTCTTCTTCCAATTAATGTATAAACATTTTTAAACTGACATGGAAAGCAGCATTTTTAGGATAACTGAATGCCTTTCATTCTCTTGAAGGAAAATAAAGACACCTAAACACACCCATGAAATTTGGGGTCCAGTTGTCTGCCTTTAGACAGCTGTAAAAACATTTGGCACGAAGAGGTTGATCCCGCAACAGGACAGTGGCTAAAGGAGAAACTGAAATTGAGGGATGCCCAGATCTTTATCTCTTAAATATCTTTGTAAAACAGTGAGAAAAATGCATAGCTCCAGAACACCCCAGCCCCTTGCCCAGCATGCCAGGAGCGTGGTTGGGATTGCAATGACTGCCAGCCATGGCATTGCCCAAGCAATGACATCACCACTGTCATGGAAACCCCATGGTTTTATCACAGGGAACTGAAACCTGGTGCCTGGGAAGCAACAGTGAGAGCTCGAGTTCCCATTCCAGAGTTCCCATTCCAGAGTTCCCATTCCAAAAGCAACATGTGCCTCTGGCTCAGCTCCCTCCTCTGCTCTGTCCCGTGGCCACAGAGGTCACTGCTGGAGCGGGAGTCTCAGACTGTTCCCTACAAACCAGACAGTGTCTGAAACTGGAGAAAAGTTTTACTTTCTCTTGTGCTTTTTCTAATTTTCACTTTGGGTCACTTCCCTTCCAGCAGCAGAAGAGGCAAGAGGATTCACCCTGGCAGCTGGAGTCAGCTGCTGACAATACATTACACTTAAAATTCCTTTTAATATTCTGCTTAGACACACTGTAAAAGAAGAATGGATATCCCGAATAATTAAAATATGTTTAATTTGCATGGAGCTCAGGGCATTGTTCTGACATCAAACATCACTGTCAACCATATGTGGAATTTCAACTGCCAAGTGCTTCATTTATGTGAAAATTAGCTTAAGTGTACAAAGAATGAAAAATTTATGATTATTTCACATTTTAATAAATGCAGTGCTATGCATTAATTTAGACTTCTAAAACAATTTTGACAGTGACAGGGGAATCCTTCACAGAGTAAGTGCTGCAGCGTGCCGTGCTTCACATGTCCTGCGGAACTGTGTGCTGGAGTGTTAAGGCAGTTAGATTTTTGTGTTTTTAAACAAAGATATTATATGACTATATCACTTAAAACACTGCTTCACTCTTCCCATGAGAGTGGCACAGAACCCATCAATGGCTTTCAGACAGATCGGCATCCCGCGTTGCACAAAAATGTTTGCAGTGAGAAAAAAAAAAGTGCATAAATTACATTGCTCAATGTAACAGGCACTGGCAACTTTCCCCAGACTTTTGTTATACAGGAAAATCACTTGGATCTTCCACAAGGTGCTAAGATCTGGCACCAGTGCATTACTTTTCATGAGCATCTTCTGTTCTTCATGGTAAGACATGAAGCTGCACTACCTCTCACTCCTTATAGGCCTAAATGGAAATCCCACAATGTTTTGGGGTCTGGGGTACCCCAGACTAAGAGAGAAAACATTGGCAACCTCTCACAAACTGCTCCTTCTCTTGCTCCAACCAGAGGTCCCCTTCAAATGGCACTTTTCATATAATGATCGACTTTGCCTTTTGCATGACAAAATTAATAAAGCACTTCTGCAAACATGGACTCATAGGATCACAGCCCAGTTTGGGTTGGAAGGGACCTTTAAAGGTCATCTGGTCCAGCCCCCTGCAACGAGCATCTTCAACCAACGTCTGAAATTCTGTACAAATCCCCTGAACTCCAAATATAACTGACACAAAGAAAGCAGAGAATTTTAGCCATTGTCAGCCCACATAAGTCTGACTTTTGTGCTTTGTAAGATCTGGCATTTACAGACATGTTAAACACAGTACACTCCCCTCTCTGCAGGTACTGCATGCTCAAAATCTACATTAAAAGAAGGTTATTAACACCATCCTGGCAGAGTTCAGAAAAGAGACCAAAACCAACTTCATTCTGCCATTTCCTAAGGTGGGGCTCTTTGAACAAATCTCTTTGGTGTATTTCCATTTCTTCTTTTCTTTCTTTCTTTTTTTTTTAAAGAAAGCAAACTTATAAAAATGGAAATTCTATCACATAGCCTCACCTTGAGCACAGATGAATTATAAACAGGGTTTGATCCTTCAGATCCACCTAGAGCTCTCAGCATGTGAGCTTATCTAGTAACCAAAAGCAGCAAAAAAGCCTTCATCCTATCTGAGAATCAGCTCTGAAAGGAGATGAGATCAGACACATGCTTTGCTATTGGCTTTCATGGCTGTTTCCTGACAGCAAAATAGTACTAAGAATAAAGAACCTTAAGACCCATTCCAGCTGCTTTAAACAGGTGTGATCTGGCAGGCACAGCCACTTCTGTAAACTCTGAATCGTGAGTCAAAATCTCCCCTTCATGGTCTGGTTACTTCTGGCCTTTGTTGTCCAAATGCAGATTTCATTCCTTGTTGCAGGAACACCAAGAGCAGCACCAACCTCTGCTAGGACAGGAGGAAACTTTTGCTCTCTGTCTCTTGGGCACCAGAAAGTTTGGCCTGGCACGGGGAATGAGTCACTTGGAAAATCTGCTGGCTGGGTGTTGAAGAAGAAAATGCTGTCCGTGTGTATGTGGCATTTTGCAGATCCATGACCTGCACAGGGCCTTTTGGGTGAATGTGGGAATGGCCACTCTCTGTGGATGGGCACAGAGCCCAGGACACTGCTGGAGTCCCCCCTGTGTCATTGTTTGATGGTTTGGATGCCACCAGCCAAGCCCAGACTGTCACCTCAGGGCTGGGTGGGCAGGCACAGGCTGCTGTGGTGGCATGCTGTGGTATTTTTGGGGTCCCCCAGCGTGGCGAGGAAAGATGAATCTGACTCCATGTTCTTAGAAGGCTAATTGATATGATATGATATGATATGATATGATATGATATGATATGATATGATATTATGCTATACTAAAACTATACTAAAGAATAGAGAAAGGCTAAAAGATAATAATGAAAACTCGTGACTCCTCCCAGAGTCCCGACGCAGCTAGACTGTGATTGGTCATTAAGTCAAAACAATTCACATGAAACCAAACAATGACCAGTTGGTAAACAATGTCCAAACCGCATTCCAAAGCAGCAAAACACAGGAGAAGCAATCAGATAATGATTGTTTTCATTTTACCCTGAGGCTTCTCAGCTTCCCAGGAGAAGAAATCCTGGCAAAGGGATTTTTCAGAAAATATGACAGTGACAGCATGCCATGGGCCAGCTGGAAATGGAGGGCAATGGAAGGCTAATTTATATATTATATTATATTATATTATATTATATTATATTATATTATATTATATTATATTATATTATATTATATTATATTATATTATATCATATTATATTATATCATATCATATCATATCATATCATATCGTATCATGCTATCCTAAAACTACACTAAAGAATAGGGAAATGATACTTACAGAAGGCTTAACAAGATACTAATGAAAAACCCGTGACTCTCTCCAGAGTCCCAACACAGCCTGACCGTGATTGGTCATTAAGTAAAAACAATTCACAGGTTGGATAAACAATCTCCAACCACATTCCAAAGCAGCAAAACACAGGAGAAGCGAATCAGATAATGATTGTTTTCATTTTTCTCTGAGGCTTCTCAGCTTCCCAGGAGAAGAAATCCTGGTGAAGGGATTTTTCAGAAAATACGACGGTGACAGTTTTGGTCTGAGACTGAGGTGAATCCCTTCCCCCTGCAGCTTCTCCTGTGGGAAGTCACTGGATGCAGAGCTGGTGCTCACACTGCTCCCCTCCAGTGCTCCCTGCCAGCCTGGCACCACACAGGGACCAGGCAAATGCCACCTGCCTTGCTTGGTCCTCCCTGCCACTGCTCTAATGCCTCTGTAGCCCTCAGGCTAAGAGTTTGCACTCATTCACTTGGTGTGTGTGTCAAAGAAAATGAAAATGCGAACAAGAAAATCGATGTTTGGGGGTTTTTTTAACAAGTTATTTTGCTAACATTTACACTGCAAATGCAAGATGGTGTTTGCTATCACTGGCCTACCAGGGCAGGGGAAATAATGGTTCAAAAAAAGCCCCCCTGGAATGAAAACATCTCCATGGGCTTTACACTGGATAGTAGATATGTCATAACTTACATAATCACCTCAAGTGGGATTTCAAAAGTATTCTGCTCTAGTCTTATTTCCACCCCAAATTGAAGACTATTTTAAGCACTGATTTGAATAGAGACATTTAAGAGCCTCAATATTTCTCCAACACTTTTCACTAAGCTTTTGTGCAGTCTGTAAGTCAGATGAGAGTGGTATTTGCATATTTGTAAAATAGCACGTGGATCATTTTTATCTGGAGAATACTGCTGAGAACTGCCATCAGAAACTAAGGGAAAAATCTGGAAGTGTGCATTTAGAAGCAGATGAGGGGCTGGTCTTTTATTTGGCTACCAATTTGTGTAGAATACAACTGTCTGAATTTGTTGGGGGAAAAAATTTCTTGTGATCCTAGGACCACAGTGGGATGTTTTCAGCCAGATGAAATTGAGATCATTCTGGTGTTAAATATTTGCTGGAGGAGGTTAGGCCTTCAACCTAATACCAGCAGCCTGCCCCAAGGAATTGTTCCTAACTGCAGAATGTTTTGTCAAAAGCACTATCATCACATGCTATTTTCAAGCCAGTAACACTAAAGCAGAGAACTGCAGCTGGGGAGAGGAAAAGGCAGTGAAAGGGCAGCAAAAATCAGAAGGAAAAGGGAGCTTGCACCAGCCAGGAGACCAAGGCAGCAGCCAAGAGAGCACCTTTTGTTTATACCAGGGGTGACCAAAACTGAACTTTCCCTCCCCATTTTGCAGCAGCAAAGGAAGGCAGCCACACACAATCCTGCCTCCATGGTTTGAGCAGTTTGAAGGACTACATGGGGGTATCAGTGATGAAACACCCTCTAAGGAGGTTGAAATTGCAGGGGGAGGAGATGGAGCTGAAGATGGCAATGGGATGAGGGAGCAGAAGGGACAAAACAGGATCAGAGCAGGCTGAAACTCCACAAGTGAGACCCTTATGAAAAGAACTGAAAACTTGGCATCACCTGTCAGAGGCCAAAACAGGAATTGTCTCTTCCCTCCATCAAATTATATGGCCCCAGAGCTGTAAAACTATCAGGGGTTTTGTGTGCAAACACTGCTGCTGAATTATGATGCTCATATTGTGGGTCAGGGTTTCTGCACTAGCCCAAGGCCATAGTCCAAGAAGATTAAGAAGACAAAAATCATTAGATGCAAACTCCTCAGAAGCAATGAAAATGCAGCCATGACTCAGGTTGGTCACCACATTTTTAGTGAGCATACATATGCCTGAATACATATATATTATATATCTACAGCTGCAAATCTAGCACAGGCATAACACCTGGAGAAACCCAGAGTGGCTGTAGAACCCAGTGATACAGAATATTCAGCCAAGCCCTTACAGCAAATCAACAACTTTGGAGAAGAGCTCCAAGATCATCTCCAACCTTTGACAGAAAACCCCCATGAAGAGACCACTTTGGCAGGGATGCCTGGACAGCTCCCACACACCAGAGACAAGCAGGGGCACACACAGGGGCACAGCTACACCACGTTTACCCCCTGGCAGACCAGCTAAGACCCATTCAAGGCTCTGTGCCAGCCCCAGCAGGTCCCTCCCTGTGTGTGCAAACAGAGCCAGGGGTGGGACAATGCCCCCGAGGTCCTGCAGTGGTGACAAAGCTGAGCTCTGTGCCCCCAATCCTCCCTGCAGGAGGCAGGGGATGAGCTCAGCCACTGGAAAAGGGATGTTCAACACATCCTTCCCACACCTCCTGCCAGCTGCTGGCAGCTGCTCACCTTGGTGGGAGGTGCAGTGCCACAGGAGCAGGTAGATGGAACAGGAGGAATCTGTCAAGGACTTCAGAGAAACAAAAAAGGGAAAAAAAAAAGAATTAAATAGAAAAAGGGGTTGGGGGATAATTACAAAACAAGTATTTTTAATGGTTGCTGGCAGAAACCCCAACCCTTGTATTTAAATGGCTTTTTTAATTAAAAAACAGCAGGCTATGAATGCTAATCTCTCTGAGCAGAAAGCTCCTGATGGTTTGCCTGTTTCCAAAAGACTAAATCAATCAGCAAGAAGGCTAACCCCATCGTGGGAACAGGCATTTCAGAAGGGCCTCAACTTTCAGAGACTCCATGTGCTGCACTCCTGAGCACACAGGGCAAGGTGTAAACTAACACCAACACTGCAACAAAACATGTCCAATAGTGCTTTTACTTTTTTTTTTTTTCCTAGATCTGATCTGTCTTTCCTTGTTGCTTCAGAATGTTTTTGGTTTGTTTTTTTTTTTTCCTAGCTAAAAATATCAGTGGAGGCCTGCCAGGCTAAAATGTGCAGTTTGAGTCCCTAAGTGTTTGGGTAGGGAATATTCCAATTGCTCCACATTTTTGCCTATGTAAACTACTTAACTTGCAAATCAGAAAGCAATGTTGTATGACACACTTGGGTTTTTCTTGGAATCTCAGCAGACATGCAGAGAAAAAAAAACATATTACCAGCAGAGAGTGTGAGGAGAAGAGAAAAAAGAGAGAGAGAAAGAGAGAGAGAGAAGGATGTCAACCATGTAGTACAAAAATAAATTGTTAGCAATTTTTTATGAACTGAGTTTTCCCAAATGTAAAGCAATTTAACAATTTTGTGCCATTGCAATTCACAGAATCTGTGGGTAGAGGGACTTTAAAGGAAAATCCAGCCCTATTTTATTCTTTGTCAAGAATTATGTGTCATTTTGTTTCTTTCCCACATTTTATATTTGTATAAAGTGTGAGAGAAAGGAAGCCTCACCAGGGAAGGCCACTAGCAGGGAACACCCTAAGAAAATCTGGTGCTGCAGAGCAGTGGAAGGCTCCCTAAGCTGGCACTGTCATGCAGTTTGCAAAAAAAAAAAAAAAAATCCAAATATTATGTATATGCATTTAAGTTAACGCAGTCTACTGGTCTCACAAAGATGTTCAAGAAATATTTTCTGCCAAGTTGCTACACAGAAAGAGGAGATGAAGAGGTCCATCAGTGATGTGCACATCTTCTCTAGAACCTGGCTGCACCAGGAGCCAAGGTTCCTTCAAAGGTAGGAGAGTTTACTCTGCACCAAAGCTGTCACTGAGACACGTGAAAAACCTCAAAGATACCAGCACTCACTCTGTGTGACCACACTTGGTGCACCTGGATGCTCTGTACAGCTCGTGCAGTGCCCTGTAAGACTCAGTGATGGACAAAGCTTTGCAGAGGTGCTGCTCAAATTACTGCCTGGGTGCCCTTTCCTTAAATCAGGCTAAGCTTTCACTGGGATCAAGGTAAGGAACAGCTCCAAGGAATTTCTCTGCAAATTCATTTTGCAGGATGCTGATTTCTCATTATGAGAGAACACAAATCCATTTGACGAGAAATGTTCTCTTCCCATTCTCATTTTGTTTCACAACCTGTGGCCTAAACCTCAGGTGAATTTTCAAATAAGCCGGAGCTCGTCCTTGCAAGGGAACCTCTGAAGGAAACAAACACAGAGAGCACATTGGCATCTTTTGTGTTATTGCCCAGTGCAGCAAGAGAGCACAGGAACACCTTGACAGAAGTGATGTGTGCCCCTCATTCTGCGTGCAAGAAACCAAAAATGCTCTGCAGATTTCTGTGAATTGTGCCACACAGCCTTGCCAAGTTGTTCTTTCCCCCCCTTTCTCAGATGGGGGAACCTGAGGGATGGCTGATAGGAAGGCAGGCCTGGGGAAACTCCCAAAGTGATTTGGGAGCTAGATCAAATGAAATCTCCTGCACTTCAAGAACTAGACCACTCAAAACCAACAAATTGATGTTTCATGCAGAGATGGCTGACTTTATACATTTTGTATTCCAGTGTCACACTGACACTTGCCATTCTTGGCACTGAGGAGCTAAATTTATCACTGTCTTCTTTAATCTGCCCTAGGAAAGGCAGAATTAGAGATGTCCTCCTGCCTGGGTTGCAGCAGCTCCCTGTTGTTAATCCAGCCACGGAACAGCCCCACCAGAAATCTCCTCCAGCTTGATTTGCTCTCTCCACTGAACAGCAGCACGTGGATCAAACCAGCCCGAGCAGCTTGCTGTCCACCTGCCTCTCAAGTGCAACCAAGCAGAAGAAAACTACTCTGACAATTTGAAAGGGGACTACAACCAATTTAGAAGGAAATGATTGCACAGAGTCCAGCGCGGTGCCTCGAACGGCGTCACGGAGCAATCCTTCCTCACTTAATGTGCTGGGCCTGTCACTCTGCTGATTTCAAATGAGCTCAGGTAAACCAGTTCCACAAGCATGATTCACTTTAAAACACTTCCACTCCAGGGCATCACTCTGCATCGCTGGTACTCGTGTACTTGCAAAGAGTGTTTCTACCATGCTTTTCATTTCTTGAAGCAGATTTATATAGATAAAATGTGCTAAATGCAGCCCCTTTGATGACTAATAATCTTATTTCCTTTTGGGAAACAGGAAAAGCTCTGGTAACCACCAATTTGTTTGTAACCACCAATTTGTTTATCGTATCTAGACCTAATTCTCCACCTATGACAGATCTATGCTAGTTAGGTATGGAGTAAACAACACTGGGAGCTCTACTTAGCTAAGACTGATACTTAAACCTCTGGATTTTCAGATGAGAGAGTCACATTTTTGTTTAGTTGAACACTCTTGACCTAAACATCACTTGCTGCCATGGAACTGCATCAAGTGTTCATTGACTTTCAGACCCAAACTACAGTTCAGCATTTTCTTGGGTACTTCAGAAAGAAGCTTGGTTGCAGCATTTCATCCTGAAGTCTCTAATCCCATCCAGTATTAATTTCTTTGCCAAGAATCAAGTCAGTCCATGTCCCTCTGTGCTCCAGCAGACTGCAGGGACTGCCAGAGCAAACCTCACAGGACACTGCTAGAGAAACCCCAGGAAGTCAGTGGAAAGCCAAGCTGAGCTCTGTTGCTTTTGGGACAGTATAAACACCACAGTGGGTAAAGCAGCCACAAAACAAATTAAAGAAAAACCAACCAAACAAGCAAAAAACCACACAGGCAAACAAAACACGAACATACACTTCCAGGGAAGCCTCAGGGGGAGGGAAACAGCCTGCTGTGGTGGGTGCTTGAGGTTAATAATGGTCAAATAACATGACCTAGAAGGGATCAGCAGGATCTTTAACAGCTGTATGGCACAAGCTGTATAGCTACAAGTTACATGGCTAGAAACTTCAAATACTCCTGCAAGGAAACATCACAGATAAAGCGCATCCACAGATTATCTTCCACTTTCCATATACCATAAGTGTAATTTTGTTTGCAATTAAACTGACTTTTTCCAGGTCTTGCCATGGTTACTTAAGGGAAAAGCATAAAAAAGCTGCAGAAATTGTGGCTAATAGGAGTTTTTTCCCCACGGAATTTGAAAAGCAGAAGGAACCTGCATTGTCCAGCTTGTAACAAAGGCACTTCCTCACATTAAATTGATACACACATTTTAGCTTCTCAGTGCTTCTCATGGCATTAGGCTAATTATCAACTCTTTCGGGCCCCAAGTCTTATTTGTGAGGTGGTGAATGCAATCTAACTCCTTAATGGTCCTGCCCTACTTCCTAATAAAGTCCAGCAACGTTGGCAACAGGAGCATCTTCAATGTTTTCAGGTGAGCATTGCTCCCACACAAGTTACATTTATTATCTTCTAGTCTGGCTTCTGGAACTTTAATTAATAGAAGACCACATCCACCCAGGTTTTATCTGCAATAAAGCAATACAGTACATTTCCCCTGGTGCAGGTGTCATTCAGGCTGGGAAGAGCCAGTCTGTAGGGCAGAGACCTGGGGCTGCCAGCTGCACAGCACAAGGGGAGGCAGCCCCAGTGCTCCCAGGAGCTCCCACAGCTGAGGGCTCACTCGGTCCCATCCTTCCTCACATCCCAGATCAGATGTTCCAGACACTGTGGTGTGGGTTTTGGGGCAGGGGAGTGGGGAATCAGGGGATACAGACTGCAGGGAGGCTGTGGCACAGAGCCAGCAGGATGGAGCCATGGAAAGGCTCTGTGTCAGGATTTTTAGCTTATCAGAGTGACCCTGAGAAAAGTTAGAAAGTCTCTTTTCCCAGCCCAGTGCTTGAAGAAGGAGTCAGAGCTCTTCAGTTCTCGGTCTCAAGGTTGTTTATTGTGTCTTATCTATAAAAAATTTTCTCCTGCCCTGCCGAGGTCCATCCAGCAGGACAGTTCAGGCACTCTGCCTGCCCCAGGATGGTGTTATCTCTTTATACTAACAGCTACATGTACAATGTTTACAATTACTTTCCAATACCTATCACCTATGTTAGACAGTGAGCTTCTACTCTAAACCAATCTAAAAGTGCCAACACCACAGCAGAAGATGGAGGCCAAGAAGCAGAAGGAGAAAGGCTGGACATGCCCAGATCCCTCCATCTTGCCCCCTGGATCCCCATTCTAGAAACCCCAAAATCTACTTTTCCACCCCATGATAACTTCACTATTATTCTACCTAAACTGTTGTGGCTTGCTGATCTTTATAAAAGGTTGGTAATTTGCTCCACGGGTCATAATCAAACCCACAGGTGTTTTGGGCTCTGTGCCAGGGTCTCTGAGCCCCCTCTGGCCAGAAGGATGTCCTGGGTCCTGACAGCTCTGCTGCAGGGGCTGTGGAGGGATGCACAAGCAGAGCATCCCCATGGTTTGGGCACATCTGGCTGCCTCTGCACAGTGAGGCACCTGCTCATGAGCTCCTGTGAAGAACCGGAGCTGTGCTCATCCTCCTCCTCCTCCTCACCACCATCCCACAGTGGGGGGAGGAATCCAGCCCTGCCCTGACTCCCTGCACGGGGTCAGGCCATGAATTTGACCTCACTGGAACCCAGATGTGCTCTGTGGTGTCCCAGTCCCTCCCTGTTTAACGAGGACATGTCCCAGCAGCTCCCCTCTGGTGCCTTTTGGAAGCTCTGTCTGCAGCTGCAGAGCTCACTCTGTGCTTCACTAAGAGCAAACTGGGCTTTCAATGACATAATTACAGCCCTATATTAAAATGTTATATTTAAATGATCTCATTCTTCATCAGCAAAGGATACCCCTAACCAAAACAAATTCTTCTATATCATTTATTGTATTTAAGATAATTTAATTCATGCTGGAAGGCAGCAAATGAATAAATTCCACAGCACTTTATTTAAATATTTTTGAACAAATCTTGAAAGATGTTTTCATTTAGCTGAAAGCATACTAATAGCAATTTTTTCCTCTACCACAATAAAAAATATGGGTTTCTTTTTATTGCACTTGTTAAAATAAATGGCATTTTTAATAAAGACTGTCCCCATAACAACATATATGATTTGATCACATTATGAAATAAATGTCATGTGAGATTATACATTTCAAAGCAGACAGTTTATGTTCCTTTAGTTATTAAAATCAATCAGTTTTACTTTTTTTTTTTCCTGAAGGCAGGTATGGTTTTGATTAAAATGTGACCCCAAAAGCAGAATAATTTTAGTGAGAGTGCATTTTCATTTTTTGAAGGTTTATCTACCTTCCCATAGGAACTTAGAAGAAAAAAAATATACGGCTTTCAATGGCAGAATTAAAATTTGGTTTCCTTTGACTGACATTTTTATTCCCAAGAAGACCATGCTACAGCACAGTGCTGAGTGGAAAACTTCAAGCTAACAAACTAGTTACCATGTTTTTAGCCCATAAAATGGATCTGATGTTACAAACGGTCCCAGAATCCATCATTTGTACAGAAACCCAGCCCTGAGCCCCAGGCTGTGACAGGAGACTCCCTGTGACAGGGAACCACCACAGGGCCTGCAGGGAATTTAGATTTCCTCCAGAAACTACCTGAGAACTATTAGATATGAACATGGGTGTGACCATGGTCACAAGGGTTTTCAGGATGAAGAAGAGACAAGAATGTTGACTCCATGATCAGAAGGCTTGATTTATTATTTTATGATATATGTTACATTAAGACTATACTAAAAAGAAATAGAAAGGAAAAGGTTTCTTCAGAAGCTAGCTAAGCTAAGAATAGACAAGAATGAATAGCAAAGATCTGTGTCACAGACAGAGCAAGAGCCAGCTCTGCCATGAGTGGTCAGGAAATCCAAGCATCCACAGGAGACCAATCCCAGGTCTACCTGTTGCATTCCACAGCAGCAGATAACCATTGTTTACTTTTGGTTGCTGAAACTGCAGCTTCTCACAAGGAAAAATCCTAAGAAAGGATTTTTCATGAAAGATGTCTGCAACACATGGGATTGCAGGGAACCAAGCAGGAGTGACTCACAGGACCATATCCACGGCTCCATACAGGCTGACACTTCCTCCACAGGTTTTGGATTGCACTCCAACCGAGAGCAAACCCCCATTCCTGTCTCTGATTGTCTCCCTCCTGCCCACCCTGGCTGCTGAGGGACATGATTTAGGGTGAAGTCCCTCCTTGGGAGGCCCACGGGTCAGAAGCTGCTCCAGCTCTGAGATGGAAGTTGGGTACTTGAGTGGTCTGGCCTTTCCTCCTCACACAGGTGCCCCTAGCACCCCTCTCACACATCCATGGTCAGTACAGTGGGACACCTGCCTGGAAAGAAGGATAGGAAAACCAGCCAATTTTTAGTCTGTCCAGAATGCCCACTGATAATTTCTGGATCATTTCCCTCATTTAGGAATGCAAAAATCAAAGCACTTTGGAAAGGAAGGCTTCATGGTGCCCCTGAGGTCTCCCTCACAACACCAAAGACACAGAATGTGGATCTGCCAGCCCCTGGTGTGACTATCACTGCTGGCTCTTCAGACACTGAATTTTTCTTCAGTGTCTTTCTAAAGCCCTCCCTCCTTTTCAGACACTTTAGCTGCACAACAGCCTTGTTTCGACAAATGAAGCTCCCGTTAAAAATCACTGAGAACACGGGTGTTGGCTTAATAAAGAAATTACTTTTAACCTAAACATAACCATCTGTCAGGCCCTGAAAAGGAAAAACAAGAAAAAAAAAAATAGTGCAGTGATGCACAGCCATGGAGCAGCATTTGAAAGCTCCCATCCCAGCTCTCACTGAGCATGAACACTGAATATTAAACAAACACCTGAAGCTACACGTGCCAGCACCTCAAAGCATCGCTTCATTTTCTGCCGCGTGCTGCGACTTACGGGCAGCATCGCGGGCACCGCCGTCGGTGTTGCCTTTAATTATCCACGGGAGGTGCCCACACCACATCCCACAGCTCCTGCAGGAGCCACAGAGGGGCCACCAGGGCAGGCCATGCGTCCTGGAGCTCGTCTTGTGCTCCAGGGAGTCAGGGCCACGTGCGGTGCCCAGGGAGGTGGGGACAGGCACAGCCTCTCTAGGGTGGCGCTCGCAGGGGTCCCAGGATGAGGGAAGAGATGAGGATCTGACTCCATGTTTCAGAAGGCTTGATTTATTATTTTATGATATATATTATATTAAAACTATGCTAAAAGAATAGAAGAAAGGATTTCACCAGGAAGCTTGCAAGCAAAGGAATGGAATGATAACAAAATCTGTGACCAACCAGCAAGTCTGAAACAGCCAGACTGTGATTGGCCATTAATTAGAAACAACCACATGAGACCAATCACAGATGCACCTGTTTCCACAGCAGCAGATAACCATTGCTTACATTTTGTTTCTGAGGCCTCTCAGCTTCTCAGGAGAAAAATTCTAAGGAAAGGATTTTTCATAAAAGATGTCTGTGACACCTCTCCTTGGGCAGGGGCAGCTGAGGCTCTTTCTCTGATTGCTCTGGGGTGCCCTGACCCCCAGGGGAGCACTGACTCTGACCCTCATTCATGGAGAAAGTTTCCCAGACTTCAAGATAGACTGGAATCCACAAAAGTGTGAAAGAGGTTATAGAGAGTAGTGTAGGTGTATCACTTGGTGAGAAATTTTGGTTTTGGGATTTTTAGTGTGTTGTGGATGGAAGCAAGACGGAGGGCACAGGGTGTCATCCTGGGTTTCTTCTTCATGCTTCTTCTTCTTTCTTCTTCATGGGTTTGGGTGGCATTTTGTAATTGGGCAGAAAAGTCTGCATTGTGGGCTTTTGGGATGAGTTATTGGGTCAAAAGGGAAAATAATCCAGGTGTCAGTTCTTAATTGGATAGTTTAGTCTTAAAAGACCTTGTAACAAGAGATTGTTGGCCATTTTGTGCCTTCTAATGAAAAGCTGCTGAACTCACAGTAGTGAGACTGTTTTACTGAAAAGATATGATAAATACTTGAGTCTGAACATGGATTACTGTCTCACGTGCCTTTAATCCAGACCCAGAGAAACCCACAAGTGAGACCCCCCCAAGGCTCCTCTGCACCTGCCCCAGGAGCTGCTGGCTGCTCCCATTAACACCCTGGGCCAGCTGCTGGAGGCAGAGCTATGAGAGGATGAAGAGGGGAGGATGCAGATCAGGAGCAGCTTTCTGCAGCACTGTCAGGAATTCTGCTGGAGGAAAGTTTCTGATTGCTGACTTGCCTTGAGGTTGGATGAATTGGTGGGAAGCTGGCTGGGTTAGGAGGAAAGTCAGTGATTGACTTCCCCATCATTCCCAACAGCTCTGAGCAAAAGTAATCCTGGGATTAATTGATCCCACCAGCAGCTGAGCTCTAAGGGAGCTTGGTCTGTGCTTGCTGTACCTCCCTGTGCCCCTCCAGCAATCCCAACTGCTCTGTGACATTCCCATCAAACTTCCAAATTATTGCCCAGTCCCTCCACCTGCCCACCCCATCCCACCACCCAGGGGCAGCTGGGGCAGCAGGGAAGGGGCTGGGAAATGAGCAGAAATACCCTGGCAGGCAGCACTGGCAGCTGAGGATGGCTGTGGGTAAATCCAGAGTGAGCAGTCAGATGTTTTACAGACACTTAACTGATCTCCCAATATCCTGCTAAATCTCTCAGGAAATGCTCAGTAAACCCTACTGCCTGCACACTGCAAGTGACAGTCTTCTGCAATTAAAAATGCCAGGAAATGGCTCTCCACTCCTCTGCACAAATAATCCAGACTACAAGCAAATAAACAAAATAAAATTGCTTTCTCAGAAGCAGCTGTGAGGCATCTGGAAAAAAGATGTTCAGGAAACCCAGGCAGAAACAGTGACCCAGACTTGCTCCTTTGGCAGTTCCTGCCCCACTGTCTCCTCTTTTCTGGAGCAAACTCTCCTGCTTATGCCTTGAGGAAAATTTGCACTGAACTGCTCTGAAAAGGTAAAAATTGCAAAAAAAAAAAAAAATGCACCTTTACCAACCAGCATCCTTCTGCTCACAAGGGTTCTTGCTGTGCTGGCGATGGTAGGAATAAAGCCAATTAAAACCAAACTCCAGAAGTCAATCAAATTTTTTGCCCTTCATCCCTTTGTTGTGAGGGAACACTGCATGTTCTCCTCAAGTTACCTCCCCAAGCAACAATCCCATTTACTTTTTGACCTTTGTAAATTAAAACAAGTTTGGAGCTCTCTTGGTTCAGAGCTGTGACTCCATTTACTTGTGAAATTGTTTATTCAAGCAATTCCCACTCTGTAGCATCAAAGTTTGTTGTTAATAGTTGCAGACCACTAATCTACACGATGAATATAACAAAGCTTGTGGAAGAATCCCAAATGGACGGGTGTGATAAGAGATGGTAGAAAGAGGAAGGAGGCTGGCAAAGCTCCAGGTGCACAATATTTTTGTGCCTGACCTCTTTAATTACTTCAACACCAAGCTAGACTGGCAGATGAGCTCCAGAGCTACTCCAGTGACTACCAAGGACTTTCATTTCTGCTGAAAAGATGAGGCTTAATTTTTATTCCACAGTATGGAGGTACCCCCATCCAGAACAACTCACAAAGAGGAAATTATTTTAAAACTAAAAACCAAAGAACTTCACAGCACTTTTCTCCAGCAGAATGTACACATATACCAGCAAATGCACACACATATCCTTCTGTGTGTCACTGCCAGAGAAATATCTCATTGCTAACAGGAGATCAGGGGTGGTGGTGCCACCTCAAGGTCTCAGATGCAGGAAAACTGGGATGGGGACTCTGGAATGATGTTCTGGCTGCTTGCTCCAGCCACTCATCCTAAGGGACCACCATGGGGACCATTCCTGGCTCTGGGGAGACCAGTGGCAATAATGTCTGGGTAAAGGGTTATTGCTAAATGAGGGTTCTACCATTTCAGAGGTTAAATTTTTTATTCTCTGTTGGTGGGTTGGGTTTTTACCCCCTCTTTTTTTTTTTTTTTTTTTTTAAGATCTGTTACACTTCAAAACAAAAGCAGCAAACTACATTTTCATTTTTTTTCCTCATTTCACCTGGTGGACTGCATAAAATGAAATATCTATCTGCTGCTGAAATCAGCATCAAGCTGGAGAGATCCTGACTTCTGAAGTTTCTCCCTAAGTAGCTGGAATTTTTGTCTTTCCTCTCCCAGCTCATCAGGGGCCTGTCTCCTTTCCCCACATCTTGCTGTAGTCTATCATTGAAAAGGTTTAAAATTCTCAAAAGTTTTCACCAAATATCTGTAACTCCCTTCACCCTGGCATTGGAAATTGGAAAGGGGAAAAAAAGATTTTTCAGCTGCAACTTGTCTCAAATCATGAAGCCAAGACAGAATCCCTCACTGGGTTTTGTGCTATGTAGCCTCTATTAAAATTAGCAATATCTGATTTTTGAAGCAAAAAAAAATAACAGATCACAATGTAATATATTATCTTGCCCTTCACAATTGAAAAGATCTTGCAAGAATGAATAAAATTTCATGAAGTACAAAAAGTTATCATTATCATGTACATTTACTGAAAAAAAACATTCAAATGACTGAAGTGATGTTACTCTGTTAAAGGGCAAGAAAATCTCAGGAGTTTCTAAAGCAGAGCTTGCTCCCAAAATCAGTGAAAACTGCCTGGTTCAACATTACTGATCTGGGTGAGCAACTTGGACTTGACTGATGCTCAGCATTTTTTTCACTGCAAAGTGGAATTGTTACTGACCCTCCAGGCTGAACTGAAAAAATAAATCTGTATTTCAGTTCTTGTCAATCCAGAAAGTATCAAGACCTGAGCCTGAAACTTCATTCTTAACCTGAGATATGGAAGAAAACTCTGCTGCTGGTGAGAGATCTGCAAGATGGATTAGGAAGAATTTTGCTTTTGGTTTGATGTTCAAATTAGATTACTAATTCACAGAGTCCTTTTTACTGTTTAATAAATTCAGATGAAAAGGAAAGATACAAATTCTCACAGTTCTCTTGCTACTTAATACATTCAGATGAAAAGGAAAGATAGAGCATAATCAACATGTGTTAATTTATGCAGATCTTTCCCTAGCTCCATGTTTTAAAATGTCTTTTTTAGATAAAAGGCCAATAACACTCAGCATTTTTCATCTTCAAAGTGCTTTGAAAATATTAACTAGCAAATCAGCACAGCACAACCATCAGGGTCCACCAAGATTAGCATCCCTGTTTAAAGAGCAACTCCAGGCAGAAAGGGTATGGGATTTCCTCTCTAACCAGCAGCCTATGCCAAGGAGAGGTGCTGGTTAGCAGATCCATAACTTGAGGTGCAGCATTAGATCACAGCTGGGCTCTAAGTCATTCAGCACAGGTGATGCATGTGCTAAATCTTGGCAACCTGTACTACCTGAAGCTTAAAAAATGCAAAAAAATGGGCATCCTACAGAAAAAAGGTGCATTGTTGGGGAGTGTTTCAGCAGTGCATCATTCTGTTCAGGAGCAGTGCCATGAGATAAGAGAGACTCACTAAGTGGGGGCTGAATGCAGCTCTCACACTGGATCCAGCACGGGGCTGCTGCCAGCTCCTTGGAGCTGCCCATCCATACCTGCTGCCACTGCTGGGCTGGGCAGGGCACCCACACTGCCCTGAGCACAGGGCTCGGGCAGGGCACACAGGGGCAGCTCAGCACACACAGGGGCAGCTCTGGATATGCTCAGCACACCCAGGGGCAGCTCTGGATATGCTCAGCACACCCAGGGGCAGCTCTGGATATGCTCAGCACACCCAGGTGAAACTCAGCACACCCAGGGGCAGCTCTGGATGCCCTCAGCACACCGAAGTGCAGCTCTGGATGCCCTCAGCACACCCAGGTGCAGCTCTGGATGCCCTCAGCACACCCAGGTGCAGCTCTGGATATGCTCAGCACACCCAGGGGCAGCTCTGGATGAGCTCAGCTCACCCAGGGGCAGCTCTGGATGCCCTCAGCACACCCAGGGGCAGCTCTGGATGCCCTCAGCACACCCAGGGGCAGCTCAGCTCACCCAGGTGAAGCTCTGGATGCCCTCAGCACACCCAGGGGCAGCTCTGGATGCTCTCATCGAGTGCCTCTCAGCACACTGAGCTCTGCTCCCTCCCAGCACAGCTGATAAGCAGATCCAGATCCTCTGATCAGTGCCAAGGGCTGCGTGGGCAGATGCCTTTCTGTCACAGAGGGCACAAACACATTGCAGGAGTTGTTCCAGCAGTTTGTTTACAAAACAAGATCACTTTCTAGCTCTGCCACTGGCAGGTCCTTCCTGTCACCCTGGCTCAACCTGAGCCACGCCACTGGGAAAACTTTCACTATGAGCAGTTTCAACACTTCTCCTTTCAAGCTCATTATTTCCTCCCTGTTCATTACGTCCTGTCTGTAAAATAAAGGCACTTTCCTGAAGATCATCAGTAAGGAAACAGGGAAAGGGGTGGGTGGGTGTGCATAAGATTCACCTCAGCTGCTAAGGGCAGGCAGTGTGAGAACTGGGAATACTCCACAAAAAGGCAAAGTAACACAGACACACAATGTGAAAATCATAATGGTTTATGCAAGGATGTAAGCCACAGCTATAGAGAAGCCTTCTTGTTGTGTCTTTTTATTTTCTTTCCTTTTTAAAAATGGACGGCACAGGGCAAAGCGAGGATCTCTAGGTGACAAAAAGCAAAGCTGAAAACATTCCCAGGCCCTAAGTGGGTCATGTGCAGCACCAAATCTTGCTGTAACATCAGCACACCAAGGGCCTGCTTTTTTTTAAACCCAGGGTGTTGTTGTGGGCTGTTTTGGGGAGTGCCCCCAGCAGCAGCAGATCTGTGCTGGCACTTTCTCCAGCCATTCATAACAAGGCTCAGTGATGCAAGGGGAGGCAGCAGCATCGATGGGCTGCAGGCCAGGAGGTGAAATGCCACAGCAATGTTCTAGCCCAGGGCCTCTAAGACAAACATCAGAGTGAGAAAGAGGAGTTCACCAGAGTTCAGGGCTCATCCACGCTGCCTGGGCCTGCCCTTCCCCACAGCATCAAACACTGGGGTCCTGCCTCCACCTTCAAAGCCTCTCCAAATTGTCAGGAGACCTCTGAGAATGGTGCCAGGGCTTTGCCTGGCGCTGCACTGTGGGCTTTGATCCCAGGTAACCCCATCTTCCTTCCTCTGCCTCTCAGGCCCTGCCTCACAAGCAGATGCAGAGCCTCTGGCAGGAGGGTTTTTCTCAGCCCCCAGCCCAGCAGGGTCTGGGATAAAGGATGGGGCTCCCCCCAGAGCTCCCCCACAGCCGCACCTTCACATCTCCCATGCCCCATCTGCCCCCAGCCCCTCTGACAGGAGGAAGGAGGCACCAGGCCCAAGCAGTGGGGCTCTGAAAGAGCTCAGGACTGGATCAAAGGCTGAATGTCGTGTGCCAGCACTGTCTGTAATTGTAACTCTTTCCCACTATGTTTACTCACTCTGTCTCTTACTATGTTTACTCTTCTGAGAGCAAAATGCTCATCTGCTCCAAAGAGCCAGACCCACCACCAAACATTTAAATACTTTCTGAATACAGTGCCTGGATTACAACACACTTTTATCAAAGGTCTGGGCTATCAAAGGTTGCATACTCCATGGGAGAAGTAATATCCGCTTCAGCTTTCAAATATTTTGGCTTTTTTTTATTAAAAATGTGTACAACAAAAGCCTTACACTGTTGTCATATACAAAAGAGATAACAAATGGCATATACAAAGCAGATTAAAAAAATGCAAAGAAGTGGAAATCTGTCAGCTATTAATATCAAAAGGCCACACAGGGAATGAAAGGCAAAGAAGTTTTTCTCTACAGGAGCAAACCAGGTTACTGCATTTTCCAAGCAGCACTTGAGGGGACAGCCAGCTGTGCAGGACAGAGGGGCTACCTCAGCTATGCCTGGGAAAAGTGGCACCAGAGCCAGCACAGGCATGTCCCAGCTTCCACCATTCTCTTCTGGCTTTGCAAGCTCTAATCTGGTGCAAAAACTTTAAATAATTCACTGATTTCAGTGCTGTAAAATCCACACACCCATTGTCAGAGGGCATTAGGCAGATCAGCCTCTGACTCCTGTCATTTGCTCTTGTACACACAAAGGTAGAAATGTCTGTCCCTGACAATTCCAAACGCGCAGAAAAACAGAAATCTCCACAAATGGCAGTAACAGAAGCTTCATGGGGATGTTTTTAGTCTTACAGTAGGGGAAAGCTTTGGGCAAAATAGAAGTTTGTTGGGGAAAAAAAACAACTTTAAACCTGGGGCTAATCCTTTAATTTCTAATAATAAAAATAATACTACTGAGAACAAACCAAAAACAACCAAACTAAAACCCAAACTGGCAACAAACAGAAATTTGCTTTAACTTAGCATTTCAGGTAGGGTAGAAGAGTGATGTATATAACAGAGCAGGTTTGTCCAGTGGAGGGAAAACTGCACTGGGAGGAAGGAGGAATAGGGTTCACAGCTCTGGAAGAAACCAAGGCAACAAGGTTAAGAAACCTTTGCCACACAACTTCTCTGTTTCCAGGTCACTGGTGAAAGGAAGGCAGGCTCTTTTGTGAAAGGGTTCTGTGAGCACACAAGCACAGAATAAGCAGCAATTTTAGATTATTTTACAGGAAGATAATTTTCCCCCTTCATTCAGAAAGATATACAATTTTTTTTTTTTTTGCCTCATTTCACAGCTAAGCTGGATTTGGAGCTTGAAATTACCCTTCTTTTCTCATTAAAAAAATCTGATGAGGCCACAAATAATCAGACTTCACCAGGCGTCTATGAAAAGTATTTCCTACCTTTTGTTCATCTCTATTCCTCTGTAAAGTACTTATGTTTTCACACTTCAGGATCCTTTAAGAGGTAAATTACTTTTGACAACGTATGCTTCTTTTTATTAGGGAAAATATTGATGTCTGCTGGCTTACATCACTATCATAGATGATCTGGAGGCCTATAAAGATAGAAAATGATGTTTGTTGGTTTTTTTCCCCTAAACTGATATTAAACTTTCCTTCCTTTGGCCTTTTGGACTGGTTTGCCCATGACACCATTTCATTTGCATTCCAGCCAAACATAACACTGTCAGTGCCATGTCAGGTAGAACAAAGTCAGACAAACTCATAAAAATAGGTGGTTTGCATTTTCAACCACTGGCAATGACATCAAGGTTAAGAAGATGCAAATATTTTTAGGGCAGCATTTGTGTCACAGCTGCTGTGAAAAACACTGCAGAAGGAGCTGGGCATTGGAACCATCCATTGACAGAGGAGGCTGATCCAAAGGGATATTTCACCAGTTTCCATCTTTCTGCTGGGAAAGTTTAAAGATGAATTTCTTTGTATTTGGCTGGAGAGTTTGCTCAGCAAGTTTGCTCAACCTGTTAAAGCACTGCAAGGGGAAGTACACAACAAAACGTGCTCCCATGCAGCAATGTGAGTTTTGTGGGCAGAAAGGAGGGAAGGAGGATAACACTGGAGAAAGTCAAACTAGAAGCATGGGCCATTGCATTCAGAGTCCAAATATTCGGCATTTACAGAGCAATAATTGCCCTGTGAACAGGACACTATTTAGAAATTCACAAGTGCTGTGTACAAAATGTCAGTCACAGACAAGTCAATCAGTACCAGATAATGAGAAATGGAATATAGAAGCTCATGGCTTTGGGAACCAACATAAAGGGAACATTTAAAAAAAAAGGTTTTGCATGCCACTGCTTCCCTGCAACAAAGGTGAATTCTACATGAGGTATTTGTCACCCTTAGTCACCAATAAAAGTTCAGCTAGTGACCCTGCAGCCACACAACTCCAGCAACTAAAGCTCAGGGTGTCCTTTGCTAGCACGAGCACCCACCCCATGCACATCACAGGAAGGTTTGTCTCCTCTCCCAGGGCACCTGGGGGAAACTGAGCCCATGCTCACAGTGTTCACACTCCTCCCACACCATTCCCTGCAGTCAGGCCTGCATCACTTTGGTTTCAATGATGGCTACCCCCTTGTCTCTCTCTGTCTCTCCAGAGAGTGACGTTTTAATTGTGTGTGCCCTTTTTTTGGCCTGTCAGCTCCCAGTCTCAGCTAAACAGCTGGGCAGCTTTGGTTGGAGTCCAGAGTTAACATAAGTTGTTTTTAACCTCTCAAAGCAAAGGCCTTTCACATGGTTCCCCTGTGTGACCTCTGGGCACAAGGATCTGCTATTAAAAAACAGCACCATGCACAAACCACCAGCATCCTGAGACAGCTGTGCAGAGCCCTGGCCATGGCCTGGGTGGCATCTGGGCACTGTCAATGAGCAGAATATTAGCCTCACCCCTTCTGAGCCAAACACACCCTAGTACAGCACCAGAAACAGCTCCAAAGGATCTGGGAGTATTTAAATACCATTCAAGTTTTAGTTTTCACCAGTTTAGCACTGAAACCCCTTTCCAGTGCCAGGCAATCAGGTTTCCTGTCTAAAGGGGGACTGCACTGCATCCTGCCCACTGTCCAAGGCAGGCAGGGCTGCTGCAGGGTGAAGAGAGGGTTTGAAACACAGGCATGAAGTTCACTATTTAAGAGCTTGGCCATGATTATCAAACACAAGCTGCCAGTGATCAGTGGCTGCTCTGCTCTGCAGCAGCAAATCCCTACTCCAAAGTGCTCAGGCACAGCTGTGCCGGAGCTGCGTGGAATTTGCTGATGAAAGGACTTTGAGACTAAAAGTTAGTCTACTTTTTCCAACTTTCCAGCTCTCAAACTGAGATATTACTGCTTTCTACAAACCCTTGAAACATCAGGACATCTCTGCTTCAGAGGTGAGCCGGGGACTCGGGCACAGCTCCGCAAACGTTGACTTACATAACCTCCCCAGCCAGAGCAGGGAGCGTGGAGTGCAGGGGCTGTCTGAGGGATCCAGGTGCTGTGCCACTGGCAGAGGAGGGATTAATAAGTGCTCAGCAATGCAGGGTAGGCTGCACCTCTTTAATTGCAGGGATGCACAAAGCATGAGTGGTTATTTGCTCGCCTGAGCAACTCCTTCAATAAATGGTGATGCAGGGAGCCGCATCCCAGCCTGCCCCACACTCGGAGCCTGAGCTCCCTGCTTTGGCCATCAGGATGCAAAACCTGGGAAAACTACACCCACTTGAGCCTGCGTGCTTGACAGGGCCCCCAAATATTTGTGTTGACTCAGTAATTCAAGAGTTCTAATCCCATGGCTAAATATCAGCTGGGCCTCATCAGTTCTCATTCGGAGAGGACAGAATGAGAAACCATTAGTTTACTTTTGGCTTCCCTACAAAACAGTGCATTCTCCCAGGCAGCAGCCATCCATTCCACCAGTGTCAGCAGAGCACTTGCAGCAGCGAGGTCCTGGTCCAGGACAGGGGTTGCTAAGCAATATGGAAATACAAACAATAAATGAGTAACAGCCACCTGCAAAAGATTACACACCGAGCTGTACCTTGCCATGAAAGCCTGCGTTTGAAACTTCATCACATTTGGATTCAAATTTGCTGAAATCAAATTTGTAAAGAAGGAATGATTATCGTACAGAAGGTTTTGAGAGATGTAAACGCTTCCTTTTCTATTACTGTGATTCACTTTGGGTTGTTCTCTACTGTTAGGCATTTAAAGCATGCAGCTCTGTGGAACACAATGGCTGGTTTCCTTATTACAGCACGCACTGGAAACTGCTTAAATATATTTTTCTGTCAACACGTATTTGTGATTCCCATATTTAAGGAGTGACTGCTGCTCTGTGTACATGTGCCACCAGCACGACTGATGTCAGAACGGTGTTTGCACAACTCCACTTCGGCAAAGATTAAAAGCTGCTCCTAAGAAATCCTTTTTACAATGCCCAGCTATGCAAACAACCCCATACTAGGACATCTCACCAGAGACACTTCCTCTCAAGGCCGCCTCGCACTGGCTGTACCCGCCCTGAGCTTGAGCAATGGGGCTGCTACTGTGCAGAGGGCAGATTCCTTCCCTGTGGGCTTGGTTTGTGACCATTGGAAAGGTTCCATTGCCTCTAATAGGAATTCAGAGCCTCTCTGCATCACGTCCCATGCCCAGGGCTGGCCAGGGCCACAGAGAGCATGCACAAAGCCGTGCACACAACAAGATCCTCTGGCTGGGGCTTCAGGATTCCACTACGCCTTTGGAATGGTATCCACAGAGTTAAGAAACAAAAGATGCACCCTCTTTTTGTTGCCCTTGGACCTGTGAGCCAGCACAACTCCGTGATTCTGCGTATTCCCACAAACAAAGCTAATTTGGGGTTTTTCTGGTTGCAAGAGAAACAATGGGAAATGAAGGAAAAAACCCCATTTTTTGACAGCGGAAAACCATCAAAACAATTCACTCTAAACCCTGGCATCCAGCTCAGCCACAGCAGCACCCAGACTCCTGTTCTGGCCATGTGGGAACCAACGTGACCCCCGTCCTGTGCACTTCCACAGCAAAACCCTGAAGTAGTTTGGCTTCTTTTGGCTCACAGAGAGTGGGTTTAGGCTTGTAGCCACTGTAGAGCGATTGCTCTCACACACAAACACAAAGCTATGGTTTGCTAAACTGCAGCAATTTAATGACAAATTTTAACATTTGTCATCAAAAGATTATACTACCTGGGGCTAAATGCCCTTCTCAACCTTTGTACACAGCTGGTATACTCTTACCCTGTACCCAAAACTAACAGCAAAAGGTAATATGCCCAGGTTATTTGGTGGGGTTTTTTGGCTGGGGTTTTGGGTGTTTTTTTGTTTGGTTTTGTGGGGTTTTTTGGTTTTTAGTTTTTTTTTTTTTGGTTGGTTGGGTTTTTGTTTGGTTGGTTTTTTTTTGTTGTTTGTTTGTTTTTTGGTTTTTTTTCTAAGAAGCTTTCAGCTGGAGTTTCCTCCCCGGCTCAGAGACAGGGGGGCGGCTGCAGAGAATGGGCAGGTAAAACTGTGCAAATCCCAAAGTGGCAACTTCTGTGGGCAGGTGTGTGGTGTTTGGGATGCTGGGGGAGTGAAGCAAGGCCAGGCAGTGCTGAGGCAGCAGAGGGAATTAGACTAATCCCAGCTCCAAGGGAGGTGCCAGGTTACACAGGCGGATGCGGAGCTTAGCGTTCGCTTTCTCAGGAATGCACTCCCTCCTAACTCGGCTGCTGAGGAGATTTCACTCCACATTATTGCTTAAGCTCACAATCACTCCGTGCTTAAAGATTAATCTGCACAATAAACACAACAACAGCTACTAGAATTGGGGGCATCAGGGAGCAACGTGAACATTCGGGTGGGTTTTTTTAGGGATATTACGCATGCAGCTCAAGAGTTGGAGAGTTCAAAATGAATCTTGCCACAAGTCCTCGAGGCAAGCAAATACAGAGGAGTGTGGCACTACAAACCATCAGCTCACCTGAGCTACTCATGTTTCATAAATATATAAAGAAAAGCAATGGTGGAGCTCAGCCTGATATTGCAACAGTACCATGGGGAAATGCAGGTACAGCACCCCAGAAATCAGAGCCATCAAAATATCCAAAAATGGCTGAAATATCCAAGCATCACTACCTGAAGCTACCCAAGAACCTTGAAAACACAGCTCCCATTAAATTTATCTTCCAGATGGCTTTCCAGATCCCAGCCTCAAGTTTGCACTGACATTCCCCATTTTATAAAAGCTTTTTGATAGTTTTCTGATAAAGATCATACAGTGTTATTTTATGACTTTTAGAACAGAGGGCTTGGGATTGTGTCATCCGTGCTCATTTCTGACTCGAGGTGTGATGCTGAACAAGTCACCAGCTCCCTGTTTCAGTCATTTACTGGAAGGAAAACTATTTTCTCCCCTGGGACAATTTGAGGCTTCATTAAATGTTTACAAACAGTTTTAGAATGGGTAAAACTCTACATAAAAGCAAAGGCAGTTTTCATTTATGCACTGGCTAAGGACAAACTCTAGAGAGACAAACTAATGGCACCATACTGGGAGGTAATATCAGTATGATGTGGCAACAGAGAAATATCAGATGGGAAGTAGAGATCCCTCCAGATGACTTTCAGAAGTGGAATAATGGAGGTGAGATTGAGTTTGACAGCAAATTCCTACAGTGATAGGAAGTCTGCTATACATTAACTCAAAGGAAGGATAACAACCTCAGCAGAGGCATTGATTGCAGCTGAATTATGAGCCCTCAGCATGACAAAGCCATGAAGATATTTCTAGAGAAAGGCATTTCTGGAAAGATAATGTCTCTAAAATGTACTGTTACCACCCAAGATAAAACCCAGCACAAAAGCATCACTGATGGGGAGAGATCAGGCAAGTGCAGGAGACACTGAGTAGGATAAGAGCAGATGAATTGGTGAATGTATCTCCCAAGAAAAATTTAAAAGGCAGGTCAGCCTAGCAAAGGTAAAGTGGATATGATCTCTCATAAACTCTTCAGAGACAGGGAAAAAAAGCTGCTCAAACTTGACAGCAACTCAGGAACAAACAAATAGACTGCTGCTGGTGAGTAAAATCAGACTGGAAGCTGGGTGGGGGGAAACAAAATAATCAAGTCCTGGAGAACAATGTCCTCAGTTTATCTGCCCTGAGCATAGAAAAAGTCAAACTTGAACAGATGAACCTGTGGAACAGTGGGACTTCAACAGCACAGGACCAGTAACTTCAGTCCTGTGTTACAGGTCCAGCAGCAGGTCCAGACACTTCCAGTGCTACAGAAGAGTGGAACAGATACTCTTGGAGAACTTTCCAAAATGAGCAAGAAGACCCTGACATCTTCTAAATTCTTCCTTTCCATAGCAGACTGTAATGTTTACTTTAACTCACCCAAAATATAATCTTACTCCTCCACAAGCCCAAGCCTTCCAATTAAACTGAACTATCTGACACATCCATACAGCTTGATGTGACCTGCAGCAAGGCAATTCAGGCTACAGCTGGCATGATTATTTCACTATTTATTCCCTCTTTCAAGAAAAGCCACATATACAGAATGGAATTCCTGTGCTCTTTTTAATACATCCTTCCCTGAGTTTCATTGTGGATACACCCAGTATCCATAATGCTTCAGACACCACCCACATTTTTTACCATCACCTTTAAAACAGATAATTCATTTGTATCCTCCTACAGGCAAGGCAATGCCAGATGAATTTAGGCAAAGAAGGGATTGTCACATAGCTTCCAGCCCTGGGAGTCAGCGAGGGATTAGCAACAACAGGACTTTCTGTCCTGTGCTCAGGCTCCACTAACCAGTGCCAAGGGATTCGTGGCTCTGCAAGGATGTAGGTCATGCCAGAGGGGACACAGGCAGTCCTGCAGGAGCCTGCAGGCAATTAAAAGCAGTGATGCAGCTGAGCATCACCACAGGCAGTGAAAAGGGACTTCCCCTGAGAGTGGAAATCGCAGACAGGAACGATCTATTCATCTCCCGTGTCCCTGACAAGAAGGGAAGGCTTGGTTATAAAGGCTTTAAAATGCAATGAGTCACTTCTCAAAAGAGGTCACTGAAATTTTGCCATGAGTCACTTCTCAAAAGAGGTCAACTGGTTACTGAATTTTTGCTGAAGTATTTAATACAGAGAATAACAAATACCTTGAATAACAAATATGAATCCCTTTCATCATACCATATCTGATTCTTCCAGTAATTACATTTGGGGTACCTGACAGTACAAATGGGAGATTTTCACATGCAGAGCAGAGGCAATACTGGCCAACAAACCATCCCTCTGCTAAAAAAGCTCCACTAAAATTCATTTCCCAGACCAGAAAAGAGTTTGTTGCCCAGCAATAAAATAAAAGATCCCAAGTTTCTGTGGAACTGCCTGTGTAGCCCTGGCTCAAGGAGGAGGATGCCATGCAGGTTCCCTGAGCAGTGGGCCAGGGCACACAAAGCACCACCCACCCTAAATGCATTTGGCAAACTCTGCAGCCTGTGGGACTCTCTGCATCTCACCACAGGTCAGGTATTGATGAGAAATCTCTCACGCACAAAGGGTGAAAATCCAGCAAGATCTTGCACCACAAAGGTGAAACCTCTCTCAGGTACAGGTTCTACCTGAGCTCCCAAACAGGAAATCGGATTAGTCGGACAAGCAAGGAGACCTCGAGAGCAACTTCTGCACCACCCATAACCCTGCAAAACATCACCAAGGCCTTGCCCAGAGTGTTTAATAATCCTGCAGCACTGGGGTAAGGGCATCGACTGGTTTCTGCCCTTGGTATTACAACATGCACTTAAACTGCACCGATCTAACTCCTCCCATCATTAAGCCACTAGCTAGTTAAAACCTACCCAGCCCCTCCCAAAGCACGTGGGAAAGGGTCACCTTCCACCAGCCCCAGGGAGCCCAGACCAGGCAGAACTTTGCCAGTCCTTCTTTTCTTGAGGTCATCAGACGAGGGCCATCATTTTAACTAGATCAGCTCAGCAATGATGTCCTGTCCATTCTTTGGAAGCTGGACAAACCAGCATGTGAGCTTTAAATTGGCAGAGATATTAATTTCAAATCAATAGGAAGCACAAAAATATCAATAGGCATTTAGGAGTGAAACATTAATTACTTTTCAAAGGGTGCAGTACACAAATTTCCTGGTGCCTTTACAAATAGAAATAAGTCAATAACATGATTTCATAACGTTTATAAATGACTAAGTTAATTAACAGGGAATCTTCAGAGAGATGATGAAGGAAATTTAGAAGAACCTTGTCTAGCATAATTCAAAATTCTCAAAGGAAGGAAGTGACTTCTTAGAAGAGATTAATTGTAAGTTTTTTACTTTACCATGATAGAATATCTGTTTACATATTTAAGCTGGTTTTGACCTTCAAAATTCTGGCAAAGAACAATTTTCATTAAACCATCTCAGTGGAGGAACTTGGCAGATCCTCATCTCATCTCTGAGGTTAAGAGAGGATATTGAGTATTTAGCAGGAATGGTCAAACAAAATATGTATAAGTCCTATCCAAAGCAGCCTTTAATTTATCATAGCAGACACAGCAAGGGCTGATGCACAGCAAGCTCTTCTGTCAGGTCAGATTCCTTCTTGGGACTTGGCTGGAGAGTGGAGTCATCCCACAAAAGTTGAAGTTTCTCCCTAAGGATATTCTACCCAGTTCTGAGAACACATCACAACATAATGATGATAACTTTTCCCCATCCTTTGGCAATTCAAAGCCATCTTCATCCAAGGAAACCCTGCAGGTATCCTGAAGGCACATTCCACAGGAGTAAAATGGCTCTGGCTTCCCTTTCTTCCAAGTTTTACCTCTTCAGTGTCCTATTTTCTGTGAAACTCTGTTCACCTGCTGCCCTTCACAGCCCAGCTGGGCCCCATCACCCACCTGCCTGGCCCAGCTGTGAGGGCAGGAATAAGCAGCTGGAAAGCAGGAGGAACATGCTCTGTCTCCTCACTGGCATGTGAGTGGCACAGAATCAAAGAGGAAAGTGGAGCAGAGATAAACACTCATTTGAAGAACAACATTTCCAGGACAGAGCTACACTTAGTAATAGAGTAAAAATACACTGGGACATCAATTGGTTAAGTATCAAATTATATCAGGGTTTTTTTTTTTTTTCAAAATTAAATTAAGGTTGGCCCACAAAATGAAATTAGTATTGTATATCACATTTTAATACAAAGTGATGTGCCCTAAACCACCAGATTGTATCACATTAACTAAACCAAACACTCCTATAGAAAGAATTTCCATAAAACTCAAATGAGTTTGGGTAGTCATAAAGGAAAAGCATTTCAAAAATGAGTCAGTCATGACCTAGAAAATCTGTGGTGGAAGGAGAGTGAAGGCACTCAGTCAGTCTATTGAGGTGTTTGTGAGCTGCAGAAATACTGGGGGAAGATATTAAGACAGGCAAATTAAGAGCTAGGAATAAGAAGTTAAGCCAGAAAGACTCACAGAGAAATAAGGCACAAGTTGAGCAGCGAGGGCAGCACTAAGCACTGGAATAAACCACTCAAGGAAAAGATGGATTTCACACTTTGATGGATTCTCAAGAATGCTTTATTTTCTGAACAGCACTGCTGTGGTCCAGCCAAGGTTTCTTTTCAAGGGAGCAGCTGAGTGAAGCCTTGTGATGTGTTCTGCAGGGAGCCACACCAGCTCATGGAATAGCCCAGCAGCCACCACAGCCTGCACACCTCCAGGCACAGCTACAAACAGCCTTATCAAGAACCACCCTTAGATCACAGAATTGGAAATGGCTCTTTCTTCCCCAGTTCACCAGGTGGCTGCTCTCACACAGCAGCTGGGAAAAGGAACTAACAGAGGGCAAATTAAAGCCATAGATCAGAATGAATCTGTCAAGGTGCCCAATGTTTTCCAGCACACTCACCTGGGCACTGCCATTAGGTGTGAAACTTCCAGGCCACTGACCCTCTGCAAAAGCAGGGGAACCTCTGAGAAATGAATGTTTTTAAGAGATACTGCTGAAAGATTTACTTATTCCATGTTATCACTTAAAGACCTCCATGTGAGAATGAAATTTCCTTTGCTACAATCTAGGCTTTGGCAGGGCGGGGGGGGGGGGGGGGGAATAAAATAAAACAAACCAACAAGAAAATGCTGCTGTGTGAAGTCCCTGAATGGCAAAGTCTGCCTTACAGTGACAGCAGCACTACCAGATCTCCCAAGGAAATGCTCTAGTTCTGTGTCAGTCACCCCCAGGAACAACAAGCAGGTATTTCACTTCAGAGCCCTGCTGACAATTTGCAAGGCAGGAAACATGAAACGCTCCTGCCTTGTCCCTCTGAGGCGAGCACAGACTCCCATCTGCAGAAGGAACAGCATGGAAAAGGGAAGAGCAGGAAAACAGGCAGGGCTGGGGACCATCAGGAACATTATCAGTTGTGGATTTACATGGCACAGACAGATTTACACAGAATAATGGCACATCACACCTGTACTCATACAGCTGTGTATGTGCAATAGAGAGAGGTCCCTGGCTGCAGAAGAAAATGCTGATTTTGCCACTTCCTAAAGGTTAAATTCTGTGAGCTTTAAGAGTGATTGGATTATTTTTTTTTCCTATTAATAAAACTTTTCACTGATTGAAACCTTAAATGCCAGTTAAACTGCTTGGGATTTTGCTGTTTGGGTACTGACTTCACCTCAATTGCACAAACTAACTCTCTGTAGAAAAGGGGGAAAGGCCTATGTGACCCTTCTGCCACCTCTTTGCCTTCCTGCACCACCAGACTGGGATGCTCCTCCACATCAGGCTGGATGAGTGAATCCCAGTTACTCTGTAAGTTCAGGAAAGCCACAGAGTGGAAGTTGCCCACACCCACCAATGTGGCAATAAACAACATTTCTTGGATGAGCTGCATTAGGGGACAATACCTAAAGAGAAGCCAACTCTCAAGGGTGTCCTTCCCAATCCTAGCAAGGAGGGTGGCTCCTTGTATTGTCCTCCAAAGGAGAGATCATCCTACAACAGCACCTTCAGCTTTGTTTAATCCCAAAAGGCACACCCTTGATTGCTTATTCCTGTAAGGATCTACAGCAGAAAGAAGAACTTGGTCCTGAGAGATGAAAGTGTCCTTGCAAACGCCAAGAAAACCAACGAGTCTCAAAGAATTTTAATATACAGTGCAGGAAAAGAAAGCAAAATCCTACTTTACAGAGTTTTAGTTTTTCATAAGCTAAGACTCTTAAAGAAATGAAAACACAGAACATTAACTTGGAGGCAATGCTCTGACCCATCCACCTTCCATCCTACACATTTTGAGAATTATTCTCTAAAGGTACTTCCATAAATCCTGAAAAGGACTCCATGAGGAAAGGTAAAGTCATAGTTCATCTGGCTCACAAATACAGAATGTCCAAATGGACTATTTTCAAGTATCAGTGGCTTACTACCCCAACTGAAACATGGAGAAAGACATCTCCCATAATGATACTCGGTTAATTACAAGAAAAATGAGAAACACATCAAAGTACATTTTTTAAAAAAACTAAACTACAATTCAGTAAGATTTAAATAAACATTTGGGCTGACATTAAAGATATATTTGAGTATAAAGGATATGAAGCTCCCATAAAAGCATTTTCATCTGAGTCTCCTGTGGAAGGGGCTGGCACCAGTGTGATATGGCACCATCAAGGCACATTCCCTCTGCTGCTGTCCCAGGACATCACTCACACTCAGCAGGGTGGACACCAAAGGGTGTTCACAGCCAATTCTTCTAATGATCAGCCTGTCCCATGAAACCTGCACCCCTCTCCACGCCAAAAGCATGAAAGCTCAGGCCAACTATAAAGGATACACAAGCACCAACACACATCATTTCTTATCTTCTATTTCACAGAACTTTTAGCAATCGTTATGTTACAATAAACGCTAAATCACCCCCAGCCTATGCCTCTCTTGGATTGTTCAGAAAATTTTCTGTGACTCTTTAATTTCAAATCACTAAAGACCAAAATTCAGCATAACAGTAGGTAGCCTGATGCAATGAACATATATATTCATAAAGACTTCAGTTCCATTAAGGTTTTACTATCAATAAACAAGGAACATAAAGTTGATATCCTGCTAAATGTGGAGGAAACAATTTTCTTTGTAGGAAGAAGTTTTCTAGCCAGAAGGCAGTACAGAAAAAAATCCTTTAGGCTCAGCTTCTTCCTCCCCTCCCAGGCTCACTTTCACCTTTGCTCTGATCCAGCCATAATGCAACTTCATCTGATGCTGTGAGGTATTTTCCTCTTTATGGTAAACATATGATCTCACAACCACAGGACCATGATTTCAGTGCATGACAGGAGGGTATCTGACGCATGGAATGAAAGTTATTGTTCAAACATAAACAGGAGAAATAATTGCAAAAGTAAAACAGATGAACAACCACATAAATTAATTCCTTCTTGAGTCACTGCTCCTGTTGTCCAAGTCCAAATGATTCTCTTTCCCTATTTAGGAACCCTGAGGGGATGAAAAAATATCCAAGATGGTGAAATTAAAAATTAGCTATTGAGCATGAAATGTGCAATGATTGCACTTCATAATGCTTTTATTGCCTCGGTGTTGTATGAATCACTTCAGAGTTCCACACTGTTATGATTAAAAAAATGACACCAATAAAGTCTGAGCAATTGATGTTATGACTTCATCAATCCGAGACTAAAGGCACACACAGAATGACAAATATTTTCAAGAGTATGGAGAAAGCAACCACCTCATTCTGAGGAGGCACAAGTTGTGTCTTTGTCTCTTTCAGAAGAGAATTCTCATGTCAGAAAGATGAAATATTGAAATAATCCTCAGTGCAGCTCCATGTGACACAACCTTGCTTTCCCTTTTTGAAACCAGCCAGATTTGGTGTTCTCAAGAGGTATGAACACAGCTCATACACAGTGAAACTACAGCTAATACACAATGCTCCCAATTCACACAATTCTCTGAGCTTCTGCATCAAGATTGTATCATTTTAACAATAACCTGCACTTAGCCTTAATTTTTAAAAGTCTATAGATTCTGGAAGTGTGAAGTAGAATTATCTTTACAATTTCAGTAAATCCCAAAAGTTCAATTTATTGCTACTTAAAACCTCCAAGAGGACAATAATCTCTGCTTAAGACAACAAAGCAGCCATCACAGTAATCTCTCAGATACAACATCAAAGGTAAGGTGCAAAGAAGTGACCTCCCACAGGGAGAATGCACCTGCTTTTGACAGCCAACAACAGCTAACCAATGCAACCTTGAATTCCTACTTAAGAGTTCAACTTTGACATAAGTATTTTACTATTTTTTTAAAAAACCCTCCCATCTCTATAAAGCACCAGTAAATCCAAACCTGTTCTGGAACAGCAGAAACAAACACATTTTTCCCCTCTCTAATAAATACTAGTTTTCTTTTTTTAATTGAGTGGCTAGATTTCCTGACTCAGGTATTAAAGTCCCTGGTAGGATTCTTTCCTTTAACACAACAGCTCATATCCCTTATAAAATCACTAATAGAAAATAAAGCCCTTTTTGTTAACTCTAATCTTGCTTCCTTGCAAGTGTGCCAGAGGCACTTTAATATGGATCAGATTGTGAATATCACAAATTACTGCAGCAATGCGTGATAACAGAAGATCAGATTATTCATATAACAGCAATACCTCCTTCCTGCTTTGATTAAAAAAAAGTAAACTGTCACTTCCTCTTAAATCCATGTCTTTCTGATCCTTACAAATTCAGGTTTACAGTATGAGGTAATGGCCTGGCACAAATCTTAGAATGACGAACGAGGGGTATTACAGGGTGTAATAAAACCTACTTCATTTTCTGTCAAAACTCTCTCCTGTTTCTCATGATGTACAGGTAAGAAGTTACCCTAGAGGAAAAAGTTAGTAGGGACTATTTTCTATAAAGTTTCCTATGGTAGATTCACAGCAGACACAAAATGAACAAAGCAAACTATGTACAGGCAGGCACAATTATGGAAAAATTAATGTACCAACAAGAACAGCCCTGGCCATAAACGCAGTGCAGGAAAATGAAATGAAACTCACAGTTAATTTATACATCGGTTTTGCAATGCAGAAAAGCACACCCCATTAAAGTTCCTATTTTTCTTGGGTATTGCTGGAACACGGAACCGCAGCCTATTTCCCTACTTCAAACAGACACACTGGGAAACAATTGGACAACCTTGATACTGGCTCATGGGGAGGGAGAAGACAAGAGTAATGACCAAATACAAGTATAAAATGTTATTCACACACCCATTACTCCCTGCAGAGCCCCCAGCATGCTACCATACAACACAGTGTGCAGAAATGGCTTATTATTAGCAAAAAACTTATTTCCAGTATCCAAAGATTTAGTTCAAGTTGAAATACAATGTTCTACCTTTAATATATGCTACTTCTTTAACATGACTCAACAAAGTTTCGAGTGGCGCATTAAACACCACTTGCCCAGTCCAATGGACACATTTCTTAGCTCCCATTGACACTAAGTTTCAAAGGGAACTGAACTTTTTTGTGCCACCCAAACACCCCTGTTGAACTCAAATGAAAACTAACCTGGGTTGATGAAATCTCCAGGAAAAACTTAATGAAGCCTTCCATAGATACTGTGCCCAAGGAGAACATTTCAATTCTTCAGCAAAATGCAGTATTAGCATCTGATGGGATGAGTATGTCAAGGAGAAGCCCTAGAAAAGTGATGCTGGTTTTGCAGAAGGAATTAACACCTCTGATTTTTGGGGCCAGGCTGGAGTCCTAACTCTAATTAAATTCTAAGCTGCTTTTTCCAGTTTTCATAAAATAGGCTTATCTTCTAAGAAGTACAGCTTGATCTTCTCATTAAAGAATGTGTTACAATGGAAACACATTAGTACTAAAACCATAAAAGACTGAGGAAATTACGGACATTTTCCCCAAAATAGTGGGTTGCCTTAGTATCACTTAAAAAACCCCAACTTTGCACATTCACAAGTCTGCTTGAAAAGGGGAAAATTGCTGTTTAAATGGTTTTTCAATGTTATCTCTATTTGTTCTTTTTAATTAATAAAAGGATACATGCACTGACATTTTAAACACTAATCTGCTATTTATCATCCCAAATTAGGAGACATAAACATTTATGCACTTCATTAAACACTACCTAAGAACACTTTTGATATTAGCAGGAGACAAGGGAGGCCGTTCAAAGAAACTTCAGGGCACACATAAGACACTGGAAAAACACACTCCTGCTCTTTCCACCCCTCACCACAACAGCTCTGGCTCCATCCTATGGGAAGCAGCTGCTGAGAAATGAACCCTGGAAATCAGTGGGATCTGACACACCTGTTCAGTTACACCTGTGGGGTTAAGGGAAGGCACAGGAATGCAGGTGCACCAGTGGTGAAAATTTGGTGTTCCTGTTTGGCAGCACAGCATGAGGTTGGTGCAAGGCAACCATGAAAGTGACTTTAGAAAGCATAAAGCAAACACTTAGTTATGAGTTAAGACATTAATTACACACAGGTGAAGTACAGGGAGAAACAACCTGTTGTTTGTCTCATCTCTTCCAAGAGAGGCAGGGCAGGTCTAGCACACCTCCTCCTGCCCTCCTCTTTTTCTAACACTCACCCAGCCCTTTAAAGTGTTGTCATCTTATTTCAAAGCTCCCATACCTTCTCGGTGATTTCTCATGGGCAGCTCCTCACAGCCCTGACTCCGTCTTCTCCACAGCACAGCCAAGAAACTGCAGTTCCCCTCACAGCACAACCAACAAACTCCATCTCTCTTCACAGCACAACCAACAAACTCCAACTCTCTTCTCACCCAGCTAACCCACTCTTTTGTAGCACTCATCTCCTTATTGGACACAGCTCTGGCCTATTAAGCTCAGGGCTGTTCTTAATCTTTGGTGATGAGTACAGCTGCAACTCTTCAGGTGTAGACTACCTTCTGCACTATTCTCTTACATTCTAGCCCTCAACATTAAAGAATTATGTAATCATTTAGGTTGGAAATTATCTTTAAGATCATCAAGTCCAGGCACTCACCCAGCACTGCCAATCCCACCACTACCCCATGTCCCCAAGTGCCACATCTATATCTTTTATCATTTAAACACTTCCAGGCATGGCAAGCCCACCCCAGCAGCCTGTTCCTTTCCACATTATCCACATTTACAGGACACTGAAAAAGGCTTCACCTCAGGGTGAACCAGTGCTACAGGAAGGTGATAAGAAATGGGAAGTTTTTCAAGCCTACAGGAAACAGAATTGCAGTGGTAAAGAAACAAATGCTGATGCTCGGGAACAGGCAGACTGAAAGGCAGACAATCACAGCTGTGAGCACAAAATAAATGGAAGGTTAAGTGAGATCACAAACCCTTAAAATTCATCAATCCAGACCTCAAGTTATCTCTAAATCCTTCATGAAAAGAGAATATTTTGCTTCACTTACAGACAATAACATATAGTTCAGATGACAAATTATTTCTAAAAACTTTGCATCGCAAGTCTAACTTCAATGTAGAAAATTATTTTTATTTGTAATTAAAATTTGTGCTAAAAGTGTCCATTGTTAAATTATGGACCCAAACAAAACTGTACTAAATTTTCTACTGTACATACTCTTGCCATAGTGTGGCAATTCTTAAATTGTTTGAAAGTACAAATACACTAAAAAGGTAATATTTCAAGAACAACAGTATGGACACACTGAGGAGCTTTATACCACAACCAGAAATTTGAAGTGTCTTGGTCCCTGTAAAAGAACTGGTTTTAGATTTATTTATTAAAATGAATTATCATGATTTTACAACTTACACCTTTGGGTTCTTTGTTGTTCATTGTTTAGTTTTTGTTTTTTTTTTTTTAACTGAGATGGTAATAGTGATCCGCCTACAAGATAATTGAAAAAGAAACGTTCTTTGTGTATTTTTGATCAAATATATTGTTAGAGATCAAAACAAAGATTTATAAAAACAAACGACTGAAACTTCATTTCAGGAAAAAAACACTTTGTAAAATACAATAAAATCCTTTTCAATAGCAAAGTGAATTTTGTACAGTTCTTCCTTCTAAGCAGATGTTTTACTGCAGCTGAGATCCACTAACTCCAGCAAAACTCAACGCAGGGCAAACGGGTCGGTGTCCGCAGAACCACAACCAACGTACAACCGCAGGTAACAAACAGCAACTCGCTGGAGAAACCTTGGAAACTTCAGTTTTCATTGGGAGTGAACTTACAATATATCTTACATTAGTTAAAAGCAGTTTACACCATGACAGAACCGCTAAAAAAAACGAATCAGTTATAGGAAGAGAGCAACGCTTCGATTCAGCTTCTCCCATCAGCAAAAATGCCACACAAATCAAAAACCAACACTTAAGTAAAACACTAAGACTTTATTAAAAATCCAAAATTTATTGCAAATTGTACTTTGCAATTTCCCTCCTTTCTTCATTTTTACATGATTTATTGATATCCATGATTTTTTCACAGATGTACTTGTTGACTTTGGAGAGTCTCTGTGCAATTTCAGTTTCATCCACAGTTTCTTGTGCTATTCTATCATACAAACATTCTGGGGAGAAAAAAAAAGGAAAGAGTCATTAGGATATTTTTAGAAAACACAATAGCCCTGAGTTGTGCTGACTACTCAAGAGACAGCAGTGAGTAAGTACTGTGTATATTTGTTGCAAGACAAGAGAAGCTTTCCTTGATTCACTGTCTATCTTGTTTAAGTCAAAATTTGTCACCAGGCTTGAATCAGTGGCATGACCAACTTCCAGTTATGCTGTGACTACATTAATAGGCTTTCCATACAGAAACAAGGCTAAACCCAACCTTTTACAGTGCCAGCCTTGCCTGCCTGTCTCCTGCATCTGTCTCAATCTCCACGACAGATTTAAGTCTCTTCCCAGGTGAAGTGTCCCCACCAGAGCTGTATCCACAGTGAGTCACTCCCACCTTCACCCCTTCAGGAGGGTATGGAAATGACAATGCTCAGGAAGAGAAGCAGTAACCAGCAGGAGAACACCTTAACTCATTTATTTCATTTTTTGTATCTCTTGTACATTAATGTTCATGTCTTTATCAGCTGCCCTGTCCCTGGGCTTATTTCACTTTTACTGGTGGATATTCAGGACAAGTGCCATCTCCTTGCATGTTTGATCAATACACTTTCTGAAATACACATTATCTGGAATACAAAAAGCAAGTGATAGCAATAACTGCAAAAGTAATGCAGGCAGTGAATTTCTTCCCAGATTTGGAAGTTTGGTGCCAGAATCCTGCAGAAGTTACTGAAATCTGAAGTGGTGCAACACACATAACTTCTTAGTGACAGGCAGGTTTGGGTTTTTTTGGCTTTTATAAACAGACCAATGTATTTTGTTGTGTAGGCTTCCCAGACTGGTTAAACAAATTCTGTTCTGCTTTGCCTAGTGATCTATTCCATTAGCTGTTTATTGCTTCATATACAGAAAGCCATAGAGATTATTGCTTAATTAATGTGCTTTACAACATTTCTAATGCACCATATTAAAAAGTTATGAAAATTAAGTACTATGCATGTTTTGTTGTTCATTTAGAAACCTCTGAGAAGTTTTATAAAAGGTTATTTTGCATTAACAAGGTTTATAACAGTGCACATCCATCATACTTTTTATCATTTCTTTATTACATACTACACAGTGGGGATTTTTAAGAAGCTATAGAGATATCAGACACATTAAGAGCTAATGTTGTCATTCAAAAATCTATTTTAAATAAGTTAGTCTGTGTCCACAGAATGATGAGAACATCTAAAGCAATGTGAATTTTATGTTGTAAGACGTACTGAATATAAAATAAATGAAATTAAGCAGCATGCAGCCTGATAGCTGAAATGCTGATCATCCATAAACTATGATTGGAAATACAACACCTAAGAAGAGGCACATCACTGGGAGCCTGAAGAAAGGCAGTGTGTTTGCAGGACATAAGCTGGCCCTACAAGAGTGTCAGAACACCCCCAGGCAGATCCACCCAGTAAGGTGAACTCCCAGTGAAAGACAGGCTGTGTTGTTCATTTAGCCACAAAGCCAAGCAAAGAATCACTTAACAGAACTCATTCAAAAGCTGTAATTTTAAAAGTTGGTGTGAATCAGACAGATCTTTGATCACAGTTTTTCCACTCCATCTCTTCCATTTTGTGAGGGGGTGCAGAAATAGTACTTTGGTACTTGCATAAGGATACTGGCTTAGGGCTTCATAGAGTAATTTGGAGGTTCTGCTCCCTTGTTTTTGGGCTTTACAGGAGCACAGAGACACCCCTTCATACTGCTGAATACCAGAGATTCAAGTAGACCTCAAAGGCTAACCAGGAGCTTCACTACTTTTTGTGATGCCTGATCCAAATCACTGGCTACGGAAAACTCCCTCAAATCTCAACTATTTGTCCCCTTGCTGGTCATTAGTTTGTTTTGTTTTGCTTTCTTCTCCATGGTGGGGCAAGAACCTGCTAACACTGACGCAAAGGACACGACAACATGGAAAATCATGGTTATGAACTACCCAGTCCCACTGATACAGGCAGCCTGACACCTCCAACATTGGCCATGCAGATTAACTGGTTCAAGAGGAGATTGTACAGGCTGGAGTCTTAACAAAAGGGAAATCAGAGACAAGGTGAAAGAAACACTAAAAAGAGGAACATAGAAAACCAGGGCATGTAACAGTAGAATTCAAATGAGGGTTGAGGCTTGAAGCAGAAGTATGACAGAAAACAGAAAAACGAGGAAATAGGGAAGAGCTGAATTGCTGGTGAGTGTAAAGGTATGGAAGAGAAGAAAGGGAAGGACCCCATCTGCCTCTCATCATGTACCTGTTGGAGCAGACTCCCAAACTCACTGTAGCCAAAACAAGGGGAGTTAGAAGAAAGCTGTCATTTAAATGGCTTGAGCCATTAGAGTATCCCTGACAACAGTAGAAGAGGAAATTCTCACAGAAACAACCTTGCCAGCAGCACTGAGGAGCAAAATCCTCCAGCAGGGAAACTGGAAACCACATTGCAATGGGCCAGTGGAAAATAACCCCCTTGTGCTGCGTGCTTGTAAACGCACACCAGGGCAACCAATTCTGCTTCCCCTTTGGGAGAGCCACTGCCACAGAGTGGATTCCTTATGTGGCCAGTACGTCACTGTTCAGCTACATGTGTAAGGATTGTACCTAAAGACCCCAGACAGAACTAGAAAATCAGCATGGAACAGCTTCCACTTCCACATATAATCCTGAAGCAGCTTGGTGAAAAAAAACCCCACGTCCTTTCCTCATTTCTTATAAACTAAGAAAGATGACAGTATGGAGATAAGTTTCCAATTTCTCCCCACACAACACAGACACAGGCACACGCACACACTCAGAGAGGAACCGTATTTCTTACTCCAAAACATGGTACTTTCATAGCCAATTACACCACCTATTAATGAGTTCACAGTTAAGAGCACATAGCAACTAAGAACAGGAAATGCAGAATAATGAATCTCTACCAATGGGGAGGTTTCTTTCAGCCCTACTGCAATTTAGTATGGACACACAACCTAAAAATCCAATTTCAGTATGCATTCCATGAGGAAACAACTCAGTTCTGACTTAAAAAGAAGCCTGAAATACCAAGAGAGACAGAAATGATGCAACACAGGCATGATGATACAAAGGGACTGAAATTCACCATTCAGTTCAAATAAAGGAGAAAGCCTCCTCTCTCTCAAAGTACTACACACATGGACTCAGGCTTGCAGTTACTGAAAGTGTCATTGCAATTTTCCCTACCAGATGAGGTCAGCGATTTACACTTCCTGTCCAAATTCCAATTCAAGTGCAACAATTAATTTTTACTATTTCCATTTCTTCACTTAAAAGGGTAGAACTATTCTTTCTTGCCTTTGAAGGTATGCGTATTTTTATAGTCACAGCTATAATGGTTTCTGTGCCTCATGCCAGAGCTGGTTATGTCTGGATAAAAGAATGTCGTAAAGCTACTCTCAGTCTTGTTTAAAGGAATATATGCACTTTAAAAAAATCAGCATGTTACAAATGAATTCTAGAACAACATGTTGTTCTCCAGGCTCAGAGTCCTGCCCTGCACATGGTCTAAAGTGATGATTTTCAAACCTTACTGAAGTCAATGTACAACTCTTCAGCTGTGGAGGCCTGCACTGTGCACAGCTATTGCAATGTGTTTTACTGTTCCTGGGTACGTATGCACTTCACAATGCAATAGCAATCTGAATTACAGTTTTTAATCAGTTAATTTTAAATGAGCTGAAAAGAAGCATCTTTCAACTCGGTGATTAATGGTTAAACTCCAAAGCAGGAAGCAAAAGTTTTCAAATAACCTACCTCTGACAATGCTTAATTTGTGAGGTGAGAGAGGTGGCTTGGGAACGGCATCTTTCTTTTTTTTGGTTGCAACTCCTGTGACACTTCTGTTCTTGAGAACATCTGTTCCCCAAATCATAACCGCTAGATTTTTTGTATACTTTGAATCTCCTTGTGTTACTTGCAGCTGGTGCCATTTCTCCTCATCTACCCAAATTCCACTGCCAAGATGGACCTAGAAGGTAGTAATAATAACAACTTATCTATGGTATGTAGCACACAACAGTATCCAAGTGCTGTAGGAACATTAATATTAGGAACTAAAATAACAGTAATTAGGGCTGAACAAATCCATTTTGCCTAACTCTGAAACTCTTCCAATTTCGGGGGTCAGGGAGTTCAAGTCAACCTCAATATATAATATAGTTCCTTTTAGTAATCCCTACTTTTCCCCCCCACATAACCTCTCTCCTGAAAGACTGTGGTCAGGAACAGAGATTAAAGAAGGAAACAGTGAACACATCCAGTATTATATAATTATGCAGAGCATATAAACCAAGCAGTTGCACCAGCCTAATTCAGGAGCAAGATGAAACACTTCCCTTTGGCTAAAACAGACTTTACCCAAAGCATATTTCAGAGGCAGTAGAGACAGAATTACTTCCTAAGTTGTATTCTGTACCTGTTGGCAAGAGCCAGACTGATTGTTTGAAGTAACTGGAAGGGGAGAAAGGACTTGGAGAGCTCCAATTTCAATATAAGCCAGGAGAGTTGGGAAGCTTTGTAAAACTTCCAGTTCTAACACAAAGTGTGTCTATCATGCACGATCAATGTAAATGCACCACATGAATACTGTTTTGTGGTTAGGCAATGACCCATTGCAGCAACATCATAAACTTTCCACTATCTGAACAATGGGAAGTCGAGGTATTTCACTGAAGTAGTAAAGCAGGATAATATGGGTACTGGAAAACACAGTGTGAAGCCACTGGAGAGTCTCCATAAGGAAGATGCTCAAGTTTGCTTATTAGCCTTACTCAGCACAGACTGTGCTCGGTTGTCTCCCACAGGGCTACCCTATGTCTCCAACCCAAGATTCTCAGTGCTCCAGTCTTAGGACAAATGCCATACAAGAATCCAAGCACCATCCTTAGACTGCCACTACGTGTTTGAGCTGACAGCCCTGACCCTCAGGACACCTTCCAGCACCAGCACAGAGGTAACTCCACGAGTAACCAGCACAAATCTGACACAAGTGCAACCAGGACACACACGCTGGCCCTGCACAGAACCACAAACACTTTGCACCCTGTCTGTCCATGCTCCAGCTCCTGGAGTACAGTGTAGACTCCTCAACTACCTCTGCACACAGAGCTTTGTTCATGTGGTGATGGACTTTACTCACTGGGACACACACTTGCTCTCGTCATAACAAACTAAGGTGTGACCTACAGCTCCCAGCTGCCGATCAGAGCTCACTGCACTCACCTTCAGACAATGTGGACGAGTGCAACATACCAAACCATTGGATTGCTCCATAGCCAAAATCTAGCTTTGATTAGGTCTGGTCCAATGGGGGTTCTTTCTGCGACATTAACGCTTAAAACTAACTTTTGACCTTATGATTAAAAAAAATGCTATCAACAAAATCCTACAGCAAAACTGCATCAGAAGACTGTTTGTCTTAACTGCTCTGCTGTTAGTTTTCTGTGGTTTTACTCATTTCATATGGCTTTACATAAACTGTGCCTGCTACCCACACAAATCCGAGCAGTATCACAGAAGTCCCATTAAATGCAATGAAAATTGGACAAAGCTACTGTAAAATTTTATATACCAAACATTTTATTGCCTGTATTCAACTGAATACCCTTTTTCCTGTAAATGGAAACCTGCTTTAATTATTAATGAGGACTATAACCCCAAGAAATTTCTTGTTACAACGGCATCCTTCAAAAGCAACTAGATGTTTAAAAACTTAAATAGAGTAATATGACTGGTTTGACTACAAGCTATGTTATATTAAAAAAAAAGAAAACTCTACCTTCCTTAAAGCATAAAACCATGCAGCAAGCTGCCTCTCCTGCAGAATCTCCAACACTAAAGGGATTCTAGGAAGCTTTTCACAAGTCTGCATGGACAGAAATTAAACTAGTAACAACCGCAACACAAACACCCTCTTTTTTTTTTCCTTTTTCTCTGTTGTTGAGCCTCTTCATAAATGATTTTTAAAAAGGCACACTCTTTTTGGTGCTCTCTACATATTTTGTTAGGCAACTTCAATGAGCAGTGAGCAGTCTGTGCTCAAAAAATAATTTCATTTTTTAATTCAGTTATTTCTGGTTAGATCCTGGAAAACTTCTTCAGGAAAATGTCGGAAAGTTACCTAGAAAATAACTAAGATTAGAAATGTTGTGGCATAGCAAATTTTGGGTGTTTGTATTACATTAGTGGTAGGGATTGCTGTATTTCATCAAAAATCCAATTCTTCTCTGCCAAAATTAGGGTTTGCCTTTGCCAAAGATTATTTAGTCTCTAAAGCTACTACATTATTCATTAGCTTGAAGTTACTCAAAAGAAAAGAACAAGTTACAGGAAGTATTTTTAATATTTATGCTTCAGACATCATCTCTTCTTTTAACATGCTTCATTTATTAAAACAGCATTTGCTGGTATGAAACACCTATGGCAACAACAACTATGTGACAGACAGCCACAGCCACAGCAATCTTACATCTCCATTTTCTATTTCTAGCACTGTTAGGGTGAGGAATTCAATCTGCCTGTGTCTCAGTTTACCTCTCTACAACAGGCCCTACTGTTTCCTATCAGCCCCAAAGCTCTGGGAAGCTTAGTGAACTCCACATTAAGACATTCCCCTCTTGCTGGAAGAGCTGCCCCATGAGCCAGACTCTTGTCTTGATGAAATCAATGGGAAATTTACTCCCAATTTCAGCAACTGTGGGATCAACCTTCAAGCACAACGCAACAGAGACGGCAGCGAATTCAAAGTGACGCTCACCAGCGTGCCTGTGCTAACATCTGCAACAGATCTAAAACGTGTCTCAGAAGATGAACCCTTTTTTTTCCTTTCTTTCTTCTTCTTTCTTTTCTTTAAATGAATGTCATGGGCTCTTTTTCAGTGACTCCGTTTTCCCTCTGGAGGGAAGAGATTTATCTGTTCTGAAAGAATCCTACTAAGATCAAATCTGGTGCCACAAAGGGTAAGATTTGGAAAAAAAGTACTTCAACTACTCTAGTGGTGCATATCAATAAAGGAATACTGAAATAAAGCCATAAACAAGGAAAACTGAAGAAAACTACCCTCCAACACTCCAAATACATTATTAGTTCACATTTTTGGCATCTGAGCTGGCTGTAGACCTATTAAATAGGCAAACCAAGAAGCAAAATTACAAAAAGAAAATTAAAGAGATACTAATATCTGTAAAGACAGAAAACTTCAGCAAAAGAAGTGCCAAGAAGCTGACAGATGAAAAAAGGGTGCAGGAAAAGCTGCATACAAATACTAAAGGATGTGCCCTATCCCACAGACCTTAAGTGGAAGAGAAGGAGGTAGAGGAAACTCGCACAGTAATACACCCTAAGTACTCATCGCACAAATTTACACAAAATAATCAAGGAAATGACATATTTAAATATATTAGGCAAGAAAAGCCATCTGAACCAAATACCTGTCAAACTGTCAAGATTCTACTATTTTTCACGTACATTCTGTCCCCAGTGATTATGTTGAATTCCTCCTCAAGAGGGACAGACATTGTGCAGTCAATCTTTGAACACCAATCTGAAAACGCAGTTTCATGCTATATTCCTTCAGTAATTCCACTGCACAGCAAAGCTGGAATAAATGGCTCCTCCCTAAAGATTCTCAGATTAGGGTACCAAATGCATCTCTATACAGCAAGAAACAGGATCTGCACAGGCAATTCTGAAGGAATTATAGTTTTGTATAAGAAACATCACACTTATTTAATGATAATGAAAACAGCTGTAAAAGCAGGCCTAGGTAGATGAGCAGTTAATGTGTTAAACAGGCTGAAGTCTGAAAGGCCCTCAGTCAGGTCCTGGCAAACTAGAGCTAGATGGTATTTCAGCAACTTCACAGAGTCTCTGGAAAGTAGCACTACATCAGCTCAATTCAGTGGCAATGCTCCTACCAGCAGCAAGAGAGCCCATTTTCCTTCCAGGGTTCATAACTACCTCCTGCACTCCAACCTAAACATGAGGGCTTCTCTGCAATATGACTACAGCGTATTATAAACATTAAAAACCCTTTAGGAAAAGTATTTTGGTTAAACAGATTCATGTAACTTTATAACGTGGGTTACTGACTTTGGTCAGTATTTGGTGTATTTATGGATGCCACCATACTGAATACTAATGTCAATTTGCCTGTGCATGAATATTTATTTAATATCTATATTCCTCATGTTGCACATCATTCAATGCTCTCACCACTGAGAATATTTTTCTATGCTCTTCATATCTGTGTAACTTCACAATTCTCCTCAGCATAACAGCACACCTTCATGAAAACTGAGGAAGCTTCTACAAGCCACTACCATGCAACACCCCCACGATCAATGAAAATTCCACACGAACATCACCAGATGGACATTTAAAAATGACTCATGCTATATTTAATATAAAATACCTTTCCATTCTCGAGAATATACTTGTCCATTACTGGAACAGGGGCAGGGTAGTACGTTGATGTATTTGCTTCCTCACTGAAGGTCTTCTGTACCTCAGGCTCGGGCTCAATTGATTCAGGTTTTACTTTTTCAACCTCAATGGCAGGTCCTAGACAGTTAAGAAAAGAGAGCTGTCTGCTATCCCAGAGAACATGAAATCAATCCCTTCATCACCCATGATTAGCATAAAATAACATATTAGTCATGTTCATTTTAATGTTAGAAGTAATCTAAACCAAAATCCTACTTCTGAACATCAGTAACTAAAAGCAGGATAAGTATTCCTGCTTTATAAACATTAAAATGTTTAATTTTAATTTAAGTGTTAAATTTTATTCCTAAAGCATAAGGACAATTACAGATATGGGTAAGATTTCTTCAAACTAAGGAATTTATGTTAAAATGACACTGAAATTATAAAGCAAAAGCAACAATAGTAATTCTTCAAATAAGAATTGCCATATAGTTGCATAGGAACCTGCATAATTTACTGTGATAATTACATAAATTATCCACACAGAATTACAAATATTATAGAAATCCAAAATCTCTTTAGATATAACAGAGGTGTTATAAAAATAGGGAGGATCTGCAGAAATGCTATGAAGGAAACAGACTCAGGCTCCTTATGCTGAAGTATCATGCACAGAAAGAATATCAAAGGTTAAAAAACCCCACATAAATTAGAATTTTGATTGTCCAATTCATCCAACACTGATTCTTATTTTTAATCAACAAAAATAATGCACAAATTAAACAACGGAATACTACTAAGCATATGTTTGAGACTTAAAAGTGGATTAGTTATTTTGTTAGTCATCAACTTTTCTTTTCCAGATCGAAGATATAAAATGTTCCTAAAAGGACAGAACAAACTAAAAGTGATTTGTGAACTGGATTTCCTGACTCCATTCATTGCAGGGGTTCCACCAGGAGTCTAGGCTATGGCCCCAAGCCCATCAGTGTCCCTTGATGTGTGGCTCTAGGATCCCAAGAAGCTCCAGCAGGCACTGAAGTTCCATGCAGGGCCAGTGGCTCCACAGCACAGCAAAGTTAGACTCTGGACACCATGGAAATACCCCACGTCCAGAACTCTAAGGATAAACTCACCCACTTGTCAGTGCTAGATTGTCCCAGGCTGGTGCTGAGAGCACTGCAGCACTCTGCAGCCCAACCCTGACATCTTCAGCCATCAATCATCAGGTCACCCCTCAGCTCCCTGCTCAGTGTTTGTGCACACAGACCCAGCCCTGAGCTGATCCAACTCTGCAAGTCACGCTGGCACCACAGCTCAGGTCTTAGTCACGCATCTTAAATAGTTCCTGTGCCTGGAACAAGCACAGCATTCATCCCTCCTACTTTGTGCAGTTTCATTTAGAGATTATTATACAGCAATAGCAGTGCTTCCTCCGTTGTCAGCATTTGACATTTATCCTATAGCTTATCCTACACCTACAGAGCCAGCTCAATGTTCTCAGCTGGCTGCCACTCCACGCTCACCAATGACTAAAAGTTGTCTTGGCAACTCAGACAATCCTACGCTGCAGTGCCACCAACAAGAGGGGCTTAAGAGCCAGCCCCAGTGCAAGCATGGCACAAACAGAGAAATCACAAAACATCCCATTTGCATTATAATTTCATAGTGATCTTAGTAAACACCTCTAGTACCATGAATATACAACAGTACAGCCAAGACAAACTGAACTTCCTAAACTTGAGACTGTAAAGCTGATTGAGACTGGGGGAAGACCTGGACTGGTTAAAGCACCCAAAGCCTGCCCTCAGCATGGGCACAGCTGAACAAGCAGGTGCAGGGATGTAATTGCCAGTGTGACCTTAAGAAGTCATCTCTGAAGCTGTTACTTCACATTCTTCAACAAAGGGCTATTTTCTTATACTTTAAAAGTCACTTTGACAGAGACACCTAAGTATAACCACCTTCTTCCTTGCAGGAAACATTTCTTTCCCTTTAAACACTTTTACTACTCCCTATTTAGAAGTCTTTTACTGTTTTTAGCCATATATTGACACAGCTGGAATTTGGTTTCCAGAGCTTCCCCAAGGAAAAAGCTGATTAAAGTCCACAACAACCACAGCTCTCACAGGTCAGAATTACCTCCGCTCCAATTCATGCTTTAACCACTTGCTTAGAAGTCACCAAAAGAAAGCCTTTAAAATCTCTTTTTTATATCCTGATTTTTGATTCCCAAACAGAAACCTGCCTCTAACCAGGCAGTCTCCACAGCCACTTCCACAACCACTAAACTCTGCATTTTCAGCCCTGCAGGCTGGGAATTGCACATGCAGCTTGCACTCCTGCCTGCCTGCCAGAGTGGTGTGCCCCATTCACCACACTCCAAGCTCCCCCTCTCTGCATCTTATTTTAAAGATGATGAATGGGACACACAAAAATATATACCTCCATCTAAAGGCTTAACAATGACAGCACTTACATAATAAGGATCAGGGAAAAACAAAAAAAGACGAATGCAAGAAGGAAACAAACGTTTTATTGCAAAATCTTTCTCCTGACTGCTGTTTTTTTTAGAATATCCAAGAGGCCAGCAAACTCAAATCAGGATGAAGAGGTAGAAGGCTTCCCTTTACCACCCCTTTTCCTCAAAAATGCATCTTAGGCTACATGCTACTCCTGAAATTAGGAAGAAAATAAAAACAAATTGACTGATAAAGTGGTCAGCATACATTTGTAAGCAGAAAGTTTTTGCACATGGTCTGCTAGAATTTGAAGCAAAACAACACAAGTCTGAGAAGTGGTAAAATAGGTACTTTCTGTACTTGAAAGAAACCTTGGGCCTTTTTTTTTCTTTTAACATCAAAAAGCCAAACAAATGTAGAAAAGCTGAAAAACACTAATACCTGACATGTGGTAAGACACAAATCCCATTTCATTCTCCCTACTCTGGTGTCAGTCCCAAGACACTGTAAACTGGATCACTGAAATTAAACTGGGATTAAAAATAAAACCTTGGGGGTCTGTGTGCACACGCTGATGAATCAATGTTTCTGAATGAATGTGAATATACCACCTGACTTTGGAGCAACACTAATTCTCAGAAATCTAACATGAAATTGAAGAAATTATCAGGGAGCTAAAAACACCCAAGCATTATCCCTATAGAACTTCAGTACTTCTGATCATATTTCCAGCTACAGGAAATGGCACAGATCTTGCCCAGGAGAAAGCTATTTTTTTTTAGGAAGTTATTGAAATTCTTCTTTTGCAATCCAAGGGCTATTTAAAGTCCCTACAGGGGAGAGTCAGTTATTTAATTCTTTAAATTATCTTACTCTCTACTGACAAAAAGAGGGCAAATTAGGTGTGTTTTCAGGTGTAAGAAAACAAACTGCAAAGGCCTACACCTGCAGGGCTTCCAGCTCCCTACATGGGCAATGCAAGAGGCTGCACACATTATTCCAGGAGCTCAAGAGGGACACCACAACCTTTTCCACAACAGTCATCCCATTTTTCCACTGCTCTGGTCCCTACAGCCCTGGTGAAATGCCTGCCTCCTCCGTGAAGAGATGTGCCTGGAAATAATATACTAAAATCATAAAGATGATATTAAGTATTTCTCCATGGATCAGTACTGATTTCACTGCTGTAGCTTGCCACAGCTGCCTCCAAGGCTCTTTTGTGACAAAGAACAATTTGGTGTCACCATGAGGAAGGTGAACCTCCTCACTCCTGCCACAAAAGTGGCTCCAGTTTAGCAGCAGAGCTGAAGGCCTAAGTCTCAAGTACAATGCATTGACTTCCAGCTCCTCACTGAATTCAACACGTTGATGGGAAATTAGGAGACTGACTACTTGACTGCACGTTAGCTCAAGAGACTGTTCTATATTTGATCTGCAAGTTTAAAATGGCAACAGGCAAGCATTTCCCACAGCTGCAATTCATCAGCACAAACCAGCTGTCATCTCATGCAAAGAAATCACAAGTCTCTAAGGTGAAACAGAAATGCAATTAGTTTGCATTAAGTCCAGCCTGCTAGAAGTGCAGTGTAACATAAATTACATGTAATTTGAAACTCTAGGTTTAAGAGATCACTGCAACTGCAGATGAATTCAGGATGTAATTTATTTTCAGAACAATTTTCAGAGATTATTCACATACCCAAACATACCTCATTTATAAGCTGGAAAAGTAAGGAAGACTAAAAAAGTCTTTATGTATCTATTCTTGATTAAAAGTAGTACTTTTTCATACTGTCATCAGACTCTCTAATTTAGAACATGCTGAAGATGTCTCCCTTGCTAATTATTCATAAGTTTTGTATTGATCTTTCTAGAACATGGTTGTTTCTCTGCTGTGAATGAGGCTAAAAGGAAAAACAACAGAGTAAGCAACAGTTAATACACTGAGTCTTAGGAAATTCAAACCCTGTGAAGGACAAAGCCAGCACGGCCAAATTCCACCTTTACCATCCAATGTTCCTTACAAGTAATATTAACAAGGAATTTTTTTTGGAAGTGTCGTATAGCTGATATTTTTCCAGGTATGTGATTAAATTTAAAGAACTTGTCTTCAACGTAATTGGGATTTGTTTTCAGTTGTCACACTGATACATACAATAGAAATGCATGCCCAATATTTAGAGACGATTCAGTATTTTTTTTCCCAGGGTTCCTTTTCCTCTTTCTTTTTTTTTTCCCCTTTTTTCTCTTTTTCTCCTAAGGTTTCTTTATTTGGCTGAAGCAAAAAAATGCATCTTCTTTTTCTTAAAGTGAAAGAAAAGAGATAGAATTCAGTAGCTGTCTTCATTTCACTGCCGGTCTCACCACTCCAACTGCTGTCAAGTCTACCAACTAAATTGGTACTTTACGCTGTTCAGCCCCATTGCCTACCAACATCTGGCTCGTGCTCCATTCCCATAAATTCCAGCTAACTACTTGCAGATGAAGAAACATCTTTCCATCCAAGGAAAATTTTAGAAAGCTCAGTGGAATCTCCTGCCAACCACATCGTCTTTTTCAGGCTGCGGCAACCTTGCCTATTTAGTTTTATTTAGAAAGTTAACTAGAATGTTTATGGTGAGTAACGACATTTTAATTGTGCACAGTGTAACAATGATGAGCATTCACAATCAGACACCCAGTTTAGGTTGTGGGACGCTCCAAGAACCTGGCTCCAAGGGTGTGGGCACACCTGAACACATGCTACAGCACAGGCACATGCTCTCCCAGATCCAGCTCTGTACGTGAGGACTCAGACCCACATGCAAATTGCATGCACTCGTTCCAGTCCAGGAGAAGAGCCAATATCCAACTCACATGCAGAAATTAAGTTTCCAGATACACAAAGGCAGACATAAGAACGGCATGCTAAGTTTGGATGCATAGATTTCAACCAAGTTTCAGTCACCGAGCAAATCTTCAACACAGCAGTACCACATTCTAATTGCAAATAAATGTAATTAGTCCAATTTTTGAAGGTATTCCAAGGGTACCATCTTCAATGAAAAGGATGAACTTTTTATTTTGTCTTTTTTCCCATTTATTCCAACATAATGCTTAAATGATTGTTATAAACCCAAACAAAGGAGCAATTGACCCAAGATATTTAAAAACTGAAATCCAAATTACAAAAACCTGCATTTTGCAACAAGTGTTGATAAACGGGACACTAATATAAAGCCTTTTTAATTATGCTTTTAACAATCCATTGTTTTTCAAATAGCATGGCTGTTTAAAGCCACTGCTAAAACTTCAGGAATATATCACATTCTAATAAGCTGCTGAAGGGAAGAGGGGTCAGAAAATGGAAGGTAACAGTCACATAACAACAAACAAAATCCCTAACTGCAAAGGATAAATTAGTTTTAGCCCAACTATTCATTCCAGCGTCTTTTCTTTACTTTTTTTTTTTTTAAACTGGAACATATTGGTATATTTTGCAGATGATGCTTTATTAACTTTTTCAGCATATATTGGAAGGTCAGAGACTCTTTATAATACAGCTGCTTAAAATGGAACTCTGATTCAGCCATACCAGCACAAAGACCTCTAGTTTTTAAAGAAAGCCGCAGACGTACATAGCATACAAATTCGACACATATTGTACAGCCACAGCAGAAAACCCTTTTAACATTCAATGTCCAGTTTAACAACCACTGCTATTCTTCAAATACATTTCCATGACTATTGATCACACCTGCAAAATTCATTCAAACTAGTCCCACTTAAGTCCGGCACTTACCACTACCTAGTCTTAGGAGCAGTACATCCTGGAGCCTCCTGTTCAAGTCTCTGAGCTCTTTCATTTCTGACACGAGTGCCCCATACTCCTTTAGCTTCTTTGCCTGTTGCACAAGCTGTCTCCGCGTTCTCTCAAGCTCCTGTTGAATGTGTCTCATCTCTTCCTGTTGCTGCTGGTAACTCCTCAGCAATTCCTCATAGAGAATCCGAGGAACTACAGCATCGTCCATATTGTTCATGCCTTCTGTAGCCTCCATAAAAGCCTCCTCAGGGCTGGAAGTATTACTGAGACTCATCCCGTTCTGTTTCTCAAGGCGAGCAACAACTGCTTCAATGCTTTTGTGTGTACCTTCACTTTGTTTCCTCCCATCTTGTCTCTGCACGTTACAATAGAAAACAAATAAATTAGGAGAGTCTTGGGAACTGGTAATATTCTTGTCTTCCAAAAGACTAAGACAAAGCCAGTCTGCAAAAATATTTTGCTTAACAGGTTCTTATGGATCTAATATGCAGCACAACTAACATGCAGCTGTAACTCAGCTACATGCATGTACAAACTTCTGAGGCAGTTAAAGGCCTTCCCACATTTGTGCAACACTTACAAAGTGTATACAGGCAGTGTATACAGGTCACTTGATTCCGTATCATTAATTTCTTTTTGAAAAAGTTGATCTAGATCTCTTTTTCTTTAAAGTTTACCCTTAACATTCAGATTTCTGACAGCAATTGATTTTCTGATAAGCAAGAGAAAGAACGAACTGTGTTCTCCATTTGTCACCTGTGACGACATCAGAGGTGAAAGCAGCACAGGCACAAAGCTGTTCTGTGAGCTCAGGGCTTGTCCTTCCCACACTTTGAGAGACAAAACCTTCACTGAGTATCCCTACAGCACGTTCACCCAACTGCCTGATGCGAGTGACTGAGTTAACACTATCAGCAAACACTGAAAGGGATTTGAAAACACTGAAGCTGGAGACAGAATATATCATCCAGCTTCATCTTCCTTATCAACTGATTCCTTCTATATTAGTACTGCATTGCAGAGGCTTCAGGACCTGGGAACTCTCAGTGGAATTTTACCTTCAGTCATCTGCACAAACCCTACATATAAAATCACACCACTTTCCTGGGGCCTGGATAGTGGGATTAATATGTGACAGTACACTAATATGTAAAGTCACTAAGTTTTGCTGGCCAAATAAGAAAAGGCATTTGAATTTCCAAGCAACTGCAAGGAAAGTAAATGCAGCTCACAGAGTAGAGGTGAGAAACTGACACTATCAAATTCCCATACCACACTATCCATAAGTAATGTGGTAGAAAACAAAATTATTTGATGTTACAACTGCAGCATTCATTCTCTAAAAAAAATTAACAATTAAAAAAAAATCTGGCCCACCACAAGGAAATATACTCATATCACTCTTGCAGCTGCAAAACACATGAAACCATCAAGCAGTATCTTATTCTGAAGGTTGGCAGACTTTTAAAGAAATGATTTGATATTAAAAAATAAATACATTTCCATAGTGGGTTTCTGGCATTTGAACCTAAAAAGGCAACTGGGAGTTAGTATGGAGGGATACAGTCCTGTCAATTCTTCTTCTCAATCACTGTAGTTGGGCAGTCTCAGAGCACCCTTCCCAATTCCAAACAAGCAGTGAGCAATGTCCCCACTGCCACCAAGAACAGCTGGTACAGCTGGGTACTGGTCACTTTTAAGGCATTTTGAGCCAAAGTGGAAGAGCATTGTTGCATCAGTCCCAGGTGGCACTTACACTGTGCAGACAGTATACACAGGAAAACGTCTGATTGCACTTAAATCAGGTTTTGAAAACCCATACCCCACCCCCACACAGAATGTGACCCAATTTCACCAAACACACTGTTTTAAGGGGATCAAAAGCAAGCCTGGAATTCTTAAGCTAGGATGTTCATATATGCCCCAAGCACTTACAAAAAAAGATAAAAAAAGGAGAGGAGTGAAAAAAAACCAGAAAGACTTCAGTACCTTACTGTGTCTAAGCTCCACATCTTCTTCCCCATAATCTGTAACTTCCCCAGCTTCTTCTATGTGATTGAGAGAGAGTTTGGGGATTTTAATTTTCTTCTGCATCACACTGTTCTCAAGGTCAGTTTTGTCCTCTAAAATGTATATTAAAAATAAGGTTTTGTTATATTAATCAGTGTTCTTACTTCCAAATACTACAAGACTTAGGCAAGACCAGTTACAAAAACCCAACCTCCCATACTCCAATCCCCTCATAATACCATGATCAAATTAGTCCATGGTGTAAATCCACTGATGCCCACTGGCAATTCTAGAGTTTCAACTGGGGATCAGGCTGGCCCAACACACAAATAAATACAGAAAAATGCCAAGCTAAATTCAAGTGATCAAAAGTGTTGCTGAGTGGCTTGTACTATCACCAAAGTAAGAGCTGAAGAGGCTGTAAATAAAACTTCCTGCATTGCTCTAAATTATGTTTACCAATGGTACTTTCATATTCATAATCCATTGCTGCAGTTCAAAATCTGCTTAGGGTTAAAGTGAAAATAAACTTGGTAATTCATCCCATACTCTAACCATCATCTGTCAGCAGCACAGATCTATTTGCACACATGGCAGATTCTGCTGTTCTGCAAAGTGCAGGGCTGGAAAAGGGAATTTTGCTGGAGAGCTTCAAAGTGCATTACACAAAAGTTGCATAAGAACCAAATCTGTAACAAAATTACTCCACAACCCTATTTCATTAATTAATGGATTTCATCCTTTTCCTTTAGATACTATTGGCAAAGGCAATAAATATTTACATGAATCTTTGCATCTCATTAAAAATTTGAAATAAAGTATTTTCAAGTCTGTAACATTTTGATGTACCTCAAAATTAGGTATTTAAAAATATTAATCTGAAAATACATTCAAAATATTTTAATATTCCTGAAAAGGTAGAGAGGGGACAGTGAACCAAGAATACAGTCTCCCAAAATGTGCCTGTGATAGGTAAAATTCTTGCAGAACAGACAAGTCTGAGAAGATTCATTTGCTCCTGGCAGTGTCAAGGAGAACTGCATTTAAACTGTCAAGCATTGCCTTCGTACACTGAGAGCTTATGAACAGGAAAATATTTTGAGTCTTCTTATCCACCTGCAAATTTTATTCTGCAACATGTCCCATGAATATTTTTGAAAGTGCCAAGGAGGATGGCCCCTATGAGTGCTTAGTTGCATTGACTTTTGCTTTCTCAAATTAGCATCTCTCCACAGGACCTCAAAATGGTTCGTGTTGACAGTGTAGGAAAGGGAAACAAAGGTAAATCACTGTTTAATGAGGAGCAAGGCATTCATTAGAAATGAATTACACAGATGAATGCAATTCATTTTGTTACAGATAGAAATGGATCTCTTGTAGGCAAATGGTGATATTACAGCCCAAGGCTATGTAAAAAGAATAGGCAAAGAACATGCAGAATGAGACATTAGACAACCTGAAATGAAACGCAGATGGTAGCAATAAATACTAAGACAGATGCAAAAAGAAACAGATAAACAACAAAAAACAGCTAGGCTTATTTTAGATCATTCTCCATTCCCCAGAGCATCGTGGATGCTTATCCCAGTGAAACAAAAAGGCAATCCGACTGTTTCACTTTTGAAAAATAAACCCCTATGTTTTCATTTATCTGGAAAATGTAGGTTCATCAGAAAAGTGAGATAAGCCAATTCTAATGCCAGAGAGATGAGAAGAAAATATGGGAGCCCTTCCCAAAAAAACAAATAATACAAACTTCCAGACTAAAGGATAGACTGATGGGTATTGGTATTATCTTGGAATTTAAGAATAAATGAATCCATATTGAAAAGGGCAAAAAAAGAAAACCACCAACATTTTCTGTGTTTATGTATTTTGGGGTATTGGATAGATCAAGGAATCCTTTGCTAAAATAGGTCTCTCAATTCCTTGGAGGAAGAACAGCACATGGATACTGCAGAGCCAGCTTCTCCAGACTGCTTTACCATCTTCCATAGCACATGCAGATGACCTCCTTCTTCATTTAAAGAATTCAGATCAGCTTCTGTCCTCTGAAATAACCCTTGGCCTCACAACCAGATGGACACAATCCCTTACTTGACACAGTTAACAAAATTTGTCTGCTGACAACTCACTGAGGTCACCAGAAGCCAGAAGCACACAGCAACTGTCAGGGACACAAGGTATCCTCCCCATGGCAGGGAAAAGTGACTCTTGAAACAATCAAGGACAGGGGTCACAGAGGAGTAAGTGCCTGTGCAGACTACAGAAGTCAGCAAATACTTTCCAATGAATAAACCAACATTGAAACAAAAACAATTTAGAAGAACAGTAATATTTATCTTTGATTTTGGCTTTTAAAGTCAATTCAAAATGGTTAGTAACACATTCTATGCACTTAACAATGAAAATGAAAGAAAATATTTAGTTAGGGGTCAAAGAGAACGAATGCAAATTATCTGAATTCTTCATTCTCTTCACTCCACTCAATTTCAGTTTGTTTATGAACTTTATGTTTGCAAAACTTCACTGGTTTTGAAGTTTGTTTAGACATCTCCTTACAAATGCTTAGTTTGTACGTTGCTGGCATGTAACTATCAACACAGTTCTCTTTCTGTTCATTTGACTTTTTGGTTTTACTGCTTATCTGTACAAGAACCAGTAAGACGAACAAAGGAACTGTTTTCTCCACACACAAAATTTGAAGAAACAATGAGTTTATATAAGTTAAAGCTCAGGAACTTTCAACGCATTCAGTAAGCAAATAAATGTTCCTCTGCCTTCCAACAACAATACATGTAATATTTTTTTACATATGCTCTGGCCTTTGAAAGCTTATTTTTACCTAACACAATCCATCCAGTGTGTTGAATATGAAAAGGCCTTTTGTTCTTTTTCTTTTTTTTAAAGTGCATTTCTAACCTCTGTTGTCTTCTACATTAGCTGCAGATAGAGCCAGAAAAATCTCACTCTGAATTTGAGATTAATGCTGGAGTTCTGGCTCTTGTTCTGTAAATATTAATGGAATTTGGGAAGGGGTGGGAGGGAGAGAGTGGAGACTGGGGGAAGGGTAGAAGAAACATGAATATGCATTTATAGCAGCTCTCCTTAGGATTCTCTGTCTCTTGTTGTGGCAGCAAACAAAAGACAGGTACACAAGAACAATCCAGCAAAAAACAACACACGTGATTTTGAGCCAGAAGAAAACCAGGATAGGAACCAAATATATGTACAAGCTCCAATTCAGTGCCTGAGGCTACATACGAGAGAGAAGGGCAGCCTAAAAGCATTGCAACTCAGAGTCTCATTTTGTAACAACCTAAAGAATTTGTCTGGACTTTGTTCCCAGTCATTTAAACCTTGCTAGAAGTTAAAAATTACACCTTCCCCTAGGTGGCTATGATCAGCTTGTTATAAAGTTGTGTCTATTGTTTTCCCCTAGATATGCAATGAGTGGTTCAGTGCTATCAATTACTGAGAACTAGCACTTAACATACTTAATTAGGCACTTGTAACAAAATATGCAGGGTGGAATGCACAATACAAGAATGGATTCCCTCTGTTCTTTAGGAAGGGACATTCTGAAAGACACATGTAAATTAGGAAAAATTGGTTTTGTTCACGGAGAACCTGGTATTCTGTGATTCAAGATAAAGAGCAAAGCATGCTGAAATAACCATGCTCCAAGAAAAGGTCAGACTTGGAGAGATCTTGGCAGCCAACTCCTCCTGGTACTGAGGCACAGGGCTCAAGAGCCAGGGCACATGACAGCGTCTCTCCCCATCCAGCCTTTGGGAACAGGCAGTCAGGAAAAAGGGAACTGCTGAGGAATTCCAGAGTGCCTGGGAACACACTTGGCCCCAGCTCAGTGCTCAAAGAAAGAAAAGCCAAAGAAGCAACTCTGCATTTAAAAATCTCTATCAACTAGCAAAGGATAAACTGTTCCTGGAATGCTTACTTCAATGAGGCCCTCATTTCAGTGTCAGCATGGGTGGATCCAAGCCAAAAGGTAACAGCTTCAAGTCTAGAGGGGAAGGGAACTGAGGCAGAGAAAGCAACTTCAACAGGGCAGGGAGTGGGTTAAATGCAAGGAGAAATAAGTTAGTGCTCTAAAACTGAAAACCCTATTGTGGGATGTAAAATAAAACTATGAAAATCTCAAAGTTCCCTTAAAGCATTCCTTACTTTCTAGTTTAGAAATAAGGACTGAACAAACTAATCCCTTCAAAAAAGAGTTCAAATGCTGATTTTTTTCCATCTTTGGAATGAAAGCTGGAAAAATAAAGGAAGAGAGCTCTGCACTCCAAATGGATGAGGGATGGCAAGTCTGGTATCAGTCCAAAGAAGGGGCTTGGCAATGCCATAAATCTTACAGTAATAAAATGAAAGAACCTTGAACAGAATTCGTCCTTCCCCTAAGCCTTCAAAAAAATTCCACTCCTTGTGAAAAATGATATGCTGACAGATGAAAAAACTTACCATCAGCCTTCTCATTTCCAGGCATGTACCCAGCACATATGGACAACACCTGCACAAGATTCCCCACTCACTGCTGCACTGAACTGGTTTGGTACTGATTCAGCCAGGTTGCTTCTACAGGGAAGGTAAGATCACCTGCCTGGGCAGGCTGTGCACTGGTTACAGATGAGGAAAAGCAAAAGATGCACAAGAACCAGAGCAAACACACCAAGCACAACAGGGCATGGATTCCTAAGTGCCACTTACATACAAATAAACAATTTTCAGTACTGCTGTGACTGAGAAGGAAAACAGCATGATAATAATAATAATTTTTTTAAAAAGCCACCTAGCTTATTTGAAGCTGGAAAAAAAAAGAACTATAAATTACTTTCTTAGCTAATTTAATGCAAACATTAAAGGAGGACTGGAAGAAGAAGAAGAGATGAGATTTCAGAAAATGTAATGATCCTGCAGGAGATATTCACGATACAAAGCAAAAAGAAATGTGCCTCACAGGAGTACACTGAGATTATGACCAGTACAAAAGAAGAAACTGAGAATGACAGTAACAAACACAGGCCAACAGACAGCAGCAGAAATGCAGAAGTTATTTGAAGAGGACAGGTGCCATCAAAATCAATGCAGCTAAAAAAGGGAGGAGTGTGCAAAAGTGGGGTCAACCAGGTGCTGGCACAGTCAATTCAGGATTTGGATAGTAAAATTTACTATGTTGTTGGAAGGACAGAGAAAAATATTCCAGAAATAAACACCAGACACAGTGAAAGCACTTCAGAAGTATATTTAGTTGGACATAAAGGTAGAGCTGAGTGTAAGCAACAAAGCAGATGAGGAGTATGTAAGAGACAGCAAGATTTTGGGTTGGGAACGACAAACGAGATTATTCCTCCTCTAGACTCCAAGTTCAAGACAAATGGACAAAAACTGTAGGAAAATACATTGGGACATCCTAAGCATAAGCTGAAAAAGATTTCTGCTAAGGGTGTCAGAAAGGGAAGCTGACAGAAAATGTGAGAAAAGTTAGCAATAAAAAGGCAGAGCTGAGAGATGCCATCATCTGGGCTTGTATCACTCCCAAAATTTTAAGAACTAAGTTGTTCTGCAGCACTTCACCAGAAAGAGAAAATGACAGCAACACACAAGTGAGTGACTGGAAGGTTGTCTTCAGAGCACAAAGAAGAGTGAGCAAAGAAGTCAGGGAAGAACAACACATCAAGCAGCACTGTGACAGGCAGGGCTGATAAGCACAGGAAGGTGAAGACACGCACTTGAGGAACTGGCCCAAAAGGCTCCTAAATCTTGTGAAGTGAATTTCAATAAAGTCTGAAGAATAGGAAACAGGGTGAAAATAATTCTTAATCAAACTGGGGGAAGGCAAGATAGAAAGGTCTTAAACCACTGCTTGACAGGTTTAGAGATGATGGGTAAGAAGGATGATGTGCCAGGAGCCTGAACCAGGACTGCTCACTGATGATGGAGAGAAAACCACACCTGCTTCGTACAAAGGCACTAAAGAAGGGAGAGAAAGATTAAGGAGCAAAAATCCTACAGAAGAAGAGCACAGATTATATAAACCTCTTAAATCCTCTCTGAAGTCCTACATCAAGTCTGGCTCTTGCTCATTAATATTTAATACAGTAACACAAGTAAATGCACAGAGCATGGACCTGCTGCTGTTCTCACAAAATTCAAAACAAACTAAAACTAAAAAAACAACCTACCATGCCAGCTATTGAAGCAAATAATGTTGAGGTCTCAATGCAATTTTTCTTCCAGTGGAACAACTGAGATAGCCAGTCTAATTCTGGTAGGAGTGACAGTTATTGATATGGCCACCTATTTGTAGTCAAATTTCTAATGCACATGAGGACAATCAAGCATTTTGTTACATTCTCCTTTTGCATGTGCTCACTTATCAGCAGATTGTTCATATCTACAGTCTTGAGTATCAGCCCAGATATTTGCTGCAAGAAAAACCTACATGTATTTTCTTCCTTAATTTCCATTATAAATAGAAAATCTATTTTTCAGTTCTGAAGTGAACACAAAGTCTCATCAAAAATAATTAACCAAAGGCAACACAGCTCAAACTAACACAACTAAAAACAGCCACTATTCTTTGTCTGTGAAACTCTCCCTTTCATTTAACTTTTAGTGATACCAGAACTTGGCTGCAGTACAAACACATGGAGCTGGACAATCAAGTCATGAAAAGACTACTCTGAGAAACAGGAAATCAGGCTCTCTACAACACTGAGGATAGTTTTAATCCTGGATCCAATATTTACTTAAATACTGACTTTGAATAATTCAAACTTTTCATCTTACTGTCCCTATCTAGCTCACTGAAGTGTTGTACAGATTTGTTAATATTTGTACAATACTCTGCACATGTCAAACACAAAGGATTACAGCTATTATAGAACAACTCTCATAATCCTTTCTGAAACAAGTACACTAATACAGCATTACCATTACATTTAAAGGAAACCCTGAAAACAAGCAGGATGTGAAAATGCCATCCATTACATCTTTCCTCTGCACCTACACATGAAACTCAAATATGGGCATTACATTTCAAAAATTGAAACATGATAAATATTTTACAAAAAATATAACAAAAGCTATGTATTTCTTTAGAAGTTCAAAAGCTCATTTAAAGAGACCATCAATCCCAATGACAGCTATAATTTGTCAATCTGGCTGCCCTCCCCAGTTCATCTGTATTGGACTGTACAATTATACTGGGAACAAACCCTGTGATGATTTGATGGCCACACAAAGCCATGGAGATGCTGCCCACAAGCTGTCCAGCAGGTAAAGCAGCAGCCTACAGAGAACACTCCAGGAAGCCTCCACAACATCCCTGCCCAAGGAATAAGCTCACTATGGAAATAGAGGGTAGATTCATGCATTTTTTCAGTTTCCACACAAAAAATGACAATGTGCTTCAGCCTCTACTATTTTTAAAGGAACTCTTTAAAAAACACAAATAATCGACTGACTGGCACTTGGGCAATACACTGGAAGAAATGTCTTACTGTTAATTATGAAAAGAAAAACATTAAGTTACATTTTCTCCCTTTTCACTCCCTTGCAAATTTTAGCATATTTTAATTAGTTTTAGTTACCATAGCTACCATAACCATACTATCTTTGAAGTCAATTTTATTAAAATCCTGAATTTCATATTTTTACTGTATGCTTGCTGAGCTTATACAACAAGTATAAGTGATGTTAAGTGGTGCAACATAACACTAAGACCACGAGAAACAACAACAGTGTAGGTCACCTGTATGTTTTTATGTTACAAAAATAAATTAGATTATTTCTGACTATTAAGGTACAGCAAAAAGGAAACATGACTGAGGAACAAGCAGGTCAGTTGAGAAGGGTTAAAGACAAACAAACAAAAAAATGTATATTCAGAATAAGCAGGGTAATACAGGAAATGAGGAAATTAAATATAAGTGCAAAATCTTCTTGCACAGATGAATCCCAGTTTTTTAATCAATTTTTACAGGCATTGTAGCCTGCTGATGACATCACCACTCTCATTAGGGTTACACCAAACCACTACTTAGCAGTTCCAGTTTTAAAAGTTCCAAATTTTTTTTGCTGCTGCCATTTAGCTTTGTGTCAATGTGCCATAATAAGGCTTCAACACTGAACAAATAACACCAAAAAGACCCCACAAAATTGTGCCTTTGTGGAAGTCCTTCGTACCTCAGAGATGGTCCTACACTAGAATTTAGAAAAAGGGAAAAAATTCCTCCACTCTTCATCTTACATGAGTTAAAAATAAGCCAGAAATGGATCAAATACAAAATGAGTGTGAAATTTAGCTTTAAATATTTTTCATGAGTACTGCCACACTTGTGTTCAGGACTATATTTAGGAGTGTGAAGTAGTTGGTTACTCTGTTAGAGAAAATGATTTGCTGAACCTCTGCATACAGCCAGCTTTTACCTGCTGAAAAGGTAAAACACAGCAGTAGCACGTCAGCTAAGGGTGATAAAGTAGGCCATGCACATCAAATATCACAGTAAAAATTTAAAAAATGAAAAAAAAAGCTATTCTGAACAAGGTTAATTCAGCACTGGCTGGACTGCTGGGCTCAGTTTCTCCCAAAGACTGGAGTGGGCTCTTGGCAGGGCAAGACCTGCACAGGCACAGGAGGTGACACCACCATTAGGGACAGCTGGACTCGCTGCTCAAGGGCAGTGACACAACAGCTCATCCCAAGTACTCCCAAACTAGCCCAGGAAAAATCAAGCCCATTAAAAAGAGCCTGTGAGGAACCACTACCAGTACTGGGAGGTCTCCTACAACCTCTTCCTGGCACTTCTTTAATGAGAACAACCCTTGGGATCACCTGAGAAGCATCTGCAGGTGCTTTGACATTTTTCCTGGTGCCATTTCTCCCCAGGTCTGTCACACACCATCCAAGCAATGCACCCCAGCAGGGGACAGGCCCAGAGATTCCTGGGAACAAAGAGTCAGCTGTCCCTACCACAATGGTTCATTCACCCCACTGACTGCCCTGGGAAAGGAAATGGGGCATATGGAGCATGCAGGAACATAGGATGGAGCGTGGAGACAGTGGCCATAGCCAGGACCTGCTTTAGGTACTCCCCAAGCTGAATGAGGCAAGGAGGAAAATCCTCAGAGAAGCCCAAGACTACAGGAATACCAATAAAAGCTTGGATTTAAATATTACACATCAAGACAACTTCCTGACCTAAATTTTGTATATTCTCGATATAATCTAAAATCTCTTATTGAAAATTTTTCATGTGTTCCAGAATTTGACAAAGGGTCTTTCCTCCATGAAGTTTCCACAGCAAAGAAGCTTGGATTCACACTAAGAAGTTGAAACACTCTCAACCTTACTTTCAAAACTCAGTCCTAGAATCATCTAATTTAAAATCTTTCTATGAACAGATATTTTACATCCTTCTGAAATACATAGTAACATCTCACCATGAGCTGCACAGGCTCTTGAAACAAAAAAAATTCACATAACCTACTCCAATAAAAAGTGGAGCTAACATTTTATTAAAAGGGGCAAGAAAGGATAGGCATGCACCAGGTATTAACATATTTGCTGGGGCAGCTAAGGAATTGCTGGGAGAATCTGATGGAGATATGTCTGCTATGAAAGTGTGGGTGGGAAATGTTGAGGGCAGCAGCTAAAGAGCACAATTATTTGCTGTAGTCAGGAAAGAACACCTCCTAGGAGAAGACAGTCATGATTAACTTGTTAACAAACATAGCCTGAAGTAGGGAACTTTTAGAAGTCTCTGAAACTCAATTCATTCCACCTAATATTCATCACCTAGAAAAGAAAGAAAAAGCTCCAATGGAGTCATCTAAAGATCATGCTGCTATAAGATGCATATGCTCAGAGATAACATTCTGCTAGTGACTATAAAACAAGTGTGGAAAAGCTGCAAGTGGCATATGTGTGTCAAGGAGAGGGACCAGAAAAAACAGCTCTGGAGCATTTTGAGGAGAGGACAGAAAAGAAGAAAGCTGAAGGATGTGGATGATCAGAAAGACAGACCTAAGCTCTTCCTGAAAAGCTGTCTGCTATTTTTGTATTCTCAACAAGACAGACCAGCTAATGTCACCTCAAGGCTGCTCTGTAGTCCAGGCTGCTGAGTTCCATCTTCCATTCAAGAGGCAAGGAAAATTACTCCTTTATTAGTACATGGCATCAGCTGCTGCTAGCCAAATGGTGAACTTGTTAAGGCAAGGCAAGGGACATTGACTTTAACATGCCTTCTGTGGCTGGAAGGTCTGTAACCATCTGAGCCAGGCCAACCTTTCTGGTTTGAGCCCCAGTCCTTGGCTAATGTTTGATAAAGTGGAAGGTTCCCAGGCCAACACATCCCAGCAGTCTCAGCAGTTCCCAACCATGCACACAGGGACACAAAGGGAGGCACAGCTGCTCAGAGTTCATCTACAGCTCTTCTCTAACACTATCACACTACTCACCACAGAATAAAAGACAACAGCATTTATCTCCACAACATACCAAGTCTCTCACAATTACCTGATGATCTGAGCATGTCCCCACACACTTCCCTCTTTTCTTTTTCCATTTTTGAACTTATGATGCCTTTACAGCAGCGCTCTCAGCTCTGTAGAAACAATATCCCTCACAAGTGCATTGGCTTCCAACCATCCAACCTCAGCACAAAGGATCAAAGAATTCCTTCTGGACTCTCTCAAAAGAGGACAATTGTTTTATGAACCCTTCACAAAACCAGTGCTACAATAAAGCTTTGCATTATGGACATAAACCTGTATTTAGGCCTGTGTGAATTCCTACATTACAAGGGTAGATGTTTGAAAGGTATCTAAATTTCTTTAGACATAATAGGAAAGGAAAACTCTTTTCAAAAGAAAAAAAAACATTAATATGTGTCTTGTATCTGTATTCTTTCTTTCCTTCTTTTCTTCAAGTTGCCAGAAAGGAAAAACAAATGGATCTGTTTATTAAACTATGACTAATTTCCACTGCATGGTCAGTGTTTGATGAGAAAAATATATATAAAAAGCTGGAACTTTGTTTACTTGAGCAGCTTTACATGCAAGAAAACTAGTCACCATTCAAACTGTAAAAGAACACTTTGCAGGCTCAAAAAGCCACATTTTCCCCTCTTACTCTCTTCTGTTGTCTGTTTAATTTAATATCTGTAGCATAACTTTGATCCTGAAACCTCTTCCTAATGGGGAATTCTTGGGCCAAAGCAGTAAACCCTTAAAATCATTGAGGTATGGTTTGTGCAGTTAAGGGTTCCTTCCAAAAATTCAAAATCAACCATGTATATTTTAAATATAAAAGCAACTTGATACACATAGTTTACCTTATTACTAAGATAGGCTGAAAACCTTTGGAATTAAAAGTTCTGTACTGGTATGTGAAACGTTACTGCAGACTTGCAAAATTATTTTTAACTAAATAAGCAGTTTGTATAACATTACACTTGCCATGTTTGCCACAAAAACTTGTCATAATCTGAGTTGGTCACTATAAAGCAAGAATTGTGCTACTATGTCTTCATGAAGACCAAGTTTTCTCTCCAAGGTTTTTAACCACAATAAAACCAAAAACCAATATTAACATTTTGGAGAGAAATGACAACTTTAGAAGTGACCCTTGGTATACGACTTCTGTTGAATTCACCTAAGGTATTCTTACATGGTACAGGCTGGAAAGAAATAGAGAAGTAAAGACTCATTTGGTGTTCAAGTGAGAAGTTTTCAAAGAATGCAAAACACAGATCTAGTCAGAATATATTGAGATGTGAGAGCTGTAATAAAGACAGCTGTGTGTTTCCTTGTGTTCCTGGCTCAACAGGAGAATTTCCTGTAGAAATTAGAACCTCTGGAGAGCAATTAGTGCAAATCACTAATACAGGTAATAAGTCCTGTTCTCTGAAGGAAACAGTGTATATTGGTTTGTTCTGGCTCAAGATACATGAAACAAAGAGAAACTGTACAGAAAAATTCAGGAGGGCACATCTTGGGCAGACACAGGCTCTGCCTGGAACAAGGGAAATGGCAAAGATAGGCACTTGCTGCTGGAAAACTGAGGCAACCTGGTGGGCCCAACATGTGAGCAAAGGTCTAATATATCCAAATATAATTTCTAAATATTTCTCTGGAGCACTTTAGCCATGTTGAGACAGAGAGGAAGAACTGAAAGGACACTGCTGCTGCAGGTCCCCAGTGGGACAGAGGAAGATGAAGTGCATTGGGATGCTGCCTGTGGGAAGAGGCCATGCCAACCCTGGACACTGGGATTGTTGTCTTCCATGGATCTGACAGCGACCCTGCAAGAAACACTACACATACACTCCTCTGCCACAGACAGGGCAGCCAAAACATGGGCTGCCACAGGACAACAAAAACTTAGCAGGAGAATCCACACCTCTGCTAGATGGCCTAACTAGTTCTCCTGAACTTCTGGTGTTGGAAATACTCAGAAACTGGAAAACCTTTGCAGGGAACTCATGTTTAGCTGTTCCTGGTTCTTTTGAGGTATTTGTTTATGGCAATACTAGAAACAGGATAATGGCGAAAGTCACTGCTGAGCCAGGAACAAACTGGGCCACCACCAGTCTAAACTGGCTCAGGAACGGCCAACTTCTAAAAATAAAATTAGAAAATTACCAGTTTTAGGTGACTTTAACACCAAGTTACTCTCTTTAGACATCAAAGCTCAGCACTGCCTTCTAAGAGCTCAAGACTAAACAAAAGAGTTTTTTAATTCCATAGTTGGGGAAATAGACATAACCAGTATTTTGTCCAAACTGAAAAAGTCAGGATAACAACCCAGCGTCCCCTTTGCTGCCCAGACTAACATTTCAAATGGTCATTAAAGTCTTTCAAAAGCCTATTGGGCAAGTCCACACTAACCAGCAATTTGCTACAACCACCAAACTTCCTTTCTATGTCAACTATGGCAGCGAGGAAACTTACACAAAGTCTTCAAGGAAACACTCTGCCATAGTCACTATCTGGGGGCAATGTACTGACAGCACTATCTCACCAGGGCCGAACACCTTCAAATGGCCAAGACACGGGGTTATTTCCTAGCATACGCTTGAACTGGTCCCCTTAGCTTGGAGACATTTGTTATCTTTGAACACGAAACAAACCAAACGTAGCAAGCCCACGCTTAACAAGAGCAGTACCTGGAGGTCTGGTTCCACTATTGGTGAAGTCACTTAAACTAACAAAGCGGACATAAAACAGCACCCTCAAAACTGGCAACAACTGCAAAGGTACACAAATGACTCCATGCACTATAAATAAGCCGTAGACGAAAACCTAAACTTTTTTTTCTTTTTTCTTTTCTTTTTTTTTTTTCAGTCTCCACCGCCCCCCTCCCCGGGTACCGCGGGGGGCATCACGGGGGGGGTCGCGGCTATTTTGGAAACCGAGCCTTGGGCCCCCTCCCCGTGCCCGGGGCCGCTCGGAGCTGCCCCTCCCCATCCCCGGCCCTCGCCCCCCACCCTCCCTCCCTCCCTCCCTCAGCGGGGAGGGGGCGGCATCGCCCCCCGCCCGCGGCCCGGTCCGCCCTCACCTGCCAGCGCCAGGATCTGGGCCTTGTGCAGCAGCAGCCGGTCGCCCCACTCGCCGGGGCTCTCGTCGTCCTCGTCCGCCGCCTCCTCGGGGTTGCGGTACACGGTGTAGACCTTCTGGTTGTCGAAGTCCTGCTGGGAGGTGGGGCTGAAGTCCCGCACGCGGGACACGGGCAGCGCGTAGCACACGTTGTCCTCCAGGAACCGCACGAACGCGTACATGGTGCGGGGCGGCCGCGCGGCTCCGCGCCCGCCGCCGTATTGTTCCTGCGGCCGCCTCTGCGCTCGGCTGAGCGGGCCTGGCCGCGCCGCCCGCCGGGCCCCAGACGGCGCCGGCCAGGCGCGAGCAATCCAGCGCGGAGCGACGCGAGCGGGGCGGGCCCGGGCGGGGGCAGCGGGAGCGGCCGCGGCCCCGCTCGGTGCCCGCCGCAAACAGCGCCGCACACAGCCCCGTACACAGCCCCGTAGGGCCCCGGCCCCGCTCGGTGCCCGCCGCAAACAGCGCCGCACACAGCCCCGTAGGGCCCCGGCCCCGCTCGGTGCCCGCCGCAAACAGCCCCGTACACAGTCCCCTACGACCCCGGCCCGCTCGGTGCCCGCTGCAAACAGCGCCCCACACAGCCCCGTACGGCCCCGGCCCGCTCGGTGCCCGCCGCACACAAACAGCGCCCCGCCCGCGGCCCCTCACGGCCCCCGCCCTGCCTGCCGCCACCCTGCAGGCCCGCCCTGCCCCGGCACCTCCGCCGGGGACACGGGTCCCGCCTCCCCTGTCCCCACCCTCAGCCGATCTCGGGCCTCGGGAAGATGTTTTTGCCCCCAGGTTGAGAACTCAGTACACGTGTGCGGCAGGAGGCTTTGTTCCAGAGAATCATGGAGTGGTTTGTGCTGGAAGAGGCCTTAAAGATCGTCTCGTTCCAGCCCTGCTGCCCCGGGCAGGGACAGCTTCCACTGGAGACCAGGGTCTCCAAGCGCCATCCAGCCTGGCCTTGAACACTTCCAGGGATGGGGCATCCGTGACTTCCCTAGACAGCCTGTACCAGGGCCTCAGCAGCCTGACCACACTAAAGAATTTTTTCCTGCTAGCCAATGTAAACCTGCACTCTTTCATTTCGAGGCTCTTCCCCCTTGTCCTGTCACTACACGCTCTTGTAATAAGTCTCTCCTCATCTCTCCTCTTAAGTCTCTTTCAGGTGCTATAGTCTCTTTCAAGGCCATGGTAAGGTCACCCTGAAGCCTTCTCCAGGCTGAACAATCCTGAATCTCTCAGTCTTTCCTCCTTGGAGAGGTGCTCCATCACTCCATCGCTCTGATCACCTTTGGAGGAGAAACAGAGGAGTGACACATGGTGGGATTTGTTTTAACGGCCAGGGCAGAGCCAGTGAGTGCAGGGAAAAGGGGCAGGAGGGAACCTGTGTGAGGAGTGGATCCTTCCTGGCCAGACAACAGAACCCTGTACTCATCTGCCACTTGGCAATGGCACTGGAGCATCAGCTTTTACATGGAGGTCCTCATGGGAATGCAGAACCACCTGCACTCCATCATTCCATGCCCTGGGGGTTGCTGGAGGAGCACAAAGTTCCCCCATCCTCTCCCAAAAGAGCACAGAGAGCTGAGAAATGCTATGCAGGTGTGTCAGAATGAGGCTTAGAGACGGCACACATTTTATCATGAATTACCAAATTTTGGAGGCTCTTAGATACAAAGTATGGATGTTTTGAGGTTCAAGTATGAAAAGGGTAATGTGGCAAAATTGCTTATGGTTCAGAGCAAATTCATACTGCTGTTGTTAGTCCTGAGATCTGTTTTATCCAACCAGACTTAGGAACAGAACAATCACATGGGGAGAACTATGTAATATAAAAATAGAAAAAAAAGAAAAAAAAAATCACAGAATGAGTATGAGAGAAGGGCATCACCAGTTTTTTGTTTACAAAACACCAACACAAAATGAAACCAAAATATATTGCCTTTGTGGGTTTTCATATCCCTGGGCATTTGCAGTACTATCTGTGCCCATTGCACTGAGTAAAACCACACTGCACTTGTTTTTCCTGGTTATCTTTTATAAACTTCCTCCTACATGGAGTTAGACCACAAGCTGGAAAACATGGAGTTCAGTTTTGACTGAGCACTGGCACAGGTTCCCAGAGAGCTGGCGGAGTTTCCATCTTTGGAGGTAACTCAAAACCATCTGGGCATGGTCTTGGGCAACCCCTTGAGCAGGGGCTGAATTAGGTGAGCTCCTGAGGCCTCTCCCAACCTCAGCCATTCTGTGACAGTGCCAGAAACTTTTGGTTGTGCCCAGCAGAAATCTGTCCTAAACAGCACCTGAAAACATAAGGAATCTATACAGGTGTAGTGAAGCCAATGTAAGTATTTCCCCAACAAGCTGCAAACTTCCCATACAGTAACGGCAGCTTTGTTATTTTAGCAATTACAGAGTTTTGCAAATACTCCAGTTTAAGATTGGGGATTTAAATGGCAGTACTTTATGTTAACAATAAAGTATTGCCAGACTCGTGCGTAATTACAGGCAAATATAACTCTGCTACAAAGTATGGATGACAAATGTATTCTAGTAGCAAGTCTGCAAGGGAAATGAAATTCCAGCAAGGATTGTGTCGCTGATCAAACAATACCAGCTGCTGTATCCCTGCTGTCTCCTCTACCTCGTGTTACAGTGGGGCACAGGGAGCTGCAGAGAGATGACAGGACAGGCTGATTGCTGGAATTACTCCATGAACACTGGTAAAATGATGTGAAGGACAATTTTGTTCTACTGAGTTCAGTGGCCAGTGAGGGATTGGGTAGGCTGCCTCCTGCCAGGATTGTATTCCCTCCACAGCTGAATTCTATTAGGGAATAGGAACTCAGAACAATGGTAAAACTGGAAATAAAAGGAAACAAAGAGAAGGTCAGGACTCAAAAATTAGTTTGAGTTGGAAGGGGAGAGATCTCTTTGGGTATCCAAGGATGCCTGGATAATTTGTCCCAATGAAAGGAAGCCAAAAGGCTTCATGTGAAGGCAGCTAGCATCATAGTGGGTTTGTTGGTTGGTTGGTTGGGGCATTTGGGGAAAAGGAACACTCTAATCTGGTGTTTACAATATTTTATGTTTGAATGTTCAATTACAGCAAAGACTGTAAAGATTTTTGCATCAGCAGCAAAAAAATAAAAGGTCTCAAATCCTTTAGGCAGGCTGTTTCACAGTTCTCCACTGAAGGACGTTTTTGAGAACAGATAAGGGTCGGGATGATAAATGCATGTTTACCCTTGGTCCCTTGCAGACACGTTGAGCCAGAAGGCATTATAATGCTAAAGAATTAATAATGATTGCATACATTTTTTCTTCTGCCTACAAGGAAGAGTGTTAATTTCTGGCTTTAAAATCTATAAATAATCTGCACTGGTTAGCTGCGAAGCTGAGGAAAAATCCATTAAAGCAGCGAATGAAACACAAGTCACTTGTTACTCCTGTCTTTTGGACCTTTCCCATTTCTACTAATGGTTAGCCAGCTGCTTTAACACGGAGTTGAGCTTGAAGTTTGAAGGTGCAGAGCTATTTTAAAGGTGTAGATTTTAAAACTCATTGTAAAGGGAATTACTGGAACCTTACTGGATTTAAATCCCTGAGCCATTCCAGCCTTTTAGAAACAGCACAGCCCTGCTGAGAAGTAAATTGTTGTACTTTCAAAATGCAAATGAAGCCTCAGCTGAGAAAGTAATACTGTCACTCCAAGAGTGGAAAAACCACAAAACACAGTCCCAGCCCTTATGGGACTCCTGAGTAGCTCTTTCTTGGAACACTACTTATATTTTGCTGGTGTTATTTTTCTTGAAAAGTAAAAAAAGCGTTCAAGCAAAAGCGGATGTCCACAGCTTTCATGTGCACTCTGTGTTTTCACTTAAAGATACAAAATGAAAAGCTAATAGTTCCAATAAAAGTTATGCAGGTGCCAAATTTCTTTTCCCAGCAAAACATTAAAATTAGGCTCATCATTCACATTATTGCATATTTAGTACCAAATTCTCAAAGGACACCCTATTGACTTTTAATCTGCTAAAGAAGAAATTCCCATTTTCTTTTACTGTCCCAGTGGAGGTGCTTCAGCAGTAACCTGACTCTTCAGCAGTAATCATACATTGGACTACAACTAGGAGTCCCTACACATTGAATATGTGGTTTAGAAAACTGTTGTTTTCTTGTGGATTTATTTGTCCTCCAGGTAGTGCATTTCTTACACAATTGTTTTCAAGCTCAAATGTACCTTGAAGGAAAGATATATTCACAATTTTTTTTGGGTAACACTGTATTGGAACAATGGCATTAAAAGTTATACAAGTTAAAGAAGAGCTCAGCTAACAGGCACAAGAACTGAAGATGTTCAAAGGTTTATATAAGTTCAGGCACGCAATATACTCACAGTCTGGCTAATTTTTATGAAGAATATGATCAGTAGAGTGGTCAGAAGATACTTCCATTCCATGGTTTGCATTTTTTATCATACAATAGAGTGCAAGACAAAGTCATTTTCATATATAAATGTATTTTCCTCCGAACAAAGTCAGGTACAGCTTCTAGGTGTTTTGAAAGAGAGGGTGGTTGGAAGGAGGGAATCTACTATCCAGGTGGAGCAGGGTAAGCATTCCAGAGGGTTGCTTTGTATTTTAAAATAAATTTTAACTCTTGAAACACTGTCACCATACTGTGCTTTCAGCATCACAACGATTACATATAAAAATACAAACAAACAAAAAAAGGTCCTTTCCTGTGTGATCCTAGAAGATGGATGAGAAAATATTTGTATCCATATATAATTCTAAAGCACTCCGTTACCAAGAGTAAGGGAACCTAGATTACACAGATAAATTCTGAAGATTTAATCTTTTGAGATCTATGGCCTTAAACCATCCTCAGTCCCAATTCCTCAGAGTGATCTAACTTTTCTCAGAGCTGTGGATACTAGTCAATCATCTTTTACAGTAAACTCTCACACCCTCACAGAATATTCTTTCAAAGAAATGAAACCCAAGGCACACTTCATGGACCCATTCGCATAGGAGACACTTATTTCCCAGCTGGTGCATTCTGTAACATGAAAAGGTAACGATTAAGCCAAAGTGTCCACAGGAGAAGGCACTTTTCTCACTGTTAATGACTGGCTGGAGAAACCAAGGACCAAAGAAAAAGCCAGACAGTCATTAACTGCTGAAAATTCCTGACCTAAAGGTCATTATTACTATTATAAAATTGGAAAATAAAAAAGTAATTATTGTCTTTGGGTCTTTATATGTATTAAAAATATAAAATTCCGGTGTCTGTTGCTGTGGATACTGGTTGGTAAGGCACTTATCTTTCCAATTCTGGCAGGCTATGCAATGGATAGATCTGGGACTGGCAACCCTTCAGGAATGTGTGCCAGACTGTATTTTCCTCTTCCAAATTCCAGGTTAAACGTGCCCACAGAAAGTCAACAGGAACCAGGAGACGCTGCCAGTCGGCACCATCTCTCCTTGGTGAGAGCAGCAATTCCGCCACCCTCACCCAGCCCTCTCTGGGAGCTGCAAACGTCCTGTCTTTCAGCTCCTACCCTCATGTACCGTTCCAAATCTTGCTAATTGCCATCTTTTGCACTCAGGTAAAATGCTGTTTTCCATGTGATAAACTCCTTTCCTGCAGGGAAGGCAGGGAGGGCTCTGTGTGAGCTGACTCGTGCACGGACTCACCTGTAAAACGCGTCCTTCAGGTGCCATTGCCACCGTCTGCAAAAACTGCTCTGGAGGCGATATTGCTCTTGCAGCCCAAATGATCTTTATTGCTACTACCATCCACTGATGGCTTCAGCCTATATATTTTCACTCTAACTGGAAATTTTATTTGAGATTTGCCCTTTCCTATTATAAACTAGACTTTCCCCTGACTTTTGACAGGCATTTTACTAATATGACTCTAAAAGTAGCTTTGCATGCATAGATTTTGCACCACTGCAAGAATTTGATTCCTTCTGCACTTCAGATGAAAAAGTGACTTTCTTTTGGCAAAGACTAAAGTCTTTTTGTAACTTTTGGTCTTCAGTGTAAAATAACATTACTAGACATTGCCTGTGATTATGTTATAGTTTAGACAGATCCTCTAAGATTATATTAATGACCGTTTTTCATAATATTTTCATTTTGGTTTTCTATTTTCACATCTCTGCAGCACTGTTCTGTCTTGAATGAGCAGTTATGTCTCATACTGACAGGGAAAATGATCCTGCAGCCCTTTTCTGCAGAGACCTATTCTGCTTGAGAGGTTCATACAGTGTAGGATAGACACAGAAGGAAAGGAGGTCAGCTACTAAAAATGCAGGACCACATTTTTTCCAAAAAGGTACCTCCACATACTCCCACTTTCCTTTAGAAATCTGATTATAGCAAGAGCATGGACAGGCTCCAGAGATGGTTCTTGCTGTTTTGGAAGCTTCTGGACAACCAGCAGCTGCAGGAATTGGATTGAGTGAAGGCAGAGTCAAAACTGCTTAAATAGATGTTTTCACAACGCAGTGCTTTTTTAATTTATACTCCTGTCATATTCCTTCTAATCCCTTTCAAGACTGGTTTATATTTCATTACAAAGTGAGTTGAGTTTTTAGAAAATGTTCCCAGGACTTAGTGCTCACATCTCACTACTTCAGAGGGTAGAGTTTTCTACTTCTGATGAAAGTCACAATCAGAGATGGACCAGCTGCTCTTCTGAAGAACATCAACTAATGCGAGCACTTAAAATCCTGTTGTGGAAGGTGAAAGGGAGATAACAGAGCAGGAATAATCCTTGGAATATTTCAGGAAAGTGCCTTCCTCAGCTGTGCATTGTTAATAATCATGTTTAAATTAAAAGGACAGAAAATGAAAGCTGAAACTTCTGGCAAGTGAAAGTGCTCCCTAATCTAAAATCCTTCACTATGCTCTCTGAACCTCTCCACTCTAAATAAAACCAGACATATTTATCATTTATGAGTTCCAAATGAAGCTGCACCTGGTCTGCTCTAGTAGGTGAATTAAAAAAAAACCAAAACAACGCGCAGCAAGTAAATGTGAATTGGAAGGAATTGCTGTGACCCAGCTCTCAAAAATTCATACAAGGGGGTAACTGTGATAGTCCCTCCAAGAATTGTTCTAGTTTTTCAAAGCATAGTGACTCCTTTTATCTCACACAGTGTAGATGATTGGCATTCATCTTTGTCCCACTTACAAGGAAGGTGTTCCCTCAAAATAGAAAATGGCATAGGAAACTGATAATCCAAGAGGTGTTTGAAACCTCAAGGGTCTTCTTGCTTTGCTGGTATTTTCCACAAAAGCCTGAGCAACATCTATTGTTCAATAATATTTAACATTCAGGGGAATCAGGATATTTTTTAAAGTGTGATCAGAAAAAAGGGCCTTTCCTAGGCTGTCCCAGAATTCCTCATAACAAAGAAGGCTTTGTTTCATAAAGAAATACCTTGCACTGGAATACCCTAGGGAAACCAGGGTTTGGGGTTTTTTTAAACAAAGACGGGAATGTTCGAATTCGAAGTTCCCTTTAAGTACTCTTCTAACATGAATATTTTTAAGGATGCTCTATCAAGTTCATGCATGAAATGTCACCCAGCCATTAGTATATTTCTATGCAAATACAGCTGTGAAAGCTAATAACTGAAATCTGCATTTTTTTCCCACATTTCCAGTGTATTAAGCAACTTCTCATTCTTTCCTGTTTTGTAACTCACATTAGCCTCTTGTATCAATAGAACAAAGCTCAGGTTATACTGCTTCCTGCTTGAATTCATCTGCAAACATCAAAGGTGGACATTTGAATAAGCAATTTAATGTATACATTTTTATTCAGTTCAGTGTACTGATTTTCTCCTGGTAGGAATAAGAATTCTGCAAGATGACTGCAGAGAAACACACCATTCAGAATATGAATTGGAATATTGTTGCAATGCTTTTCAGTGAGGATGGTGTGATATTAAGATTAGAATCCTGCATATAATCAGATTTTGATGCTTGTACACATAGTGTGGTATTTCTTTTCCTTTACAAGGTTTGTATGCAAAAACACAGCAATCCAATATTTGGAACATGCACTGTCTGCAGATACTACACCATCCAAACTGATGAAAAAATAATGTCAAGGAAAATAAGAAAGTGTCTGGGGCACTGCTGCATACAAACTTTGCTAAATTCATCAGAAGTAGTTTTACTGTTCTGAAGACAGAAAATATTGCAAACCCAGTCTTTCCAGAACAGCGAGAGCAAACAGGGCTCGTGTCCATTCCTTTATTAAATCTTGGACTAAAAATTGACTCTTTGGGAGCTGTAAATATTTCTCTAATCTTTCAAATTCTCTGATGTGATACACACAGATTTTCTTTTCCAAATTCCCTCTCTTATTATTTACCAGTACATATAAGAGTTAATAAAATAGAAAAGATAAGATAGGTGGGGATTTAATTAGAAGCAAAAGGGGGCACTACTGAGAATATATCACAGTATTTAAGGAACATAAATATAAGGTATACCTTCAGCTTTTATCCAAAAATGCAAGAGAAAAGACCACAAAGCAAAGGAAATCTGAATTTTGTTTAAGGAATCAGCCCAGTGCAGTAGCTCAAAATTCTGCTTCAATAGTTAACTGATTGGGAAGTAAGCTAATAATGCTTTAGATAAATTTTCACTGATGAGAAGTGAGGAATTGTCACATTTCTTAAGAACTAATGACAGTTCAGTAGACACCCTTATCTGTCCTGCCTCTGACATGGAGGCATGATCTAGAATCACAGAATCATGGAATCATTTAGGTTGGAAAAGGCCTATAAGATCATCAATTCCAGCCATTAACCCAGCACTGCCAAGCCCACCACTAACCCATGTCCCTGAGCACCACATCTACACCTCTTTTAATTAACTCCAGGGATGGCGACTCTACCACTTCCCTTGGCTGCCAGTCCCAGGGCTTGACAACCCTTTCAGCAAAGAATTTTCTTTCTAATATCCAATCTGAACCTCCCCTGGTGCAATCGGTGTTCTGTCACTTGTTGTGGGGAGAAGAGAGTGACCCCCACCTGGCTCCAGCCTCTGTCCATGGAACTGTGGTCAGAGATAAGTGAGCAGTGACAGTGATAGTGACAGTGAGCAGTGACAGTGATAGTGACAGTGACAGTGACAGTGATAGTGACAGTGACAGTGATAGTGACAGTGATAGTGACAGTGACCAGTGACAGTGACTGATCAGTGACAGTGAGCAGTGACAGTGATAATGACAGTGATAGTGACAGTGACAGGGATCAGTGACAGTGATAGTGACAGTGATAGTGACAGTGATCAGTGACAGGGATCAGTGACAGTGATAGTGACAGTGACCAGTGACAGTGATCAGTGACAGTGATCAGTGACAGTGACAGTGACATTGATCAGTGACAGTGACCAGTGACAGTGACAGTGACAGTGACAGTGATAGTGACGGTGATAGTGACGGTGATAGTGACAGTGACAGTGACAGTGAGCAGTGACAGTGATCAGTGACAGTGATAGTGACAGTGATAGTGACAGTGACAGTGACAGTGACAGTGATAGTAACAGTGATCAGTGACAGTGATAGTGATCAGTGACAGTGATCAGTGACAGTGACAGTGACAGTGATCAGTGACAGTGATCAGTGACAGTGATAGTGACAATGATAGTGACAGTGATAGTGATCAGTGACAGTGATAGTGACAGTGATAGTGACAATGATCAGTGACAGTGATAGTGACAGGGATCAGTGACAGTGATCAGTGACAGTGATAGTGACAGTGATCAGTGACAGTGACAGTGACAGTGACAGTGATCAGTGACAGTGACAGTGATAGTGACAGTGATCAGTGACAGGGATCAGTGACAGGGATAGTGACAGTGATAGTGACAGTGATCAGTGACAGTGACCAGTGACGGTGATAGTGACAGTGATCAGTGACAGTGACAGTGATAGTGACAGTGATCAGTGACAGTGACAGTGACAGTGATCTCCCCTGACCCCCCTGTTCTCCAGGCTGAGCCCCCCAGCTCCCTCAGCTGCTCCTCACCAGAGCTGTGCTCCAGACCCTGCCCAGCCCCGCTGCCCTTCCCTGGGCTCGCTCCAGCCCCTCAATGTCACTCTTGGCATGAGGGGCCCAGAGCTGGGCACAGCACTCGAGGTGTGGCCCCACAGTGCCCAGGACAGGGGCACAGTCACTGCCCTGCTCCTGCTGCCACACCATTGCTGGGACAAGCCAGGTGCCCCTGGCCTTCCTGCCCACCTGGGCACAGCTGGCTCGTGTTGACCATCACCTCAAGGGTATTTTTACAGTCTCTCCAAAACTCACTAAGATCACTCCTGGCAGCTCTCATGGGTTTCATTTGTTTTGGGGGTTTTTTTGACTCTGTTAACCAAAAGAACAAGGATAGTAGCCATTCTTGCCCTCACATCACGTAACAAAATGAACTCAGAGGTTGGATGTAGCAAAGACACTGGTGGACCTCGGATATCTATCTGCAGCTTTACAACCCAGGAAAACTGACAGAGTTATTGCTTTCCCTGCAGGGCTGTCTCAGTACAAGATCTCAAATACCATCTGTGCTCAGTGTGGAAGCTGCCAAAACCCCATCCACAGAAACAGGGAGCACAGAGTGTTGTAACTCCCGTCTTGCTCTGGAGCAAAGAGTGAAAAAAGACACCTCCATCCTCTTACTTTAACAGCCTAAAATTCTAACCCCTGGCAGGTGCAGATACAAAGTTCCTTTCAAAACTAGACTAAGGGAGATTTATTTCAAAATCCACCAACAAGACCAGGAGATCACCACAGTGATGTCTCCTATTTTTAATTGATAAGCTCCTTGCTGGGCTCCTTGTCTGGAAGTGAGGTGCCTGGTTTTGGTTCCCCCATCTTCCTGAAGGGGTCCGGCCCTCCCAGTCTGCACCTCCACTTGTAAAATCCTTTTCTTCACCTAAGCACATATAATTTCCTCTAGTCAAAGCCCCCAGGAGAGGGATGCATCTGTCTCCTAGTCTCCTGCTCAATGCATTACACTCCAGATGAGTTTTTACTGATCACTTTTAAAGGCAAAAGCACAGTAAGTGACTAAGCTACTGCAGGGTCACTTGAGAGCAAACCACTTTGAATTTACTTACATTCATAGAATCATAAAATGGTTTGGGTTTGAAGGGACCTTAAACATTATCTAAAATCACCTCCCTTGACCTGCTGACTGCACTGCTCTTGATAGGTTTGGCTTTCTGGGCTGCAGGCACACATGGCTGGGTCATGTTGAGCTTCTCATTAACCAGCATCCTCAAGTCCTTCTCCTTAGGGCTGCTCTTAATCCATTCTCTGCCCAGCCTGTATTTGTGACTTGGATTGCCCCAATCCATGTGCAGAACCTTATTTTAAGAGCTCATATATAAGAGCAGTCACTGTAAATCAGCAAATTTGCAGAACACTTGTTATTCCTGAGTAATTTCTTTAGGGGTCTGTATTCTAAAGAGAAAAGTATTGCTGAAGTGGGAAGTAAAAAATGTAAGTAGCAATTAGATTTTCTCTTAAATACTCAAATAGCTCCAAGGTTATGTTTTCTCTGAAAAATATTCTCAGTGAGTGTATGCAGTGCTCTTGCAGCACATGACATGTTTTAGCTTCTTTGGGGAGTCAGTTTTTTATACCTTCAGATTTTAAGGCAAATGGAAGTGGAAAAAATGCTTACATACCTTGCTTTAATTGTTTTAACATTTTGGGGTTTATTTGCTTGTGGTTCTTTCTCAAATAGCAAGACCAATATAAATGCCATGCTTAGGAAGACCAAGAAAAAACTAGAATTCCCTCTGTCTTAAAATTTTGCCTAAAATGGCAGCTATGTCTTTGAGATGCTATTTAATTAACATCAGTGAAAGACTGTCAGTAATCAGTACTGCTGAGTGGTTTATTTACTTGGAAAAAAATATGGGTTTCAGTGCTTAACTTTCATCTTTTAAGTTTAGAAGTTTTGATACCAGCGATATAATTTGCAAAGTTATCTCTAGGCAATTAAAATATATTCTATCGTTTAACCTTTGGATGATGTATAAATATGCATAGACACTCCTACAAGGCAATTTGTCTGCCAATCTGGAAAATGCTAACGCTGTAGTCAATAAGTCAACAGTCTGCAATGTTAAATTATGAAATCAGAAAGAAGTGCAGTTCACATTCAATCCAGATATAAAGATCCTAAGGATTTCCAATTTTCTGTGTGGGACAATAAATTTCAGAGACAACTGTATTCTGCCCCAATAATCACGATCTGCACAGCGTGTTCAGGTATTGTTGGAGAGATTAAAACCACAAAAACAGAGCAGAACAGCTCAGCATCAGATAATCACAAGCAATTCTGTGTCAGCAACAGACAGCTGGAGACATCTGCCAACAATATTGTAAAAGTGGGAAAATGGAGATTTCGTGACAGCAAGGACGTGGGTTTCATACATTAAGCTAAGTTTCAACCCAAAACATTGAAATTGGTGTTCAGAAATAACAGCTCTCTGTCACAGTGTTCAGAAAGTCTACTATTTAGCATAAAAACTATGTAAAGCAAAATTAGGCAGAAGAAGGTATTTGTTTCTCTAATATTTTGCATGTTGACCAGCTATTTGATTTCAGTGTTATCACAGACAAAGAGATCAGAATATTTTTTGCTAAATCAGCTGGAAGAGCTGTCCAGTTATGGACCAGACTAATGATTTGTGAGACTCTTGTGTGAAAAAGCAGTTAGATGGAATTTTATCTACAAATATTTGTCTAAAGATTTTTTCTTCCAAGTATGGTTTAAAAGAAAATGAACAAATCTTGACCTAACTTGAGCTATTCTGTTTTTCCCTTTCCCTTGAGTTTCAAGTGTCCCTGTTCTTCCCTGATACTCATTCCCTTCTATCCCCGCTTTTGTCTTTCACTTTTTAAAATTAAACATCTACTAAGAAGTGAGTCCAAGAATAAAGGCTGAAAAAATCCTATTATATTTATTGCTGTGAAGCAGAAGAGAGTGCAGGGAAAATACTTGGACTTGTGAAGCAAAAAATAATCTACCTTTCCACTGCTTTCTCTCAGAGCCTCCTTTATAGACCCATAAAATCCTTTCCTTTCTTTTTTCTGTAGGTGACCATGTAAAATCAAGATAAAAAAATTCAAGGCTCTGAACCCAAAAAACCCCAAGTTTCCTATTTTCACAAAGAGTTCTCAGAAAACCCTTTGTATGTTTGATTTCTTGTAAAAATGGGAAATAGCTTGAAAATATTCATGAGGAAGTAAAAGCTGTTCTGATAAGTTCACTTCCTCTGCACATGAAGAGCAGTTTCAAAGTGATGTTTTATAGAGGTGGCTGGGCCTGTTTTCTGATTTTGCTGTTGAAGCCCCGCCTTTGTGTCTCAAGTGTTTTGTCCTGGGATCTGGCTGTGATTCCTGAAGCTGTGACTCTCAGGGAGGGTAATGGAGACGAGTGGCTTGTGAGGAAGCTCAGGCCCAGGTCCCCGAGGTGTTTGTGTTTTAGGGCTTGGAGCCTGGTGCAGATTGAAGAGTGATGTAAATGCTTCAGGCATGACTGAAAGAGTTTTAAAAACCAATGCAATAAGAGGCATCAGCAGGGAATGGCAGATTGATTGCAATAACTAATGCCAAAAAGTTCTGCAAAGAAGAAAAATGTAGTCTGAGTAAAAGAAATAAAGAAGAAAAGAGGGAAAGGGTAGTAAGAGCTTGCACGCCTTCCAGCAACTTGCCTGCAGATCGATGTGCATCGGGGACAATTAATCGAGCAATTCCTATGCCTGGCTTTTTACACTGGTGTGCAAACCTTTATGATGCTCTTCAGTCCAGATCTACAGGTTGGATTGACAGGATCTAGCCTAAAAATCAACTTTACTGAAACTTGAGTGGCTTGATGAAGCTTGTCTTTTGGATCAATGGAAGGCCAGCACCTCCAGATGAGAGATCACCCATCAATTTAGGAGTAGGAAGGACCATTCTCTCCTGAAGTGATTATTGGTACCTCAAATATGGAGCATAGACTGGACTCATGGTGTTGGTGTGGCTGAAGCGATATGGGGTAAGGTATAACCTTCACCTTCTCCTTCCCTCCAAGATTAATACCTCAGCTTGTGTGGTAGCTTTTGTAAACAGACCAGAACAGAAACTCTTAATTTCGGGATGTAGTGAACCACACTCTGAACCACAAACCTGTGTGAACAGAGGCCCAGAGCCAGCGTATCTAATCCTGAGAGGCTCACAGAGACACAAAGATGACTTCCAACCCCACAGAGCCCATGCACAGAGCCCATCTGCTGTCACAGCAGGATGTGGCTGCAACAATCCCACATCTGATGATTAAAACCTGCTCTGACTCGTGTTTGGGGTCGCTACCATGCAAAATGCATTACAGCAGCCTCCATGCTCCTCTGCAGCTGGAGAACAGCCCATCAGATCAGCACTGCTGGAGGAAAACTAAAGCCACCTCACAGTCTCACCTTACCCAGGCCAGAACACCGACTGCTGCAAAAAACATGAATCAGGAGTAAAACAGAGCACTGAATACATTAATCAAAATGATCACCGTTGCAAGATCTGCAAAGAACAAAGAAAACAAATCCAAGGAAAGTTAACACTAGAAACCATTTGCAAGGCTGCACAAGTCAGCTAATGAAATAACTGTCAGTTGTAGACACAAACCTTTTGTGCTTTCACACAATTTAAATATAAAGTAATTTGCATTCAGGTATCCAAGTCTCCCTGAAAAAAAAGATTAACAATAGGATTCGCTTTCTTTCTACAACCTTTTTTCTCCCCCCCTTTCCCCCAGGGGTGGCTCTGATAAGGTCACCTTATTAATGCAGATCTCTGTTTTTCAGAAAGCAGCCAGGAGTTTAACTGTTTCACTGTGAAATGATCTATGAGATGAGAACAGTCCATTTTTTATCCTTGATTGATCATTTCAGCATATATAACAGCAAATCCTAAGGGACACCACTCAAATCCCTGCCTCAGAATGACCTAGAGACTCAGCTCTAAAAAGTGTTGCGCTCCACTACACAATCCTTCAGCGTTTTTTCTCAACTTTGCATTTTTCACTGAACATAATAAAGTTGCCTTGCATCATTACAGTTCTCTGTAGAAAAAAAAAAATCTCATAAATAAGTAAAAAGTTTTAACGGCTGAGAATTGGGTGCCACTACAGCCTGCTGAGGAGCTGAGCCATCAAGCAGTTAATGCCTTTTCCCTAGGCACAAAGGCAGGAGCAGGTCTATGATCTCAATTCAGGTGTCACGGCTTCTCATTTCCTTCCCTGGCCACCAGACACCTGTTTCCCTGCTCCTAATAGCCTGTGATGGGAACTGCCTGGTGCCAAAATCACAGGCTCTGGCTCCTGTATGATGAGTTGAAAATAAAGTGATTGCCCTTTATTTTTTTTTAGTTATTTACTGTGTCTAAGCTTTATCTCAAATCCATTGTTGGGTTATTCTTCTCCATTCTGTGTGCTTCCAGCCAACTAATCTTCGTTTTGCTTTTTTTGATGACTTTATGCTGACATGTACAGAGACCTTAAATAAATCATTACGATTATAAATAGCAATGGCTGGATTACAAAGGATTCTGGAACACTTGTGATAGTAAATTAGCAGGCAGGCAAACCTGCAGCTGCCAGCAGCTGATGTAATATTTTAGAGAATTGTTTTCTAGATTGCGTAAGGGAGAATTGTTGTCCTTTGAGCTTCGTTCTCGGTTTCTTTCAGTCTGTCAAACAGTTCAACAATGTGATGCTCACACAAAGTTCACAGAGAAACAGCTTATAAATCCCAAACACCATACACACAGCCTGTCTCAGGCTTTGCAATTTAGAATTTAGGGAAAAAAAAACTCCACAAAGATATCTGTCTATTGCTAACAGCACCCCTGAACAGATAGACATTATATCCACAGAAGCAGCTACCACATCAAGGAACACTTGCACTAATTTTCCCCTTTTTTCCTTCTATCCTTTCTTCATAAACATCAAACTCCAACAGGCTATTGTATTATAATAGTGCATCCTGTAAATTCCTGTAATCAACTGATGGAGCAACATTAATTATGGAGACTTTGTAGAGGCCACATGCATCTTTACATCCCTTTATAAAATGCTGACACATTCCCCATCTAAAAGGGATTACAATCACAGAGGATGATCCTGCAAATGCTTACTATTGAATGTAGCATTTGCTATCATGAGTAAGCCCACTGAAGCTACCAGAAACTCACATGGCCAGACAAAAAGCTCTGATTCACATATATGACTAACAAAGGTGTTCAGGCCACAACATTTTCTGTCTGATTATGCTTTTGCAGATTGAGATTTAGGGGGCTGACGCTTTCAGACTTGAGAATCAGTCTGGGACAGCAGTCTGGCTGGGAGATGACGCAGGCAGGAGGTGCAAGAGCAGGTGGTGGGTGCCCTCAGAAATGTACTGAGAGAAGGAAGACAAAATTTGGGAAGCTGTGTCAGGTATTTATCTTGTAATGATGATGAAGTTGAGATGGGAGGGGTACATGACGTGGAAGGGATACAGGAGATAATAGCAGAGATGTACTAAAGACAAGATTTGGATTAGGTGGGATTTAGCCAGCAGGAACAGAAGGCTCAGCACTAATATTGAAAAGATGGGGAAGCAATAAAAGGATTCAAAGAGCAAGAGGCTTAGTTGTGAGCAGCAGGAGAAGTGATTCTTAGCCAATGCATTGCACTTTGGCAGTAGCTGTTGCTCAAAGGCAGCATGCAGAAGGTGTTGTCCACAGAAAGTCTCATAAAGCTCCCTGAGCAGGGCACGGAGTTGGGTTCCTGATCCTGTGCCGGTCTGGCAGGCGAGGCTCTGGGGTGAGTCATGCAATGAGGCAACCTCACAAACACCGTGTGAGAGCAGCTCCTGGAGCGAGCACCCCGAGATGGAATGCCCTTGAATTGAAAGGAATATGCTGTTCCTTGGCACAACACCTGCCTTTCACTTGTCTCGTTTGGAGAGAGTCATTTTAGTCTTTGGCAGCGATGAGTGGCACATGTTGGAGGTGTTTTGCCTAAGGTGTGCTATTTCATTAGCTGAATGTTGCTTAACAAAGCCTCATCATTTCAGAAGGCACACTGTAATGAATTATTTGCAGGTTATCACTGATGGATACATAAAATCCACTGAAAGCATCAGCTGTCACTCAGCAATAGCATGGCCTGAATATTTATTACCTTTTATTTGCTTTATGCCTATTCTATATCATGGACAGGTAAGAATTTTAAGACATGTTAAAAATCATTTCTGCTGATAAACATCCACAGTGTTAAAATCAATCTCTTTTTGTCCCCACCCAAAACAAAGCAATTCTCTCTCTTCCTATGCCCTGTATTAGTGAAGGCCTGAGTTCAGGGAGAGTTCTTGCTACAGTGCCTGGTGTTGACCAACTCATATTCTCCCACAAATGCCCCTTAAAAATCACCATTAGCATGCAACGATCCAGGGACAGAATAAAGTAAGAAAGCAAGATTAGTGTAACAATGATTAGCTTTAGTGTAGAGCATTATAAGGTCAAATTTCTGGTTGCTGGTCTGGGTGACTATTTTTGCAGCACAGTGTAACTGAGAAAGGGGCTGCTGACTATTCTCAGGTTTGTGTTAAGGCTCTTGGTATGCCCAGTGGGAATGAGAGCTTTCCCAACACTGTGACACCACACAGGGCTGGCTTTACCTTAGTTTTTCATAATAAATTCCAGCCTGTTGAATATTAAATATATGCCTTCAATCACAGACTATGTAAATATTGGCAACATTATTCTGAAAATCTTACACTTCCCAAAGTGATTTTTTTAAAGGCTATTAGTACTTGAGAGGTGGAGGTCTTTGGGACTACACAGTCTATGTACAGCAACTTTGGGATGACATGCCAAACAGAAGTATGTCTGGCAAAGATGTAAAAACAACAAGGAGCAGAATATTTTTAAATTACTTCAAAATACAGCTTGAAGCCACAAACACAAAAGAAGGAACGAACACTTGTCTTCTATTTTGCTTTTTAAAGAATAAACCAAATGAGAAAGGGATTGAGATCTGAGGGTAGTTCAGAACAATTGTAACACTGCAGCTAAAGGGTTATTACTCTTCACTTTGCAGAACATGAACTTCCATAAACATGGGATGACAGGTACAAACCCAGGACTGGCAATAGGTCAGAACACAATGAGGCTACAATGGGGAGTGCTCACAGCAAGTCTGGATCAGGAAATATAAAGCCCTCCTGCAGAGACAGGGCAGGTGGAATAGCTGCACTTTTCTTGATAAAAAACATCATCTGATTCATATTTCTATCATCAGATTGTTTTCTTGTTTTGTTTGTAATTTGCATGAAATATCCTGAGTTGAGCCTGGGTTTCATTGAGGTAAATAGACTAATTTTTTAAATGACCTTCACCTGCTGCTTATATACTGGTCTCTTAGGTCCAAAAGGGATTTGAGGATAAAGGAAAATATAAACCCAAATCAAATCAGGACAACAAGCCTAACTGGACTAAAATAAATAAGCCTATCTATACTGTCCTCAATTATTGACAACTCTTTGGATTATTACTTCTGAATTGAAGCTGACATGCCCCTATGTGATGCACTAAAGCAGTTTAAAGCTTTAACAGATACAAAAATTTAAGGACTCAATTTCTTTCTTAACATAAAACTAGAGTGTTTTGATTTGTTGGAACTTGGGCAATTAGTAATGATACATTTGCTGACAGGTCTTGAGCAGGAACAATCACAAACACTGTGACTCGGTACAAGATTTATTTGTCAGAGTGCACGCTTTTTAAATCTGAGTAAAAATGGATTTTGTAAACTGATTGAGATTAATTAAAGGTATAACTCAGGGAAGGAAAAAAAATGACTCACTGCACATTTATTTTCAGATCATTTTTCACTGGAAAGTTTGCAGGTCTAACGAGCAGAAGCTCCTGACATAGTGTGCAAATGGTTCTGCTTTCACATCACAGGAGAGGGATTTTTTTCTCATTTTTCTTTCCTTGGCTTGTCTGAAAGCCAGGTGTCCAGTCTGTGAGGTTCCTGCCAAGGCACCAGGGAAAAATGTATATTTCTGAGTAGAAGCTGACCTTACTTACTTCAGGAAAGAGAATGATTCTGGAAGGTCTGGGAAAATACTCTCTGTATGAAATTTCTCAACAGTCAGGAGGCAAATACAGAAGAGCTTAAAATATAGATTTGCTCATGTATTTTTTTAATGCTTGAGTCTATAAACACCAAAGAAGAAAAAGAAAGTGATGTAAATTATAAAGCCTTCAGCAAGTGGTTGCAGGCTGCCGTGTCCCAGTGTAAGCCTATGGCTTTAGCCACTTCCCCAAAAGGTTTTTGTACAACTGCAGCTTTTATTGTAATTTAAAACAAAACAAAAAACTGGACCCCAATAGATATGTATTTCAGGTTATCCAGCTGCTGTAAATTGATACCCCAGGAAGGGGCTGAAGTGACACCCATGCAGTTCTGTCCCATGTCACTGTTGCAGTACAGCCTGGTGCAGCTGGTGAGCAGAGCCCAACCCTTGAATCCTTTACCCAAAGCCCTGCTTTTTCCCTGAAGAAGCTGGGGAACAGCTCTCCTACAGCACACACCTTTCACACAGGTGGCCAGGACCCCTCAGCCCCAGAAGCAATAGTGCCATAATACCTGATAGCAGCAGCAACCTGATTTTTTTTCTTGCAAGCAAGAGCAGACATTCCACCCCCTTCCTGGAAGGAACATTTTCTGTGGGAAGTTCAGCGAGGTAACTTGGGGGGTGAAAGGCAGGGACATGGTCCCTGGGAGAGACGCAGTGGGAAGTGAGTACCAGACAAAACATGACTGGTTCTCTTATTATCCAGTGTGAAACCCAGCAGAGATTTCAGGGTTTAACATGATACTGTGAAACATCAAAATTATCAGTTGTGCCCAGACCTAAGGACAAAACATTATTTGTCAAAATATTGGGCAAAACTTCAATGTAAGAATGGTCATCGAGAAACAAAAGGACATCTTTTTAAATGTGATGTTACTCCAGAAGTTCCTTCAGGTATTTTTAATGTGCTTCAAAGAGCTTGTTAACAGAAAGACTTCTCAAAGTCTGCACCATTTCCATCCATGCCACTGCCCCTGCTCAAAGGAGCAAGTCCTCAAAGCAACACATTTGAACAACAGAAATTAATGGAAAGTGAAAAGAAAGTTCAGTAGCCAGAGTTGCTGCCCTTGCTTGGTTATTCTGGTACTGCTCTCTGGGGAACACTCTGCTCCCAGCCAGCATCTGCAGAGAGGGACTCTTGCCACCTTCCAGCTAGGCCAGAAAGGATAATCTATCTGAGTGCCTGTGAAAATCACATAATCCTTTTCCATCAGGATTAATATCCAATGTCACACCAGTCTGATACATACAGGATGAAGTCTGACACTTCTTGTTATAAAGGTCACGCAAGGAAACAATCTCTGCCGTCCCCAAAGCAGAACCCATAAGTGACAAATTTCAATTCCCCCTCTGTGTGTGTTAAAGAGGCAATCTTCATCATCACTATTTTTATTTATTCCTGGGAACAATTTCCACCTGGTGAGCCTGGAGCCTGCATCTGGGTAGTTTTATTCCAGCTGCAGCAGTAGTTTAATCGGAGTGAAGCTAACGGCAGCATCCTTCCTTCCCTGTGCAGTTCAGCTGCTGCCTGTCCCCCTGCAGAGATACCTGTTGTGATTCTTGCAGGAGAAAAATGACCCATTTTCAGGTACACACAAAGAAGCATTACAAAATAAACCAAACTGCTGCCTGCACTTCATCACAAGTTACAGCAACCTCATCACCTGCAGAAAATGTGTTATTACATATATGAGACAGATCATAACTGGAAGTTGGAGGCTCAATAGTCATAAATTCAGGCACAAGCAGTAAGGAAATGTATTTTTCCTCATTCATTTTTAGCCAACAGTATGTGAACAGCAGTTTGAAAAGCTGGTGAAGCAAGGAGGCTTGGAACAACTACAGCACATTCAATCGACATAAGGACGGGACCAGGTCTTGTTATGTATTCATCTTATTCCACCTTGTTAAAATCTAATCCAGCTTGCACCATCTTCAAGACCTGGAGCAGGCCCAGAAGAGCAAATCAAGCTTTCCTCGATGGCATAGAGCAGGCAGGTCCTGCCTTCTGGGATTATTAAAAGATCCCATTTTACATCTTAACCCTGCAGGCAGAAACAAGTCTGCAAGTCACCTTACATGAAGAAATGAAGGAAGGTGTTACATCATTAAAAGCCAGGCTAGTGTTTCTAAGTGGAGCCACACACATTAACTAATTGAATCACTATCTGCTTATCTTGGGGAGACAAGCTGCTGTTACTCCAGATTAAAATGCAAATGTTCACCATCTTTCAGATAGTAATGTGAATTTGAAGTTGGGGACTAGCCTTTCTGTAAGCTTTGACTGCTCTCTCTGCTCTCCAGGCCTGCAAACAGCCAGTGTTATTCTGATTGCTCACACTGCTGAACCCTGGATGTCTATCCATACTGGTGTTTTGCCAACTTTTGCCATCTTCAGCCTCAATGTTTTGTAATTTTTCATAACAGTTCAATACTTCATAAACAATGTGCCTTAGGAAATAATAGGTATACATACATCTTACTGATAGTATAGGCATCAGCTTACTAACAGTCTTTCACAGAGACCAAACAACTCATAATAAATTACAGAATTAGGAAATAAGTTATCCAGACTGAGTGTCCTGTTCCTCCCCCTTCATCATTTTCAGGGATTCTTTCACTGGTATTGACTTGAAAATACCACAAAAAAAAATATTATAGGACAGGATTAAAATTCAGAATGAGCATGACAACTTGAAGAAAGAGCCTGATGAAAAAATGGTGAGAGATCAATAAGGACAAGGTTATACATAAGGAATACCTAACTGAACAAATACAAGCTAGAAGACAACCTGAGAGAGAGATTTTGCAAGAAACTATGACATATATTAAATCAGAAACACAACCCAAGTCAACAGCATCAGACTTTACAAATGAGGCAAATATGAAATACAGGATTTGATCTGCCTGCTCTGTTCAGCTGTTATACAGCCTGAGCTGGAGCAGTGGAGAAATTGTTGTGCAGGGAGCCCTGGGCAGAGCAAGGACTTGTACAGAGGTGACACAGGGGAAATGGCTGGAAGGAGTGAGGTTGTTTGGTCTTCAAAAAAGCAAACTTGAGGTATTTGAAAGTCTGTTGTGGAAAAGGAAAGGAATGATTTATTCTGTATTGTGGAAGGGGTAGAAGCAATGGACTTTTTAGTTCAGCAGGGTCAGTTTAGTTCAGACATCAGCAGACTGCTCTGAGCTGAGACTGCAGGATGGGGATGGGGAGTCTCTGTCCCTCGAGGTGACAGAAACATCCCCCTGGCATGGTGTGTGTTTCCTTGGCTTGGGTTGGGCCAGATGACTCTCCAGGAATCTCCTGGGACAACTGTCCAACACTTTGTGACACCATCTCTGCTTAGGATGACATCAGGGTGCTAACCCAAAGGAAACAGCTCTTGCAAAATTCCAGAATTACACTGTGTACTCCTGAGCCCAGACACCTGGCATTTCAGGGGAGACCAAAAGTATGGCAGAGAGATGTTTGCTCCTGCTCTTTGCCTGCAGCAAACCCAACTGCACGGCAGTGCCACGTGCACATCCTGCAGCAGGGGAGGGTGTTGGCACACAACCATGGGGCAGAGGGGTTCAACAGGCTCCTCTGGACTCTGCAGGCAGGGCAGCTAAAGACTACTCAGCAATGTGGTCACACCAGTCACAGCCTGGAAATGCATCCCAGGCTTGCTCCCGTGGGAAATGCAGGGGTATCTCATGAAGGAGAGGCTGCTTCAGCAGGAGCAAACAGGAGGAATATAACCATGTGGACTGAAACAATAAATTGCTGTCGCATCTGTCCACTATTCCTTTTATTTAGTCAACAGCTATCCAACTCATTTTATTTGCTGTGAAGGAGGAAGAGAAAAGCTGGCAAAACCAAGATGAACTCTGAAGGGGAAAAAAAATAACCTTTTAAATGGTTTTTTGGTTTGTTTTTTTTTTGTGACCCATATTTTTAAGCATTTATTCACATTGACTTTTTAAGGGAGAGAAATACACATAATTTGCACTTTGGGATAAGTTGAAGGTGTCCATGCAATTTCATGGATGGCAGAATACCAATTTTGCTTAAATGATAGAGTCCCACCACATGTCTCCTATTTAAATGACCTGAAAATAAGAGATATGAAGGCATAAGCAAGAACAGAAAATGAACCTAAATATATAAAACTAGTGCATTGTGTGATATTTCTTGGTGTGTATTTCACTGTGAATACCAAGCCCACTCTTGGACATTGTTATCCCTGGCATTAGCCCTCTTTGGAGTGGTCATCCTCATGATGAGCTCTGCTGGGTGTGTACAAAACAGCCAAACACTTAGGGAAAACTCCCAACTCACTAACAAAGCCAGGAGATGGAATTTTTGTTCATAAAACCCATACTGTGTTGGAAGAGCAATATAGCCCTTCTGTGGGACCCATGGTACAATAAAAGCAGCAAAAGCTGGATGCCATCCAGGATTCCCATAGCATTTGAAGCATTGGCATTGCAAGAATTTTATTTCCAAGTTGCAACAAACAAATGAGAAAAATAAAAATTAAAGAAGTTAAAAGACAATAATACCAGATTTTTTTTCAAAATCTGAAATATATAGGTGTTATATCATAAAAAAAATATTTCAAACTTAGCATCATTCCACCTTTTCTCTCAACTTCATCCAGTCAGCTTTGGTTTATGAACTTTAACTCCTCTTCCCATATTTATTTGCTTTGTTTTTTAATACAGTTTCCTGAGATCCTGCTGTGTCCTCTCTCACTTTTCCTGTTTCTCAGAGGAACAGATGGTAGAAAGTTTAAATACATTTTTCTCTCTGTCTTTCCCAGTAACTACTCTGAAATCAGCTGTCCATCTGAAATGCCACAAGGCCTTCAACATCAATGTTCTTTGCCTCGAGTTTACCCAGGTATCGTCATCTTGGAGCTTTTGGTCTCACACTTCCATGAAAACAAAGAACCTTTCCTGGTTTTTAGGTAACACCTGACTTCTGAATGCAGTTCCTAGCCACCCAAATCAAGCTGGGGTGTTTGACTCCCAGCACAGCACCCAACCTGCTCCTCTAATCCAGGAGCTCGCTGTCTTCTCGTTCTCCCCAGGCACATCTGTCCCTCAGATCCTTGCCAGCCCTTAATCTGAGCATAACTCTACCCACACATCCTTCATGCAAATAACTTCTTAAAAATGCTTTTCCAAGAAAGCACATCAGTGTAAGTCCAGAGAAATAAATGATGGAGGCAAACGTGTTTTGAAAATTCAGGGTGAGTGAAGTGTAACCTCCTCTGCTTGGAAATTTAATCACCATGAAATTCTCTGGCATTGTGTATCTTTATTTATTATTCCCATGTAGGATCTATTCCTGTTTCCCCTCACCTCAGTGGCATCTAGGTGGGTTATGAGATGTTAACTTCCACTGAGAAGAAAGCAAATGTTCATTTACACAACCCAAGTGGCAGAGCACCTGCATTATCCATAACACTGTCAGTAGGTGACTTGTTCCACCCGTGCAGGGGGTCATTCTGTTGTGTGCCAGTTGGAATCCCCCTTTCAGATTGGATCATTTCATACACAGCACCTTTCTGAATGCCCAGGGGGCCAAACCTGTGTGAGCTCTGACTCAGGGATAGGTAAGACATGAAAGAAGGTGCCCCAGTCCCCAGCCAGGAGGCTGCAGTCAGCAGCTCTCAGAAATGAATCAGTGGCTCATTTTTTCCTGCACATTCTTTATGCACTGTATAAGTGTTTAATAAAAGCTTTACAGTAGTGCTTTTATTTTGCCTAATTATTTTTAATTTTCCTACGCTTTAATTAGCTGCATTTAATTCACCCAAAATAAAGTATTAGGTTTGTGCTTTCCTCTGGGCCAAGTCATCGTACTTCCAGGAATCATTAAAGTACACATGGGCCCAGCAGTGTAAGCTTACTTGTAATATTAAAAGGACTATTTAACAAGAGCAGTAACTGTTGATTTCCTTCCCAGATTTGTCACAGTTCAAATGCTGAAAGAAAGTAAATAGTATATTTCATTACACACATTATTCTGACATTTGTTCAAATAATATGCTTTGTTTTGTATGACCTTAAGAAAAACAAGTGCCTTACTTCAGAGCAGGATATGTCCCTTCGACTTGTAAAGAGCAGCACATTTCAACATGGTTCAGTACCAAGACATCCTTGTGCAATTCCACTGTAATTAATTCCGAGTTTGGGGGGCTTTTTGGGGCTTCTCAGTTTATTTTAACTATGTTGTCTCTGTGAGCTAAGAAGTTGTTGCTCTGGTCATATTGGAAGGGAGAGTGTGTTAATCAGTGAACAGCAGTGTTTTCAAGTGTTCATTCCACATAGTGAAATGAAGGATGCATTTGGTAAAGGTGCCCTAACAACAGCACCCAGCATTTCTGCAGCACTGAAACACCCACTCATTCCTGGGATGGGGAGAACTGTAAAATCTAGAGGATTTATACAAGTATAGATCTGCAATTCAGAGCAAATAGGACAATAGAAACATCCTGTTAGGCAGCGCACAATGAAGGCAGAAGAAATTTCATATGCACATTCTCTAATTGCTCTGAGAGGGGAGGAAAATAATAACCTAACATTGAATAGTTACATTATAACTGAGCAATCATTTCTTTTCCTGAATTTCCTGTTGGAAAAGGTAGTGTCCCTTGGCTTGGCTGCTGTTGCAGGTGAGCTGTGGTCCTTGCACAGAGCCCTGCAGCAGCACTGCCTGTGCCCAGTTTGACAGGAACCAGAGGGAGCAGCCCAGAGCCCGGGCTCAGTCACTCTGGAGCCCTGCAAACCCACCCAACAGGAACATCCATCACGTTATAAATATCCCATTGCCATCCTCTAGCAGATGGAGCACAGCACTTGCCTCGCTAATCAGCAGAATATAATTCACCTAAACTCTCAAACCGAATTCATTCTCGCAAGGGGAAATCACTCAAATTCACCTGCTGCTTTTCTGAAGGAGTGCAAACCGCAGAGGGGAGCGTGTGCCTTTGCTGACAAAAGCTCAAAGAAAAATACTGAAAATTAGGGAAACGCAATAAACAGAAAACCCCATATGTTGGGGGAAAAAAGAAAAGAAAAAGAAGAATAAGCTGATGTGCTTACTGACTTCCCAAAATACAAACTTCATTTACTTCAAGAATTGAGGTATTTTCTATCTTTTACCTTAAAAAGAGTAGAGAAGGTATTGTGAGGCAGATTTTTTTGAGCTATTTAAACATAAAGCTTCTAAAAAATTATAGGTTTACCATTCTGAGTTCCATTTGCATTTTCTGGCTGTTCACATACCCTTACAATATGCAGTGACTAGAGGTGGGGACCAAGAAAGGAAAGTGGGGAAAGGGAAATGGAAATAAATTCTAAAAAAATCCAACACATTGATATTGTTGATCTGGAAATGAAAGGCAAACCCAGAAAGGCCCAAACTCTGAAAACAGACTGCTAACCACAAGAAAATAAAGTTTTCATGTGGAAGCTTCTTTCCCATTTCAATCCAGTTTTCAGCTTTTTAATGCTACCAGTTCGTTCCATGGGGTACCATTGTTCTCTCTTCCCTGGGTTCTCATATTTCTGTACCAGGCAACAACAACAGGCAACTCTCAGATGTTCAGGAGAGTAACTGAGCCCCTCAGTTCTTCTGCCTGTGATCAGTGGCTGGTATTTTAAAATCTCCTGACTCAGGCTTCAGGACCCTTGTGCAGAGGGAAGTCAGCCACAATTAAACCAGAAGTTTCTATCCTGCCTTACACAAAACGAGACAGATCAGGAAGGCAGCTCCCTGTGGGTATTGCTCAGCATCATCTGATCACCCCCCATCTGCTGAGACAAATGAATTTCTAGTAAAAATCATGAACTGTAGGAACATCAAAAATCCCTGCAAGTAGAACATTCCTAGAAGTGCAGAAATTGCTTTTGACCTTGAAAGAGAACTCTTGAGAGCAAAATTTTATGAAATTCAGAAGTCAGGAAAGAGCCTGATTTTGAGGAATCCATACATCTGAGTAACTGGCAACTTTACAAAATCAGCATTGTAATTTGTGTGCCCACAGGAAGGGCTGGGTGGGTGGCAGCCTGCAGTGTGTGATCCTTGGGAAGAGGGGGAAATTCCACCTGGAGCTGTGCTCAAGGCCAATTTACAGCCCTGTGTAAAGGACATATTTTATTTAACTGAAAATATGGTATGAAAAGCATTACCTTGCCTCATCCAAGGAACTTCTGTGCAATGATTTGTCTGCTTCTCCTGCAGTTTTTAAATTAAAATGCTATTCTGCATATTGGCTTATTATCTTACCAGGACTGAGAAATTAAAATGACACATAGGTCTTGTGTATGTGCCTGTAAACTCTTTCCTGAATTTAAACCTTTTTGTAAAACTAATATGAAATTTGCCTGTTTCACAACAATTCATGTAACAATGGAGTTCTGTTATCCTGTTTATCTATTCTCGATACAAATAAAAAAAAAAAAACCAACCAAAAACAACCTGATGCTTCAAAAGAGCCAATTATTCACAGACAGACAACCAGGCAAATTTGAACTGTGGGAAACCTTTAAACTTTTGAAATGAGAGCAAGCTGAATCCTCCTTTAGGCAGGCTGCAGCTTTCAGCCTCCCTTGAAACACTGATGGGATAAACTGCCACCAGACTGGAAATGGCTCAGAAAGAGCTGGAAAGTGAGATGCCAAGAGAAAAAAGGGATTGCACAAGGTGGGAAAGAAAGGTCATGCTAGTGTTGGGGAAAGACCAGGAGAAATTTTTGAGAATGTTTCTCTTTGCACATGAGCCATAATGAGCTGGGTGTAAAACTAAAGGGCCAAATTATGTATTATGAAAGAGTTCTAAATGACGGAACATATGCGTTAACATATTTCAAGTGATATGTTTTAAAAACATTATCAAGCTTTTATGCACATGTTGCATCGTTCAGCTCCTAAATTCTGCTGCGAGATCTGTGGGAGGAGATAGCCTGCTTGCTTTGATTCCCAGCCTTCACTTTGTGTGCTGCCTGAACACACTCCCAAATGTGCTTGGAGAACAAAATTAACCCCTGATGTGCAACCACACAGCCCAGTCGTGTGGGAGCTGCTTGTTCAGTGAAACAAAGATCTCCATGCATATTGCTTCATCACCAGGTGACTCAGAAATACCTGCACTGCACTCAGGGAGACCCAAGGATGGCTGCACAGGTGCCCTTTTTTTGCCTCAGCTCTAGGGCTATATTAAGAAATAACATATGTGCAGGGTAATGTTTTAAGGTGTTTTATATTTATTTTCAATCTCTTTATATAAAGAGGAAATGCCCCAGACATCTGAAAGCTCAAAGGGCAGTGAATGTTAACCCAGTCCTGATGTGCAGCTCCTTTTGTGCTCTGTCTCACTGCATAAGGGTGGGAGCACTACCCTACAAAAACACTGCTCAAGCCAATCCTAAAACACCCTGACACACACAACTGGGATTCATATTGAGCATTTCAGCATCAATTATGGAGATCAAGGGGTTTGTTTGATGAAACAGCTTCAGGGGTCTGACAGGTATTTACTGTAAAAGTCAAATAAAAGACATCTGAGAGATGCAAGAGCCCAAACCCGCAGTGACAGTGGGGCAGGACACAGGAACAGGCCACAAAACTTTACAGTGATTTGAAAGCCCAAAAATGGTCATTAGGGATTTTAGGATAGAAAAAACTGTGCAAGAAAGCCATGAATGCCAGCCTTGCTTTGTCTTTAAATGGGTATTCAAAATATAAAGTCGAATTTGCTTAGGAAAGCTGCAGAACTTGAAGATTATGTGTAGTGAATAGGTTCAAAGAGAGAAGTTGTGGTTACAGCAACAGGCAGTGGGCATTTCATGTTAGCAGTTGCTGCAACACCACGAGATTATCAGTGCTGGCAAAGAGTGATCTGACAACTGAAAATGGGAAGAGAAGTGGCAGCAAGGTTAAGGCATGGTCAATACTATGGAGAAAAGGGCTCTGGCTCCTGTCTCAGTAATTTCTTTGCTAGCACTGGTGGAAGTAGAATAGGGATCTTATCTGTCATCTTCATTTTCCTAAGATTTTGTTTCTTTTTTGAGTAGGAAATTTAAGCTGGTGCGTGGGTGAAAGCAAGGACTCATGAAAATAAACATGAAACAAACTGAACACCCCACATATCTGTGGTTTGATCCTGTGCAGCACACGCTGCTAGAGCCTGCAAGGAGAAGTGACAATGCCCAGCCCTGCTCTCCCATCCCTCTCCCTGAGCAGTGCCATTTGGAATTGCCAGGGACAGGATTTCTCCTTGGCACAGGAATAACTTCCCTGCTCTGTGCAGCTCCATTTTCACCACAATCCCTAGGAGGTCCAGAAAACCTTTCCCACTGGGCTGCCAATAAGAGGCAGAGATTATTAAACACACACAGAGACTCTTTCAAGGGAAATTTTAGCAGCTCAAGACCATGTGGTTCTTCATCAGACACTGTACATCAGCTTTTTAGCTGCAGTGACACCAACAGAGAGCCCACGTCCAGCCTGCTCTCACCAACATCTCCAACATCACTCACTAAATCTGCCCTCATTGCACCACTCCACTGGCTCCCTCCCCAGCAACCACCACCTTAGAAGAGATGATAAACTCTGCTCTTCACCACCAAACTTCAAAAGGGTTTGTCATTCAGGTGGCTGAATAGTTCATAGCAGCTAAAATTCCTCCTGTGACAGCATTACCTGTTAATTGTCTACCCACTGATAGAATCTCTCCTCACGGTTATATATGCCCTCTCTTTAGGAAGCAGCTAGTTCCAGTAAAACATCATTAATATAATTAATATATTTCATTACCTTTGTTCTGCTTCAGTTATTTTTCAATGGAAAAGCTGAAGAATTTCAATAGCTAGGAGAAGAAATAATGTCACCTTGAATACGGAATTTCTTCATTATGATTCCTGAATTTGATTTCCAGCATGGAAGTGGAATGTATTTGTCAGGATAATGGCCAAAAAGGGAAACAATAGGAAGCCTTTGTTATTTTAAATAGTTAAGTTGTTACACAATATGATGGACTTCTTCTGTTGTACCTTAATGGATAGTAAGACAATCAATAAATGGCTGTAACAATTTCATTCTGCTTCACCTGCTGTAATTGAAAAATAACTCAAGCAGAACTTTGGAGTAGTTTGTGATGTATATTTTTTTCTTCTGCCCTGCCCTGTCCTTTTCTTTTTCCTTTTTTTTTTTTTTGATTAAGATAAAGATTACACTTTAGTGATTGGAGTAGGTGTAATTGTTATTATAAACACCTTTCAACAAGCTGTTGTACCCTGAGAACAATCCTGCAAGGCTACAATAGAATGAATGAAATCAAGGGGAAAAAAACATGGATCTGAGTGGCACGAACAAGGATGTCATTGGTAGAGAGAGAAAATAGGAAGGGATGAGGTGCTGCCATTCACTGCCTCAGACTGTTCAATCTGGAGTGGTCACCACTTCCTCTGCTTGTGACAAACCTGAAGGAACTCTAGGAATTCCAGGCAGAGGATTTTTGTGTTATAAATGCATGGGGGAGAAGCTGTTTCAGCTGTATTTTTACCCAGCTGCAGTATTAAGAACACATGTACTGCAATCATGTCCAAAAGAATTGTTTATAAGAACTTATGTGTGAGAATTCCAAATGGTGATGCAGTAATCATGAATAGAAAGACTACAAACTATAGAAATTTGGAATGGAAGCAATGTTCAAAAGCAGATATGGAAACAGTTAAACGGGACTCAGCCCACTATGCATGCTTCAAGTGCACAGGAAATATTAAAAATACTGTAAAAATATTTTTTGCTTTTTAAGAAGTGAAATTAAGAAGCAATCCCATTTTCAGACTAGGAACTCCTAACTCTCCTCCCTAATACAAGAGACATTACAAAATGATCCAAAAGCTGACTTTCCATGGGTTCAATAGGTTGCTAATCATAAAATCTTAGAGTGGAAGGGACCTAAATGAACATCTAGTTCCAACCCCCACAATACTGGTGATAAGAGAAAAGAAATTCCTTTTACTTCCTTAATTACTTTGCAGAGTGATTGGTTTGGGGGGTTTGGGTTTTTGTTGTTTTGGTTTTTTGGTTTTTTTGGGGTTTTTTGGGGTTTTTTTTTTTGTTTGTTTTTAATAAAAATCTCTGCCACTTTATATTTTGTACTATAGAAATCAGGGCTAAAGAAATGTGACCTAAGATGTGATCGTCTTGTGCTCCTCTGGATTTGTTTCACCACCAGCCTGAGAAAGTTCTGCCCTGCACAAATGAGCTTCCTATTACTGCAAAGAGTGAGTTTTGTTGTGTGGAGAGACTGTCACTGTGGACCTGCTACAAAGTAAGGGGCAGCCTGATCAGGGAAGAGTTTGAATTTAAAGTTTCTGGATATGACCTTCCATCTGATGTCTGGAAGCTTTGTTTGGAAGAAACAATAGTGACAGTCGTCATATTTTAGTCTTTCACAGGGCAGCCATCAGTCATGTAAAGTCTTCAAAGATAGAATGATTTGCTGCATTGTGACCTAAATGCTGCTAATGAGCAAGTCTGATCTGAAGTAGCCAGTGAAGAGACTTTGGTGATATCATAATGGACAGTAAGACTAAAAAATTAACAAATTGTCAGCTGTTAATTGACACAGTTAACTCCTATAGTCAACTTAAAGATTTGAATTCCAAAGAAAACACAAATGTTTTCTGTCCTATTTGTCAAGCATCAAAGCTGATTGTTTATACGTTTTCCCCTCCTATTTAAAGAATACTTGGGGGAAAATAATCCACTTAAAAAAAACCCTTCCAACTGAAACTCTTCTCTTTGGGCACTTCAGTCCACAGCAGTCTCATTTTCTGGGTTCCCTTACTGCTCACTTCTCTCTAATTAGAGCCAAGAGAATAGATCACAGCAAGTAACTTACTCAACAAATTTAGCTTCTTTTCTGCTCTCCAAATGTCTGCAAGCAGATTGCAATTTCCTCAAAACTGTTCATTATTCAAATTTACTGTATATATTTTTTCTCCCTCTGAGTATTTCTCTATGGATTGATCAAGAACAGTTTGCTTTAAGTATTCTGTATTCAAAATCCCAGCTGCCTTCAGTAGTTGTGATTAAATATAGAAGTCATGTGATATCATCCCTGCTTCTCAAATGCAAAAGCATAACTCTTTTTTAGACCCCAATTTGGCAAAGAATTTAAGCATGTGCCTAGAATTAAGCCTAAACGTTCTGCACCACAGAGATGAGACTATTTACCTCATTAAAGTTTAACATGCTTTAAACACTTTCTTGGATCCAGGCCAAATAATATCTCCTCTCCTCCCCCTGCTCCCCCCCGCCCAGCAACACAAGGAATTTTACTCATTTACTTGGATTATTTGTTCCCCTAGCTCCAATCTTTTACAAAACATTTAATATATAGGACACTGCTAAGTCCATGATTTGCCTTCTCTTTCTCTCTCCTGGCCACAGAAATGCTAGTTCCAATGATCTTCCCAGTCTGGGAATTACTTTAACTAAATTCCATTCTTAGTTTTATGACAAGGCTAAGAACACTTAATATTTAACGTTATTATGCACAAATGCACAGTCCATATAGGAAATCCACCTGATGTTTCCAGGCAAATTCAGATGGAGCCATCACAGGGCCCTACTGCTTAAATCCCACTGGAGCAACCATTTGAAAATTCAGATGGAAATTATTTCTGTAGTGATGGTCTCCAAGAGGTAACAGGAGAGTCTGCTTGATAAAGTTTAACATTTCATGTTGCAGGAGTTCACACATTTTGTCCTGTACCTCTGCATCAGAGATCAGTGTGTTCCTGGTGGCCTGAGGTGTGATGCAAGTAAGACTTATGTAGAAGAAGGTAACAAACGAAACAAAAACCCCAACAAAACCCCCACCTTCCACAAAGAGAATTAACAACTGTGAAGACAATGTGTTTATTATTATCTTGGCTTGTTAATGAGGAGTTTTAAGAGTGATTTACCCAAGCTGCTCATCAGCAGTCTCAGGACTGTGCCGTGGCAAACTTCCTAAAGGTTTCTTCTGAAATTCTTCAGCAGTTTTTACTAAAAGGCTGCAGGAACATTATGTCAAGACTATATCCAGATTAGGATGCATCAAAACAGCCCCCAATGCCCAACACTTTGTAAATTTATTTTTAAATAGTGTATATATTCTCTGAGAGGTTTTGTAATGCCTAATGAACCTATGCTCTGTGTGACAGATGGAAAGATTCTTCCTGATTTCATGCTGATTTTATTTATTTATTTTGAAACAAGACCACATCCTGGCCAGTGCATACCTTGCCAAAATAGCACTTGATTCTCTTTGACTCAAGTTATATGCACAAGGGAAAATCTGAGGGTTTATGCTGGATATTATATGGGAAAGAGCTGACTGTGTGTTTTGAAAAGGGCTGTATAGTTCATAGCAGGCAATTTCCCTCAAAAGTGCAAGATTCCACAAAGTAGAAGACATGAAGCAAAGTGCAAAAATATCTCTGATTTTTTCTCATGCCTCCTGCTGCAACTGACTCATGCCTGTCGTTCAACAAATCTCACATCTGGTCTTTCAGGTGCTGTCACTGAGCAGGACAAGCAGTGGCTGCAGGATTTACTTGGAGGGGAGATAGCAAAGTGATTCAGAACAAAAACTCACTGACAGACTGGCTGACAAAAAAATCCCAACACAAAACAAAGCTTTAAGGACAGATAGGCCCTGGAGTCATTCAGCTTTTTATCTTGGTGGCAATGTGCAAAGCCTGTTACACAAGATGTTTCTCACTGCATGGACCAATGTGTCCAAACTTATCATATCCAGCACAACTTACCTGGACCTGGCATCTGATGCACGTGCTGAGATAATTTGAAAGAGATGTCTCACGTCACTGGCTCGGACTCTAACTTCAAATGAGCACTAATTTCCAAATGTACCCTTAAATAAACACACACATAACACAAACAGGACTTGCAAGCTCATTTAAAAATAAATTAGTGCATTCAGTGGATGACCAGGAAAGGGTGTCTTCAATGCCTTTCAGCAGTTTTACCCAGACATCTAGCAAGAATTGCAGTGCAGAAACAGAAATTCTCATCCGGTGGGAGTTTGAATCAGTAGGTAAACAATTTCAAGGTAATCATTCAACGGGAAAAAAAAAGAAAAGCTATTTTTCAGCACATATGAAAGAATAGGAATATGCAGACTAACAAACCTTCAAACCTCATGGTTGCTTTGAAGATCTGGAAGGCTACAGTGGTGCTGGGTAGTGCTAAGCAGACTGTGTCACACAAGGCGCCGTCGCTGGGGTGTGAAATGCAGATTCTGATTACGCTGTCAGTTCTAAGCTGAGCTTTTTCTGTAGCCTGTATTTCTAGAACTCAAAAATATTTATATAGCATCCATTTCTGTCACACCTTCCATCCCACAGAATCCCGGAGTGCGAGCCAAACAGAGATCAACTCCATGCAGGGATGGCTTCACCCAACGCAGCAGCTGTGGAGCTGCACGTGGCAATGCCCCAGACCTTTGTGTGACAGGGAATGGCACCGTGCAAGCTGTGTGCAATGGGAACGCAGGGAGACCAGCCCAAATACCAGTGCTGAGGCTGAGATCTGGTGCCAGCACCCAGGGAAAGGGCTGAGCAGCATCGCTGCCTTAACGCGTTCCAGGCTGGCTTAAAATTCTGCAGGTGACTCGCAGATTTTGAGCTTAGTGCCCTAATTTATCTTCCAGTGCCTTTTCAATTCCCCTATATTTTGGAGCAGTTGTAATCAAGTGCACATGTCACTTTTAAGCAAGAACTAATGATAAAGCAGATTCCATTGCTCTGGAAGGCACTGTTTCCATGATGTATTTTGGTGAAACCTTTGGCAGCTAGAGGTCAGACTGCTTTAATTGTACAACAGCAAAGAATGAAAGGACTAATGGATGTATTCACACCTGAAAAGGCCACCAAAAAAAAAAAAAAAAATAAAAAAAAAAAAAAAAAAAAAGAGGGGGAGAAAATGCAAGTGCAAAGCAGTAAATTTTTTAATGCTTATCAGCTGCAGAAAGGTATCCACATAATAGACTTCACAGGACAAATTTATGATTCTGCAAATGTTCCCGTCATTTAAATCAGCATCCCAGTGACTTTATATCTGCAAATCACCCTAAAATCCTGATGGCCTGAAATTCTAAATGCCACAATGGACCATCTCATGTTCATTCTTCCTGGTAAACAGGGAGGAGGATCTATCATAATGACACTGGGGCCTTTTTGAGGAGCCCAAGGTCTGGCAATTATGCATATTAGGCTGAGTGTTTAAGTCCAATAATGGGGTTTTAGTGATGGATGGATCATCCTTTCCTGTACTTCTAAGATGCTTGTGATAGCTGAATTGTCCCCAAGTGGCACCCATAAATTTTGGCCTTTCAGAAAGGCCCACATATTGTGTAGGTATCACCCAAAGCCCTCATTAGTTAGACTGTGACCTTTGGTGCGTGACTATCAGGCAAAAGCCTACAAAAGGCCTGTGTTCGATTAGCACTGCAATTTGTTCATTATCTCCTGACAGGAATTTGCAAGTGTCAAAGACAATTCTGTTATGAAAAGGTCAAGATCTGAACGGTGGGGAGAGAGAGCATCACTCTCAGAAATTCTGCCCCAGCAGTAGAAACCACCACCTGATTCTCACCCACTTCATTCTGGGTACCAGGAGCCAGGAGCAGGTAAATTGCAATTTCACATAATTCATCATCACAGGAGCTAAATCACTTCAGGATAAAAACGGGTTTTCTGCTTTTTTACTTAAAATTATGGAAATTGTTTCTGACAGCAAATTGCTCCTAATTAATTTACGGTCTCTGCTGGGAAAACGCACTGTACTGTTGATTTCTACCTTCTACAGACTTAATTATTAAAAAAGCAAAATTTTCCTAAACTATTAACTTCTGTGCTGCCAGAATTAAGAGTTATAAGAACTGGAAGGGAGGCTGGGTCTGGTGTGCAACCAGTCTGAGGTTACACTGCACACCTGCAGACAAATGATCCCTCCAGTATCACCCTGGTAATGTAAGGAGCATTATCGCCATTTTAGAAGACTCGATTTTGTTTCATTTTGGAAAAAAGTCAAGCTTCTACAATTGCAACATTGGCTGTCACACCACTGAGCTGCCCTGGCATCGCTTGACCCTTGCCTTGGATGAACTGAGACCTGCAGTGGGTGATGGACACCCAGCACAGGTCTGTCCTTAGCTCTTGGTATTCCTGTCCCCTACCTGAGGCTGTGAAGCAGTTCACAAGGCTATAAATACTTCTCTGATGACAAGCTGTCATGCCACTAATGTGGGAAGGGGGAAAAGTGACTGTGCTGAGAACTCCAGGTTCTCAAACTTGTGGAACCTCTGAGACAGAGCAGAGTGGACAAGATGGCAAAGATGGAAAGATGCAGGCTCATAGTCAGGTGAAAGCCAGACTGCAGCAATACAAATTTCCTCAGCTGTGCCTCACTAGAGGAGCTGAGGAAAAGAGAACCATTACTCCTTTGAGAAAAATGGGCATTGAATCTTCAGGACTGGGGACTACAACCAACCAATAAAAAGGAAAGAAACAGAAGGATCACAAAATCTCTGTAATCTAAATTAGGGGAGTAAGGGTGAGAGGTGAATGGCCAAGATCAGGACTAGGCTACTAATACTTGAGGGGAGAAAAGAGAGAAGAAAAGCTCCCTTTTGAGTCACATTCCATGTTTACAGTGAGGCCCACCTGCACCTCCTGGACACAACAACACAGCTTCAGACTGGTGGTACAGAGGTCTGAGAGGAAACTGAAATGTGCCCTAATCCACAAGGATAAAATTCTCTTGTCTTGGATGTTTTCACCTTTTCCATCTAGATTCCAGCCAAGTCTCAGTGTCAAATTCCTCGTGGCAGCACAGAGGTATAACATGCACTGGGATCCATTCCCCTGTTATTTCCTTGAGGTGCAGGACATCCAATTACACTCTTTATTGGAATTCAAAACTTGTAGTTATCTCTTTGGCAACTGATGATAAAACCTTTGGTAGTGCATACTGGCATTGGTAAAATGTCAAAAGACCTACTGTACAAGCACAGAAAATTTGACCCACTTTTGTAATACTACAAGGGTCAGAGTCTTGCAGTAAGTCCAGTGGGAAAGTTTGGCACAAGCCCATTTGATCCATGATATTTAGTTCTACGAGTCAGATTTACCCAGCTGCTTTCATTTTCTAAGCTGTCCCTGCTGAATGATTCCCATCGCTTGCTGCGAGAGAAAAAGCAGCAGCACATCACAGAAGAATCTAGAAAATGTTGTTCTAATATTTTTTTACATCACTCCTTTGTTGACAGCTGTGACATTTAAGAGGAGAGAAGGATTGGTGAATGAGGATTCACGGCACTGTTGGTTGCCATCAGGGAAACAGCAGCATTGGCACAGAGGGGATGTGCATATTATTAAAGTACAAATACACTCGAGCCTGATACACTTTAAACCTGAGACTGCACAAAAAGGGGCATTGTTGCCATCAGAGAAAACACTTCATATTATCACAGAGAAAAAAAAAAATAAGTAGAGTTTGAGAGTTTGAGGGCAAACAAACCCTGCAACAATTTGCACAGCTATTAAAAGAAAAAACAAAACAAACCTCCAAATAATTAAAGGAAACAAACAAAAACCAAACAAAACAAAACTTCACTGCAAAAATCAACTAAAAGGCCTGAAAAACACAAATTAAGGCTGGGAGCTAGTAGAGAATTACACAGCACACAAGGCAACCTTAACTCTACCCTTTCAGCAGCAATTTGAAAAAGAGTCAAAATAAAAGAGGAAAATTGCTAGAAATCAGGGTATTTGGGATTACTGTGAAAAATACTGCAAACACCATAAAATATTAATACAAAATGGGTCACTCACTAGTCTCCATTCTTTCCTTTGTTTCTTATAAACAGACATTATTCCAATTTTCTTGGCGTAAGAAGAGTGGCCAATTTCAACTTGCAGTAATAGTTTTTCTTAAAAGGTCAACCAGTGATCAATACTGCTTCCTGCCCACAAAACATTTAAACATATACCTCATTTAGAATTTTAAATAGACATTTATGATGCTTATGAAGACATGTTTGATGTTCTTCACTGTCTCCTGAAGTGGGCAAACACCACAATGTGAGGTCATCTCGGGAAATTGTAACCTGTGAGTACAGGCAGCTGGGGCTGGAATGTTACCTGAGCTTACTGCTGCCATTAGGGAAAACACCTGAGCTGAATGACAATAGAGTTCTGCCAATTCAGCTGGGAAGGGAGCACTGCTGGGCTTGGTGGTTAACACAAAGAGAAGAAGTTAATAATTACAGAATGTAACATATCATTTTGAAGGGACTTAAGGGAAATTCCCTCCTTGACAAAAGGAAGTTTACTGTCCCTATGGATAAAATGCAGGAGGAGCAAACGATGCACTAAAGATAATAATCTAAAAAGACATCAATGATAGTTAATGTGCTGTCTCATCAGATGGAGAAAAAGAAAAATTTAACATGCAATAGGAGACTTCAACCTCAAAAAAAGTCCCCTTTATTCTGAGGGCATTCCCTAGGAGGCACAAGGAATTACACAGGGAGTTTTTTACTGACAGGCTCAGGTAGTGACCCTGGCAGGAACAGTCAACAAAAGCAAGCAGCAAGTAAAACTCTTGACTGCTGCAATGAGTGTGATGTGGGCCTGACCCCAAGGACATCTGGCAGCTTCAGCTGGTGCAGGAGGTGGCTGCCTGCCACAGAGGATGAGTCAATGGACAAGAGCATGTTGCACCTGCTCTTGGGCTCCTGCTGGCTGCCAGTCTCGTTCCAGGTGCAAGCTGAAGTGCTGGTTATTAACCATGAAGTCCTTGGTGATGTAGCAACTCAGCGACCTCAGAACGTCAAACACCACGGCTCGATTTTCCTGTGATCTTTATGAGCAGTAAAAGAACCATCCTAAATGAAATGGTTCTTGATCACCAACCAATCCAACTGCCCAGCATCCCCTGTGGCAGCTTTCTGATGCAACTGGTGCAGGTTTCTGACACTCTGGATGCACTGCTGTACCCAATGGTCCCCCAGATCATCTTCCTGGCCAGCATCCTGGATCTGACCTTTCTGTGACAGCACTTTTGATCCCATCAGAAATCTTCTTGATTCCTGATGAAAAACCAAACAGTTTTTCATCAAAACTTCAGCATGAGCAACAATTCCAACTGCAAAGCAGATGGTGATGAGTAAGCACTATTTATTTAGAGTTAAGGTTTTGCCTTTCATTTAATGCTGTGACACTTGAATGCTTCCGTGATGGGCTTATAAATGTCTGCAACTACAAAATGCAGCAGATAAGGTGGAACAGAAATCTTTACAAAAATGGAAGTGGGAAGAGCAGAAATGCACTCCTGTGACACAGTTTGCTGGGACAGAGGCCATGACTCCCACAGCCTGTTCCTGAATGTGACACTGAGTGACATCATGGGAGCTGTGTATCTGCCAGATAATCATAGGAGATGAAAAATCCCCAATTCTTACATAAAGACTGAGATCATGAAGTGACAAGCTAAAAACTACACTGCTAATATCACCACCATTAGCATCAACTTAAACATGAAAAGATTTCCAACAACCCAAATCCCAACTATTGATGAGGATATTTTCTCAAATTTTCTTGTCAAAACAAGAAGTCATTTTACAGACAGAAAAGAACAACCATCAAGTCTTTCTTATGCTCAAGAGATAAACAACCATCAGGTTGCAGAAAATTCCCCACTTTTCCAAATGCTCTCCCCATGCAAGGATGGGGGACCTGCTGGCCAGCTACATCTCCTTTGCCACTACATCTTTATAACTGAACTTTTAAGTCCTGAATTCTAGTGGGAACATAAAGTTTCACAGGTACAGTAAGTGAAGACAGCACTTTTCATGGTTATTTAAGTAAAATATCCTAAAATAAAATGTTAGGCTGCCAAATCCGCTAACTTTGTCAAAATCTTCTGAAGGCGGATCTTTATTATTTGTTAACAAGAGTAAGATTTAGCAATAACTGATATTGGAGAGAAATCATGAAGGGTATTGCTTTTTGCCAGCACAAATGCTCCAGGACAGTGTCAGCTTGGCAGAGCTCAGAAATAGCATTCCTGTTTGAATTATTCCTGACTATTTTGACAGATTAAAGAAAACTGCATTTTTTAATAGGTTTTTGTTGGGTTTTTTTGCCCAGGATATGCATGCTTACAGTAACTCTTGAACCTGTTGAACAATTTCAAGCTCTTAGACAAAGGGTAGTAGCCTGCAAAATCAGAGGCTCCTTCACTTTTAATGAAAACAGGCAGACCATTCAAGGAGAAAGAGACTATTAAAGTGTCTTCATCAGGGGAAAATTTGTAGTATGAGCTCACTACTTATTAAAGACCAGGAAACCCATACTTGCAAGCAGGCATTATTAATCTTTCTGCTAAGAGAACTGCTTATTCTAAAGAAGTGCATGGTGCTGCTGTGCTTCCAAGATATAAGATGACAAATTCATTAAATGTCAAAGTAACTGTTTATACATCAGAAATGGAGCAGACACGGGCACTAACAGGGCTCTTTGTGTGCCTGAGGTGAGCTGCTTTCTCCCAGCCTGTGCAGTTGAGTTCCTCACACTTGTTTGTGGATCAGAAGATGGTACATGAATAGAGGGCGAGGAGAAAATCTTGGGGAGGCACAGCAGAGCCAGGCAAAATGCAGAGCCTGTGCCAGAAAGCTTTTTACACAGACCTCACATGCCTCTGCTGGAAAAGAGGCAAGAGCTCTGCATCTGGCCCGTGCAGCTGCCAGAGCCACCCCAAGAGTGATGGAGAAAAACAGAGCTCAGGAATGCCAAGGGCAGCACAAACCTCTCTGCCAGCACGGGGACTTGATGCCAAGTGAGGAGCAGGATTGCATGCCTCCACCTTGAAATTGCATGCCTTTTTAATAAAGGAAATTTGGATGGAGGAGCAACTTGCCTGGGCACATTTTTTACATGTTTTTAGACTATGCAAAAGGAATAAATGACCAAAACACTTGTGTCTGCACCTATAGCAAGCCCAGCAGTAGTGTGAAAGCTGCCAGCATAACTAAATGAAATCTGCATTGATGCCAGCCACAATCCTCAACTGAGCAGAATATTGCAGAGCTTGGCAGCTGGGGTCTCTGATTGCCATTCAAACAGGTGGAGAGGAGTACAAATGAGACCTCAGTATCTGGTGATCCCAAAGAATCAATGGATTGAAATGATAGTGCCCGAGATTGCAGAAAACGGTAAAGAGAAAAAAAAATGGACAAGAGTGAAGCTAAACTAGGACATGAAAATCCAGGGTAGGCCAGAAAACCTTGCATCTCTCAACAACAAAATAGCAAAATCATAGTGTATTTCCTATTTGTATTTAGGTCATGGACTTTTTTAAGGCGTAAAAGCACATTAGTATTAGAATAGCCTCTGAAGCAGATGAAGCACATTAACTCTACAATTCACTGATGATATGACATCAATGTTGTCATGTATCCATTTGCAAAAATCCAGATTATTCCTTCCTTTGATCCCTGAAAAAGAGAAGCCTCAGATGCCTTTGAGAAAATATCCTCATCAATACTGAAGCACTTGCAGAGCAGTCTGCCACAGGGAAGGAAAGGACTAGACTGGAAAATGAAACATTTGAACTTCAGCCTTCCTCTATTCTTCTAAAACAAAGGAATATAGGAGGGGGGCAGAGTCCATGGGGAACTGCCACAAATTAGACAACTTTTTCAGGTCTGCCATGACTTCAGAGCCCGGGCTGGTGGTGAATGAAAGTCGTGTCCATCTGTGGGCTGCTTGCTGGCAGAGTAGTTTAGCAAACGCTTTTGTGGCACAGGTGCTATTGCTGGCTGTCACAATTGACACTAATTAACGCCCTTGCTGACAGCCTTGGGGGAAAAGGCCAGGGGCTGAATGGGCACAAAGGCTGGCTTGGCCTCTTCCTCCTCCAGCTTGTCTCCTTGAGGGGAGGAGTGGAGGCACACTGGGACATGCTCGGCCTGCCAGGACCTCGTAGTGTCTGTTCTGGGCATGAACACACCAAACTCCACTGCTGGAAACTTCTGGACTGCCTGGCTGTCTGCAAATCCATTCAATAATAAGAGAAGAACCAGAGGGCGTATTTTACAAACGCAGCCTAGAAGAGACATTACAAAGGTAGCCATAATTTAATTGTTTGTCAGCATTCAGTATACTCTCCATTAAAATTCAAAGAATAACCCAGACCCCACAAGAATTAGGGATAAGAGGTATGGTTTATGTAATGTTATTTCTATTTCTTATGCACAGGAGCATTTTTCTTCTAACACCGTGCTGGAAGTGTTAGGTTACCCTGTCAAATTTTTCAAGTCTGCCACTGAGAAGAAGAGACCAATGCTGTGATGAAACCGAAGAAATGTTCTCAGAGATTTTTAATGTACCAGCTTTTCCAGAAGACAGTGACTTTGGTGTGTCATTGAATGAAGTCTTTCACACTCTAAAAGCTGATATCCAGTGTGCAAAAGTGTAGAGCCCTTACGCAAACACAGATTAACCCTGGAAGCTGGACCTTGTTTATACCAACTAGCAAAAGACTGCTACCAAGTGAAAAGTCATACAAACAAATCTGCTAAACAGAGCAGTATTTCTGGGGTAAATCCATCCCAAATTTGGCTTTACTTCAGGCTTCTGTCAAATAGATGCTCTCCTTACAGACCATTTTGGGAATCAAAACTAAACAGAGGAATGAATAACACAGTGTAAAACCCTCCACTTTTCATTGTATGCAATCCACTCCCTGGCCAAATTTCTGACCATTTCCCCCATTGCAGGCAAAACAAAAAAAAAAACCTTCCCACTGTTCAGTAAGAATTCCTACAGGTTTAAGGGGAGAAGAGAAAAAAATGCTTCATAAAAGGGAAACCTCTAAAAGTAATTCACAGAGAAGAAGCCAAGATAGTATCAAGAATACTTCTCAAATCATCCTTGAAGTGAGATCAACTGATTCCTGTGAGTTCCACAAAAACAGAGCATTAACATTTGGGAACAGACTCCACCTCCTGCCTCCTTTCCATCACCAACCCATGTCAATCCTTTCGCAAGAGGAAAAATGCATTTGGCAATTTTGCAGTTGTTCTATCCTGGGACACTGTTTATCAGGCCCTGGTGCATGAAATGTGACAATTCTTCAAGGTTTTCATACTAGGCTATAGCAAATACAGCATATAAAACTGTGATATTAATTCAAAACAGAAAACTGAAAAAACCCCAACAACTTAGAGTCTTGTTTTGCCAGTTTTAAGAGGAGAGACTGTTTCTGGATGCTCAAGGATACACCCACAACAGGCTTTTACCTGCTCAAGAATCCACCCACAACAGGCTTTTTTTTTCTCATGGCAGGCTGAAGCCTTAAATATTGCATGCAACTTTCAAGGCTTGCAGCCAAATTTCAGGGTAGCAACATGTAAATTCTTAGAAGGCTAGTGAGCCTGTTATTCTCATTTGATCCATTCTGATCACTATTGGCCTTTTTAAAATGGTAAAATAGTAAAATATACTTCCAGGCAAAAGAATTCAGGAAATGAGCACATATTTCATTAAGAGAAGTATTAATTAGCTTTTCTGAATGGTTTCACATTCAATGGCAACATCATTTTGCTTATCAAATGCAGAAGTCCAACCTTCCAGCAGTAAAGATAATAACTAATAAATATTGTTCAAAACATAAACCAGCAAATACTTAGATGCTTGCCTTGCCTTTCCACATGATGCATTACAATAACAGCTGCTATTTTACTTTAACTGTGATTTTTCTCTCACTAAATTAAACAATACCCAAACCAATTTGAGTGCATTTTGGTTGTACCCTGAATTAAAAATAATTTGGGATAAACATGTTTGACAACTAGTAAGTTAATGAAACATTTATTTCCTCCATATCACATCCTAAGCATTTTAAGTTTTGAAGCCTGCTTTCTGCATATCTGTGCATCTCCTCATGCTTTGGTTCACATCACAGAGCAATCCTGGAGCACACAAAATGGATGAAATTTAATTAGAAGATGTGCCCTAATCACCAGCAGGCATTCCAGCCACAGGAGCAGACTAGAGCTGATCCAATGGGAAAACCTCAGGAATGCACACAGTAGGTATGGTCATGTGTTCAGTGCCAAATGTTCTGCTCCAAAAATCCAATTCTGTCAGTCCATACAATTTGTTAATCTAAACACAGCTTGAGCAACAGGAGTTGGGATTAACTCTGAGTATTTATCTCAATTGTCTCCACTCCAGAGTTTCTTTGCATGTTCAATGTAAATGTTTTCAGACATTTCAGTTGCATGGGGCAAAGAGGAATGAACATTTTGGTTCTTTTCACTTCTTGTTGCAGTGACATAAGTAGTGGCTGATGGGAAATAAAACAAATACTGCAGATTGTTTTGATTCCTGTCAAGGCTGTTATTACACTGTTCACATATGACTTTTTTTTTTTCTAAAAAACCACTTTGCAAAATAACATGTCTGGTGCTTCACATTGCTGTTGTCAAATAGTCCAGACTATCTCAACATTCTTCCTGTCATATTCCAGAGTATGGCAGAGGAATGATCAAAATGATTTTCTGGGTTTCTGAGCTGAGAAAAAAACATGGATTCCCACAATGAATACTCTTGCTCTTTGGGAGCATCCCCAGTCTTTGAATTCCAGTTGCTCTTCATAACCACATTAAAGATTTGCAGAAAAAAACCCCAGCTTTTTCATTGCATTTGGAATAGAAAAGGGCTGTACGTGTAACTTTTAAAATAAATCTCTCAGGCACAGTGATGTTCAGTACATTGCTCTAATTGTTTGGAATCTGAAAGTTAAATTCTATTACCTCCACCACAACTTGAATATGAACTCTGAAGAAATGCTCTTATTTGTCAAGTTGGCTGAGCGAGGAGAGCACTATCCTTACAGGGATTTCAAATCAATCCTACTCCAGGAGGTAACTGCCACTACTAATAAGGATTTTGTTTGCAATTTGCTGTACGTTTCCTCAGGATGTCACTTTGCTCATCAAGCAAGCCTGCAGGCACTCACTCCACTCCAAACAATATAAAGCCATTAAATTCTTTTGCCTTGTTAAGGGGAAACACAAACTTCCAACCACCCAAATAGAAAGGTAAGTGGAAAAGCAATGTTCAACCCCATGCAAGTGATTTTTTTCTGTGTTATTATTTTAGCAATGTGAGCTCCCTTCCAGTTTGATCTTTAACTTTTGTGAGACTCTCAGAGTTGCACGTATGAAATAAGAGTAATATTTGGTTTTTTTTTTCCAGAAGCAGATCTGCTCTGTTCACTCCTTATTCTCCATGCTTCCAACAGCTTTTGCTTTTCTGGGACATTGCAAATTAGCCCAAAGATTTCCAGAGGTAGTTCATCACACTGGACACTCAAAGTGGAAGAGGAAGAAGTACAACAGAAATGTCATTTTTGGTAGACTGTTCAATGCTGTGCCTGATCCAGCCATTTTGGGTGTTTTTAAGCATCATCTCATTTGTCCATGTAGATCCATTAACTTCAGAGTATTTCAGCAGATTATTGTGCTTTACTCCCCTTTTCTCCTGTCTATGTGTTTCTTGCTTAGCACAGCATGAAACACTTCAACTGTTTACATGGTGTAATTGGTCACCTTGAAGTCAGGAGAAAAAGCACTGAGTGTTTGAGAGCTGACTTGTGAGCTCTGCTCTTGTGTTGGAACTACATAGACTCTATTCTAAAACTTCACATATTCTATTAAACTCTGACTGTTGCCACTTCTCCTTGGTAGCTTTTCTGACTCGAGCTCTGCACTGGCATAACTCTTGGCTGTGATCACACCCTGGTAGCACTTGGATATGTTTATTTCCTCTGACTAAAGGGCAGATCTTCTCAGAAATCCATCTCTGATGCTCTGCCTGTTTCGACACTGTCTGAGCACCACAGAGGGATTCTGAGCAAAACAAAGCTGTAAATTATTTACCTACTTGATTCTAAACCCAGGCAAGCAATGATTTCATCCCTCCACAGCAAGTCCATATAATTTCAGGCAGCCTTGGAGAACACCAGTCCAGCTCATGCCCCACCCAGTTCAGTTAATATTACTGGAAATACTCTGCTTTAAATTTCATACCAGGCTGTACAAAAGACCTTTGCCTGTTGCCATGGGATTCTGCTCCTGATTGTAAGAGATAGACAAAATACATTTCAACAGTTCTTTGCTGTAAATATGTTCCCGTTGTAAATTGACCTCTTATTTTGTGTGTGCCCAGGGACGTAATTCCCATCAAAACTTTGGATTGTGTCTCTCCCATTTGTGTAGCACAAACAGGCACACCCACAAAGGGCTTCTCCACAAAGGCAAATTACATATGTGATTTGGAAGTTGCTTTTTTAAAAAGCAAGTACACACATGCTATCAGTAGGCTCAGAGCCTACCTTCAAATGTGTGTTACAGCATCTCCCTGTCTCACTTTTGACCCAAACTGAATTTAAAGCCTTATAATTTAAACTGGTTTCTCAACTTCTGATACTTCAGTGCCTTTTCTTTGTAAGTGAAAACAAGAATAACACGCATTGAAGTATAAAATATTCCGAGATCCAGGTTTGACATTCTGATCCATTCTGTGTCCCTGCGTATATTACATGAAAAAAGAAAAAAAATGGTTTGAATATATGTCTTTTCAGGCTTCATCCAACTTAATTACTAGACAAACACAATCCCAAATTCTTTTGATCAATACTGCTCCATTAAACAGGCTCTGGCTGCATTCCTGGCTTTAAGAAGCAGATATCTAGTTTGTTTTTTTTTTTTTCTATGCTGAAATGCATTATATTGTGTGAAGGATCCAGCCAGTCAGGAGATCAAGGTTGTACTGTGTGACAAACCTTTCTACATCTTTCTTTACCACTCAACAGCGATGTTTTAATCACTGACAAATCATCATTAGAGGTCTCATTGGGCCCACTACCGTGAAAGGAACCCATTAAAGAGAGCCCCATTCAAGTGAGGCTCCCCCATGGTGAGTGATGTGTGAGATGTGTCAGTTCACTGAACTTTAACCTGTTTGATGCATTCTATATTTTAAAAAGGTTGTAAGGCACTAAATCAAACACCTTAAAAAGTTTATGCAGCTTTGTCAACATATATGTGATATACTCAAAGGCCAAAAAGAATTGTTTGACAAATCCTTTTTCTCTCCAAACACTGATTGCCTTTCATTAGTATTTAACTTTTGCTAACTAAACCTTCATCAGCCTTTTAATTAGTTTCCTGGGGGTTGTTGTCAAAATACCAGTCTGTGCTTACCTGGGTCACACGAGCTGCCTTCCTGAGTATTTGCACAATAAAATGGCAAAGACAACCCTCCCATTTCCAAGACACATTCATTTAGCAGAGCATTGGGTCTGAGGTGATCCCAGCTCCTCTAGGACTCCTGTACTCCTGGTTTAAGAGTGTTTATCCCCAACAAAATCCCTCTCTGTTATTGCTGGACTTGAAAGCATTTTACCCCAAGGTGACAGAAATTAAAAGAAAATCTTACCAGACTCATGGGCCTTTTGAAAATCATAATTTTGAACTAAAACCTGAGGTTTAGTTTATTTAGAATTAAAGACATCCCAGAAAATAAACTAAACTAGAACTTTTTGTTTTGCCCACATGGATTTTTCCTTCATGTCTTTTATTTTCTTCTTCCCCCTTCTTTTCTTCCCCTTTTCCTATTTATTCTTGAAAGCTACTTATATCCCCTATTCCCATTAAGGCTAAACACTTGCTATTAATTTTAAATGCTTTCTTCATTGTGTCACTGAACCATAATGGATTTTTTAGCTAAATTTGTTTTCTTTCATGTCAAGGGATGTGGCTTTGGAGATATGCAATTAATATATTTTCTTACCAAAAGAAAAACCCAAAAAACCCACACAGAAAAAAACCAGAAAAGTATTTTTGCTAAGAAAAATAAATATTTGCTAAGAAATTTGTACAGCTGTGGGAATTTAGTCCTTCTCAAGCACACCATAGTACACCCTTCTCTTCTCCCTTAATGAATATAAACTTGCTATGATCATTGGGCCAGTAGTAACTTATATTTACTGTTGTATTTGTCCATAATCATGCAGCTCAAAATACAGGATGCAGCATCTTTAACTAATAAAAAAACCCATAAAATTTAGAAGCTCAGTTCAAGCTCCACTCCATAGTGGCAGATCCTACAGGAAAAAAAAAAAAAAAATCACAGTTCTACTTGATTTCTTTTCAGATGAAGTCATTTTGCTGATCATCTTCATTGTCTTTCAGAGTACCTCTGCTGGCTCTGCCACCTATTTTTTGATCCATGCATTGTTACATCTAATTTATTCTTTAATTTTGCTGGAATCAAACACTCTGCATTTTTGACTGCTTTTGTGCTCTGAGCAGATGTTTGCAGAGGCTCTGGGATGTCACTCCTGAGGGGTAAGAACTCCTCAGGTCAAGAGAAGTGCACAGGAATTTGGGGCACAGCATCTGTTTTATCTTAAGGTTCTTTCAGCTCCTGTACCATGAAATGCAGTCCCGTGAGCAGGGAGAGCCTTTCTGGATTCCCTTGTCCAAGGTAAGTCCATCACAGCTGAATTACCAGCCACATTTGAAGAAAATCCTGCCAACCACATATGAAGGAAATCAGGAATATGCCAGTATCCTGGCTCTGAATCCTAAATGGACCATCTGCCTGAGCTGCCTGCCCAAGTCCTGCACAGAACAAAAGTTCAGTTGTGTCTGTCTCCTCTGTGTCACAAGAGCACACAACACTTTCAGTTACAATAAAAAAATTTGTAAAAGTCATATTATTGCCATATTATTGTACCACAAACATATTTGCAACTCCACAGCATCTGTTCATTCCTCTGAGCTGGGCTGTGTGTCTGTGCTCCAGTGGGGCAATTTTTTGAAGGTAATACCAGCATGGACAGGGTGTTTCTTTCTGGAACTGATCATCTATGAACAATGGATACAGATAAAACACAGGAGAAAATGTTCTGCCTTTCCCAGGCACTGATCTGTGACCCACAGAGCTGCCTCAGGTAACACAATGGTGTTGTGTAAAGTTTCAGGAACACACTGCACATTTCCAAAGTCCCTCAGCGGTTTGCTGGGAAAGCTCTGAAGCTACACTGATGAGCTGTGCAATCTAGTGCCCAGCTTTTTCAACTGTTCCTATAGATAATTCCATATAGATACTGTTCATATAAACAAGGGCTCTGTTTTGCATTTGACTTGGCAAATAAAGACCTAAATACACAAATATACAAAATTTAATCCAAAGCGTCTCTGCTGTTGATATAAAGTTTGCAGTAAATAGAAGATAAAATATGTAAATATTTGAACAAAAATATAATTAAAGTAAATGAGAGAAACTCCTGTTTTCACATCAGGTCATTGGTGCCAATTGCCAGGCTCACATTTCATCTTCAGGACTCAGTTGATTAAGGTGGCCATGACATATTTTCTGTCAAGAAGCCATTCATGTCTATAACGTTATATGTCCCAACTTCACTCTCTCAAAATAGCAAATTCATTCAGATTTTGTAAAACATGCAAATGCTGCAGCTTCACTGATGCTCATGGAAGGGATCTGCCTCACTAGGGATACATGCAAAAGAGTTTTATTACTTGTTGGATTTTTTTTTTCTCTTTTTTTATCGCCTGCTGTTGGTTTTCCAGCTCCTCACTTTCCAATACAACTTAAAAATACTCAACCTTCCCCAAAGTCATTCCCCAGCAACAAAACTCCATTAGAATGAATGTTATAGGAATGATGGTCCCTTACTACCAATAACTGAATTATAAAATCCATCTTGGTATCCTCATTCTCTGTATGCAGCACCAAGTGGGCAAGGCTGGGAGGCTCCTCCCCTCCCTGGTACATCTCAACCTTGGTGTTGAGGAACTGTCTTCTCCTGGGATAAGAGCCTAATTTACCATCTCTGTAATGATGCATGCTTCTTGTTTCATCCAGCTGCCTTCTTTGGAAGAAATGGACAGCTAAATAGATTTAAATAGATTATATCCTAATTAATAATTAACATTTAAAGCAGATATACAAAATGGCTCACAGCCAAGTGGGAAATAAACCCTTTTCTTCAAGCTACAATTAATTTCTTCCAGAGATGAAATGATAAGAAGTACAAGAAAATATTTAGCAATATTTATCTGCACATTGAAATAGAATTATTATGACCTGAAAAATGTGTGGAAAGGTTCCTGACATCTGGTCCTCCTTGATAATATTCTTCCATGATGCTCAAACAAAATGCTGAATAACAAATACACCACAAAGCTCTGCCTCCTATCCCATAAAGTCTGCTTATCCCTACTATTTTTTTCCTCCCCTTTGTATAAAAATTAAATCAAATATATGAAATTAATCCAGTGAAGAAAAAAATTTCCCAGGATTCAGAGGAGAAATCCTTAAATTTCTACTTATTCTCAGCAAGGTCTGGAAAAGAGTGAGGTTGAACACTGACCAGCTTTACAGACCCTCTTACAGCAAAGATTGCAGGGCCACTTTGCTGCCACTTTTAAGCTCCAGGCTGCTGTGCTATGAATATAGGAAGGGATATTCCATGGCATTTGAAGACAAGCCTGAAAACATGCATTACATATATTTAATATGGTAAATAAAGCATTCTTTCCCCATAGCTCCAGCAATGCAATCCAGTGCTGTTAAACTCCGTGCTTACATTTGCCTTTACTCAATCCCTTTCTATCCAGAGAGCATTTCCTCTTCCCTCCAAACACAGCTGCTTTAATCCCCAGGCCCAGAATAAGCCACGTTTCAGCCCTGGCAGCAGGAGCAGAGGCCAAGGAGCCAAAGGCAGACCTGCCAAGTCTGGAGGCTGCTGTCACTCCTTCCCTCTGCCCCAGGTCTGCACAGGTGATGTTTCCCTCCAGCCTGCATATTTTGGAAACAGCAGGCAGAGATGGGGTGGTACCGTGTGCTCCACCCTGACTTTTGACATGCACGGAGCCCTGAGGAACCTGATTTAGGGGAGGGGAATCCTCCCTGCACATGGCAGGGGGTGGAACATGATGATTTTTACCATCCCTTCCAGTGCAAGCCATTCTATGATTCTATGATGCATTTCAGGTGGGAAAAACATGAAGGATTGAGCTCTTTTCCAGATGGGGACTGCACCCAGCAAAGGATTTACCTGCTGATGGATCCTTTGGCACCACTGCAATAACCCAGATAATTACAAATTGTTATCTTGAGCCAGAGCCTACAGGTCAAACTGGCCCAGAGGCTTCAAATGGAAGCTCACATCATCTTTGAGTGAGTGAACATTAAAAGAAAGGAAGCAGACTTTATCTTTAAGGCTGTGCTAGGCAAACATCTCTTGCAGAAAGTGAATAATAAATATGCTGTGTGCCATAGTAATGTCCATGGGGGGAGGTAAGGAATTGCTATAAAACATGGTATTCTAACTACTACAGATGTTGCTGCTAGAATTTACAGTTTTCCCTGTGTGCTTATCTCTCCTCACCAGTTTCTGCACACTGAATCACATTCAAACATGGGCCATTTGAAGCCATATTTTTATTATTTTAACCTTTTTTTTTTGTTTTGGTGCTGCTATTAATTTCTTCTGTGCTATTCTGTAATGTTAAATAGATTCAAGAACTGTATTTACAAACCACATGCAATCCTATTTTGGCACATGTAAATTACATGCAAATACATTCTAAATTAGTTTGTTTATCACTCCAGAATTCTAATCCAAAGGTTTTGTTTTTTAGATTTAGTTTTTATTCTGACATGTTTACAAATGAGTTTGACTCTGGAAAATAACTTAATAAACTCAGGGTTAGCTATGCAATTAGAGGAGGCATCGGGGAACCATAAAACCTGGAAAACAATATTTACATCTTTTGTACATCCAAGATTCCACCTTTTTTTTTCCTCCCTTAAATTCATCATTTCAAAATATTGCTGTTATTTTCATATGAGGACAAACAGCAAGAACTCATTTTTATAACCAATGACCCCTCTCTCCAACAAGCAATTCATGGGGTAGCACTGGATAAAATGCATAAAGTAGAAGATTTCATTATAAAAAAAGAGAAAATGAAAAATAACTGAATTAACATTGATCATGACTTTTCAACAGCATTTCTTATTATTACGGCCAGGCAAAGTCTCCTGTGGGCAGTAAAGCTTTCCCGTGTATTATTAGCCCTCTACAGAAAGCTATGAAAAGACACAAATCTGTTTTGTCAAAGGACAGAAGAGCATTTAGTTATAGGAGAAAGTATGGCCATAATCCATTGTGGGGTTGAAGGTGAAGAAAACAGAACTATAACACGAAGCCTTAAGAGAGTAATACCCTGCAGTTAATTCCTCAGCTCCACGGCCAGGCTGCCCAGGCTGCAGGGAGAGCTCACTCCCAGGGCAGCCTGGCATCTCCAGGGTTGGTATTTATGAGCAGCAGCACTGCTGCCTGCCAGCCCTGCCCATGCTGGGTGCTTCCAGAGGCATTTTTGGGATGCCACAAGCGGCCACTCCGTGAGCACCAGCGCCCTGGCAGAGCTGTCCCCCAGAGGTGGGAATGCCTTGCTTGGCTGTGCTGCTGCTGGTGATTCAGCCCAGAGCCCAAATGAGACATTTAGGAAAGTTTCCCAGTCCCAGGAAAGATATTTGAGTGTTTGGATAACAAAACTCCAGCCCATCCCCTGGAGTGAGGGGGCTCAGCTCAGGATCAGCGTGAAGTCACTCTCGATGTTGGGTTTGTCCAACCTCCAGCAAGAATTAGGGGTTTGGTCCAAGTCAGCTGCAATTTAAGTGCTCTGGATCAGATCCCAAAGCAAACGTGCAGCAGGTCTAAGTGAGGGTTCCTTTTGCATCCAGCCACAGGCCCTGCACCCTCACAGTCCCTGGAAGGAAGGTGGGTTCAGCACAGGGCATAGGCAGCAGCACAACAGGAATTTGCATCACTGTGAGGCTCCCTGGAGGATGGGCAGATAAATCAGGGTCTCTACAGATAACACCCACCCACCCACCCACCCACACACCCTCCTTCCTTCCTTCCTTCCTTCCTTCCTTCCATCCATCCCCAGAGGATAAGGACAAGGGATGCAGCTGTGCAACAGGGCAGGTAATAAAATAAAGCATCATGAGGAACACAATCTCCTGCTATCTCCCAGGTATTTGGAAAACAGTTATTTTCATTTGGATTCATATGGCCCAGAAATGTGACTCTGGTTTCTGCTGCCTTGTGGCCCTTCCCCTCCTGTGCCTGGCTCCTCTGGCAGCACTCTCTGTCCTGGCACTCACAGCAGGGTCTTGTGCAACGTCAGGAGCAGAGCCTGGTGTTCAAACAGAGTTTCACCTTCCTTTTACTGCTTCCTAAGGACACTGCAGTGCTGCTACTCTAACAGTCCTCACGTTACCTCATTTATAGCAGCTCAAATGACTCCCTCCAAAACTGCACTGAGCTGTGTGATGAACAAGTCTCTTTTCCACCATGGCTTATGCTGCACTTACAGTCTGAATTCACAGAACCAGCACACCTTCCCCATTCAAATCTCTACTAAAAATTCCTTTGTTACAAGCTCAAAATAATAATAAGGGCTCTGGGTTATCCTTTCTTGTGGATTTCCCTGTGACCTTGGCTGACTGCTTTAACAGAAATGTTCTGCATACATAAAAAAATGAGCCCACTGGCAATCCTTAGAAACAAATGAGCTTAGGAAAAGAGCTTTGTGCAGTTCCTGCTCCCCTCTTCCTCAGTCCCACTCATTGTTGCTGTATAATCACCACTGTTTTTGCCATTTTCTGTTACATCAGAGATTGGAGGGAAGGGGGAGAAAAGAGGCACAGTTCTATGAAAATAACATTTTATTTTTGACATTCTCTTTCCATGTTTCCCATCCGCTGCCCTGATCTTTGTCTGCTTAAGTTGCCAATTATTCAGGAGCAGTTTGGTGTCACTGCATCCAGCAGGATGACACCCCTGTGGACTGGGGTACATGGATGCTGCTAAAATAGAAATGAAGCACAGTTGCTGCATGTGCCTGGCTAGGTTAAAAAAAAAAAAGACACAAGCTAAGATTCAGTCCCAGGTGCAATTCAGCTGCACTGGGATAACAGCACCCTCAAGCCAGTGAGAAAAGGACTTGGGGCTTATCTGTCTCGGGCATAGCACCCAAGGAACAGGGCTTGGAGGCAGCTGTCCTCACACTGGTGAGGCTGCAGCACAGCTCTGCTGTTCAGGGCTCTGCTGGCCCATGCATTTCTGCACTGTGTTCTATTCTCTAGTGTCAATATAATCCTCTGCTGTCTTCTAGATATTTAATACAATGATTTCCACTTAGTCTTGTTCAGGTCACTCAGCGAGGAGAAATGTGCCTAAGTGAAGAGTGACAGGTGACCTTGAGAATTAAAATTTCATTAAAAAGGAAGAATGTTTTCCATCCTTTCCATCTGATACTGAAGAAATAAGGGGTTTATGAGAAAAAAAGTTTCTATTTTAAGTTTTCCCTGAGCTTACACAAGAAGAGGATCACAATACACCTGTGCACAGACTTGCTGATTTTCAGTCCCTCTAAAAGAGTGAGATGCTCATTGTGAAATAAAACAGAAAGTATTATGTGCAAACATTTACAGCATAAAAAGCCTTGTCACCTGGGATACTTGCTGCTCCTGAAAATTCTGATCAAAGATAAGAACCAAGACAACTCACTGTAATCAATTATGCACAGATAGTCCTCAGCCTATGTGCAATTCATAAAAATAACACTAAAAACATAACGTGGATTTATATGCAGAAATGAAATATGGACATGGTCAGAACACTAATCTTCTGATTGCTATCTTAAATTGGCAGTCCTGGCACTTTGAGCAGGTCCCTGGCTAGACACTGTTCCCTTAAAGAGATTTCCAGCAGTCCTTCAGCAGCTCCTGCTCACACCAGAGCCACAGCCCAGGGCTGGAGGTGACAGGAGGCAGCGCCCAGGGAGTCAGTGCTGCAACAGCCTGGACATGGGTTTCATGTCCATGCAGGCAGAGATGATGAGCCCCCACACACATCCCCAAAGCCCTCATGGTGCATGGAAAGCCTTCATTTGACAATCTGACTGAATTTTACAGAGGAACAGTGCCCAGCCCTATCCCATGTGTAGCACAGGGCCCCTCTATGTGCACCCCCTGCACATGGACTGCCCAGAGGCAGTGGTCACCCTCCCATATTGGCCACTAAATCCAAAAGGCAAGTTGAGGATGTATCCAGGTTTCAGGCAGGTATGAACATGCTCTGATTGTTGTCCTCACAAATACCAAATTCACACTTTGAGGTCTTTTCTACATCTTTCCCAGCCACCCTTATAACAGCAAAGTCAAGGAATTCATGTTGCAATATCAATCCTCTCATCAGCTTTACACCCCTCAAAACCAGTGAAATATTTAGATTTCCACGTGAGGATTTGTTCCTGTTTTGCTGTAGCTGACATCCTTTCCTCACAGGTCTTACACATTTTTGCCCAGGTGAGCCCCAAAGAGTACACAGTGACTTAATGAGCAGATCAATTACTGTTCATAAGAAAAGATACTGTCTCTTTAAAGGTTATTTGAAGGTTGATTGCTATCTTATTGCTTATATCCTGCAAATCTATTCAGCCTTATGAATGAATTTGACCTTTTTATACTTACTGGGGGAAAAAAACAGAACAGAAGTTAATTTAGAGCTCTATAATACAACACTTTTTCCCAGAGAAATGAAAGGGCATTCAAATCGATACCTGCACAATAACACTCTGATGAATGTTTGCACCCAATTTTCTCATTTTGCTAACTTGAGATTGGGCATTTTGAATAGTTCTCAAAGAACATATTCTTTATGTGCTGTGAAGTATGTGGTATTGTGTCCAAACAATGCTAGAGGATAATCATTATAGGAGTGTCACTGGGCCTGAAAAGGTCAGTTAGTTAGAAATGTCAGCTTTCAATGCAACTGTGCCGGACCTTCCCATGTAAGGAACCAATTAAAGGGACATGCCAAGGTGCATGGAAACACCATGGTGACCCAGAATAATAATAAGGAATTGTGGTAAAGCTTGATATTTTTCTTCAAAAGTAATGGATTAGCCTTTAGAATATCTTCTCTGCAGTCTTATTTTGACTTCGCAAATATCACTTCTTCTACATGTATCCAAAAAAAAGGTCACTTTTTTAAATGCAAAGGTGGGGATGAAACAGCCTTACTCAAAGTAAACATTCTGCAACCAAATGGGGATAAAGTTCTGGTTTCATTATTGAATCCAAAAAGTGTCATTTCAGTAGAACTCAAAACAGGGATGTTGGACATGGACGTGGGTGATGGTGGGGAACACAGGTGGAAATAGGTGAGGGGCAGGCAGAAAGATCAGGGAGGACTTTTTCTTTTGGGACATGGTGTGAGGGAAGGGAAAAGACACTGCAGTAGGAAGCATCTCTGCAATTATTATTCTGGCAAATGCAGAGGTATAACTGAGAATTAGGAAGGTACTGATCTGCATGAAAGAGTAATTACAAGCAACAATATTATTTCTTCTTATCACAGCAAATGGAAATTCTTACAGCTCTTCAGATGAGAAATTGGATATAGTAAAATTTCCTAATTAGCCCCAGGACAGCTGAAGCCAACCTAATGACACAAAAAAATAAAAAGAGTCCACGTCTTCCTTCTGCTCCCTGTTAGTACAATTATCTTGCTAAAGTTTCATCAAGTCTGGAAAAAACTCCTTCCTGTGGCTTTATGGTTCAGCTAAGACAGACAACACGAGAATTTCACTTTGAGCAGAGATTCTAGCATTTGTATTTTATTTTTATGGTAGGGAAATTCTTGTACTGTGGGTTCAGACAAACCATTGCCTTGCTGAGCAGTGAGATTCTGACTCCCCCAGTTATCTCATATTATTGTGGGCAGAGGGGTGGATTAATACCCAGTGATATGGGAAATAATTCACTGAGCATTAAAAGACTCAATTATTACTGGAATTTTAAGTAATTTCTTTTCTCCACCAGCTTTGCAAGTAAAAGAGCGTGTGAAGCTTCAGTAACAAACATGAGCAGTGGTTAAGTTAGGCTGTATAAAATCTTCAATGCCATCCTTTGACACATACTTAGACCAAAATCAATGTGCTATTAATTAATAAGGACTTGCAAAAAAAAAAAAAAATGTCCCTGAGTTTTAGCAGCAAACAACTTTCTGTCACATTTTATTAGTTGGTATCATTTTTACTAATACCTGTCTTATAGCTTCATGACTTTGAGTTCATATTATTTTCATGCTTCAATTAGAAAGAAGTTGATAGCCAGACTATCCTGGAAGGTAATGGAAAAGTCTTGTAGCAGGGCTTAGTGGTGAAATTTATAGTTAAATGAAACTTTGAAATATACTATAAAACTTCTCCTTCCTTTACGCACTTTTACTTGAGGTCTCATAAACAGTAATATGTAGAAATGCAAAACTTAATCAGCTAAAAAATATAGCAAATCCCACATATCACTTTATGCAATGCCAGGAGAGCAGAAATATATTTTCCTAACCAGAGGAAATTAACTAGGCAACAGTCCTATATCTATAATTTAAAGCAGTAAAATATGTATGGCAGAAGCTAAAGCCACCTTAAAAGAATTCAGGGTAGCAGTATATCACAAATTAATGAAATGGAGACATTTTTAGAGCATGCAGCACTGATGATATTAAAGGGGGGCGAATATTTCACCACATAGATCAGACTGATAAATACTTTTAAAATCAAGCATTTTTCTCTGTTTGAAAGTGTAAGATCTTGAATGTTAGGAGGAAGCACGTAGAAGCCATTAACACGTCTGACCAAATCTCAATAGAGATTAGGATTATTTTCCTTTGTCCTTGTCTGTAAAGCTCTGATGTGGTTTACACATTAGGAAAATCTGAGTAAATCAAAAGCCAGGAATTACAGAGTCAGCACTTACATCTTTTCATCTAAAACAGAGCTGAAAGAAACTTAAAAAAATTACTTTATATTCCATGCTGTAGCCAAGCTGGACACTACAGAATATTCAACTACCCCAGGTTTTTTTAAATGCAATCAATTTACTGCTTCCAAATGTAGTAGGTTCATATACATCTGGGAAACATGCACCTACGGTGCTGATGAATTTCTCCTGACATTGCACTGATTTCAAGAGAATGTTATTTTAAATTGGCAGTAGAGAGACTGGTAGAGAAGGATAAAGCCCTGAGGATGGCTGAATCAAAGAGAATTTCAAAAGAATTTTCCTGATGGTTCTTGGATAATATCACATGTTAGCTATTTTCAAAGCCAATAGTTTCCAACACACTTCCATTTATGGTATCAATAATTAAAAAATACTTCAGTGGGAGAGGAACTTACCTTACTGAGAAGAGAAATTGGAAAGCTGTGTTATTATCATAAACACAGGAGATGCAAAAAGCTGTGTCTCCATGGAAAAGCTATGGAAACAGGGGTATCTTATTTGCAGCTATTGAGTGGTTACCACAAAATGTGATGTGATTGCATGTGCGTGTTCAAAGTGCTACTAGAACATGATCACAGAGAAATGAAGGGCAGATCCTCATCTCCTTTGTGCAACAAGGCCAAATTAAACCACCTCAAGCTTTGGTCCTAAACCTCAAAGACAACTAGAATAGCGTTAAGGAAATGTTTTGGATCCAATTCAGAGGTAAAGCTGGGTTTAAAGAAAATTTAAATCACCAAAACTTAAATCTCATTATGTCCCACTCCCTGCCAGCATGTCCCTGCCAGCTCCTAATGAATTTTTAACATCCTTCCCGCACCCCACTGCGCACACCAGCTCTGACTCGGGCACCCTGAACTGTACAGCTGCACTCTAATTGTACCTCACATGTCAAGGGGCAAGAAGAAAGGAGTGTGGTGAGAGCATTGATAAATTTAACTTAACATTCCTCCAGCTCCTCAGCAGCAAGGCAGAGCAGAGAACTCCCCTCCACATTTTACAGGGGTGTCAGTTACCTCAAAGGAATATATTTGAGCACAAGGGAGCCTGGCTTGCTCCCAGCTTATGCAACACTTGTGTCTGGCTGTTTCTGGGGATCCACAGCAAAGCAAAGACTTCCTCCAGTTTGGGACACAGTGTGGAACTTGCCATACCTGTTTTAATAGGGTGCTGGAAGAGGTGAGCCCTGCATGTTGCATACAAACGGTGTAGTTGGAGCTGCAGCTCCAGCCATCTGTATTCCTGTTTCTTTTATTTTTTTCACTTTTGCCCAGGCTTGTTTCAGTCCAGGGTATAGATTAATGGTCTATACCTGTTCAGTTTAGCATACAGATGTGCTTTTAAGCCCAGAACCTGTTCAGGCAGGTTTCAGGAAGCCAAGCACCCATTGCTTGGGGGTTGGAAGCCACATGGAGCAGGGCAAGAGGCAGCGCTGGGTCACTCTCGGTGTGGGTTCAGCACAGCACGAGCAGGGGTGAGGTTCAAGGAACAAAAAACAGCCACAAATTCTGACCCTTCTGGGGGTGATTTCTGGGGCATCATGCAACAGCCACGGCCATGAGGAGCAGTGTGACTGCCATGAGACAATGTTAAGGTTTCTGTGATTCCACAAACTCTCTTTAAATGTTTTGGTTCCTAAGTCTCAACAACACTTAACTTACATTAATGGCATTATTTTACTTTGCAATTAATCTCATTAACTGGCTGATCAGTTTTTGGAAATTGTTTTAGTAGCACATGGAGAACAGCTGTTGTACTATCTGAGAGGGATCACCATCAATCCTTGACTAAAGGTAGAAAAACTGGTTCAAGAGCTTCACACACACACACACACAAGAAAGAGAGATGATATTCATTGTGACAGAAGTGCAAATCTCAGAGGTCACCTTTTCTTTTGAAGCCCTTTGTCTACTCTTACAATTAAGCAATAGGGTTTTGGTGGCCGACACCCCTTGTGGGACACAGAGGACTTTCACAACTCCAGCTAAAGCTGTGTGACCTCTGCCAAAAGCAAAGGCTGCCTGCCTGCGGCAAGGTGGAGAACAGAAACAAGTCCCAGGGGATTGGCAGGTGCAACTAAACAGCTCAGCCCCTCATTTGAATCAGCAAATTAAGGGTTGACGGTGATTATGGCTGATCTCAGCCATCATAACTGATATCACGACTTTGTAAAAGCAGACTGTCAATGTCAGATCTTAGAACTAGGACTCAAAGAATTAAATATTTTAAAGTATCAGTCTCCAAAGACAGACAAAAGCCCCAAGGCTATGATTTATTTTATTTTTGTATTTGTAGGGTTGAAACTAGACCCTTTAATCCACAGGCTGACATTTTCCAATCCTACTGGGAATTGAGTGCCTAACTTTTTCAACCCCTTTGAAAAATCTCAGCTTTAGGCTCTTTGGTAAGTTTGGCCTGATCCAGCACCAAGCTTCTTTTGAAAATGCCTCTTCTGAAGGAAAAACTACAGGCACTTTATTATGTAATCGTGAACAAATATTATTTTTTCCCCTCTGTATACAGTTATGGTAGATTTCTGGTTAAATATCAAAGGGTAAAACTTGTATTTCAGAAGAGGCACATGTTATAGAAAGCTTTTCCCCTACTTTTAGTGCAGCATGCTTACCTACACAGTTATTGAAGATCCTTCTAATTGCTGTGCTCATTTAGTAGATTGCTTTATTAAACAGAGACCTGATCAGCTATTTACTGATCACATCTACGCACCAACTCAACCCAATCAACCCTTTTACGCTGAATACTGTGTCAGAAATTATGAGAAAAGTATCATAAGTTTGTTTTACAGAAAAGTCTCATATTAAGTCATTCTGGTCCCCAACCCTCTTTTCTCTTATTGAAAAAGTGCCTGTAGAGTTTGGTGCCCTTATCCAAGATCTGAGTGTGTGCTATGATTAGGACCTTCAGACAGCTTTTTTTTTTTTCTTTTTCCTCTAGAAACAGGGAATGCTGAAGATATGGAAAATGAAAAATGTGCCATGTTTGTCCTTGAAGTTACAGTTAGAATAGTGACAATAGCTGTATCACACTGTATTGTTGCTTTTATCAGCAAGTGCCCTGAGCATACATTAACATAATTGCAAACTGCGTGAAAAGTGAACATGCAAAAATGTGATGCAATTGCCAATAGCCTCAAACATCTGTCCCAACAAAGTGTTCCTCCTCCTTATTTTAATTCTTATTATTTTAACAAGGTTAGTGAAGGAGAAAGCATGTCACAGATTATATCTACATTCAGAGTGTCAGAACAATTATTGATGCAAAATTGTTATCCAAGCAAATGTGTGTCACATTTTGTTCACTTCCCATAACACCTGTTCATTCTGCTAGCACATTATTACCAGTTAAGGCCAGAATTCATTAGTCCCAGTCAAAGCCCACCTGAAAGCTTAATTCATACACACATCTGAAAAATGAACAAAGTTAACCAAAATTTAGCACTATTTGAGATGGGCTTCAACTGAAGCTGGTGGGCAGCAAATTTCTGTAGCAGCTAATGGAAAGAAAGTGAGCCAGGCAAACAGGAATAAATTAAAAGCCACCCAGCCTTAAGGGCTGAGATCACAGAAGAGCACAAGTGAACCAACCTGCATTTCCACCACGGTGCTGAGACCTTCAAAACTCACTCTTGCCACAGCCCCACACTTTCCCAATAAGAACAAATTTTGGTTTATCTCCTTGACAGGTAAATGACAAAAGCCATCATGAAGCAGATGGTTTAAAGCATTTTAATTCCACCTAAATATTTCCTGCCCCACTTTGGGGTTCTCAGCCCTGAGCCTGGACCTTGTGTCTCCTTCCACATGTCGAGTGCCATCATCTCCCGACTCCCCAAGCTGCTCCCGTTTGCCATCAAGGAAAGTCAAGCTTGCATTTCTGTGATACTTGAACACACTTTGTGAATTTGAGGGCATCTGCCCTGCAGATATACCACTAACTGTAACCCCAGGAGGCTTAAAGAAATATCAGCACTCCAATTCATAGAGTAAAGGTCTGAAGAGGCAGCTCTGTGAACGGATAACTGCCCGGGGCTTTGCCGAGCACAATATAGCTGTCACTTGTTATTAGGTGAAAGATTTTCTGGGGAACAGTGTTTTTCATTTTGCATGTCAGAGACAGGGGAAAAAACACATTTAGACAACCATCTCTTTAAGAAAAGAGAAGAGAGCGGCGCAGCAGAGCTCACTTACCAGGGCTGGTTATTGTCAGGAGGTCAAGCCGCCGCTTCTGCTGAAAAACAAATTATAAAGGAATTGTTAAAAGGGGACTAATTTTAGAGGGTCATCTTAGACCTGCAAAGTAAGTGTTCTGACATTTACAGCAGGATTAATTACAAGTTACATGGCTCACTGTAACTCCTTTGGAAGGGATCCACATGTACTTTATGAGGGAGAAAAATCCCCTTCCCTAGTCCTTTTAATGTGTATTTATTTGCCCTTATAAAGTGTTACTATTTCTTTTTTGGAACATATACTTGAAATGGATAGCTGGAAGCACAGATGAACCGATATATTTATAAAAGTGATTTCTGATTCCACAGGGAAGAAGACATGGAACCAGGACAAGCAACTCTAAATTCTTTATTCATATCAATCATTGACTCAATGCCTGTATGTGATCAAACACAATTATATTGCCTTGGGGTGAACCTTTCAAAGACATGCAGGAGGATCTAGACAAACTCAGAACTGATAAAAGGAAAGCTTCTGTGCATGCTGACTGCAGTCAGCCCATGGATCTTGTTGCCACCAGATATCTCTCATCCCAAAAGCTTGCCAGACTTGATCATCGCTGGATATGTGTACAGACAGCAAAATACAGGCAGTCATTATGGCAAATAATCAAGTTTACACAGAGGACTGGTTTGTAGAAAGGCTGCAAAACTTCACAGGATGAACAAACCCTTACTATGAGAAAGTTAGGAAAATGTTTGGCCTGGAACAAGCCAAAAATCCCACCAAGGCCTTTGTGATGGTGGGTGCATCTGAGGTTCCCTTTTCCCGTAACACGTAGCCAGCGCTGTTACCTACTCCATGTTCCCAGTCTCAGGTGATTTCTCCACCACTATCTCTCTGTGGCTTGCCACTTAAATCCAGGTGCTCCTGGACCATTATCATCTTTTTCCACTTTTCTGTGGGCTGAGAGCTTTCTGTCACAAGCAGGGCTTTCCCCATCTCGCAGGCAGACTGCTACTGCCCCTTCGTCATAGCGCTTTTCAACTTCCTGTCTTCTTCCTAACTTTGCCCAACATCAGTGTGTCTAGCAGGTATTGAAGATTGTACTGTCCAGTTTAATTTCTCTCTCCTAATTTGCTCAATAATGTCTGTGTTACTTTCATTTATTGTCAGCCCTATTGATCTTCCAATCTAATTCTCATCACTGCACTCACTGTATTCCCTATGTGACAGCTGAAAGTCCTTGAGGAGGAAACATTGACTTGGTATTCCCTACCCTGAGTGCTCTTCCTTGGAAATCATGACTGATGAAAGTCCTTTCCAAACCCATCATTTCCCTGTGGTAAACCTTCACTGGCTGAAGTGCATGGGCAGCATTGGTCATCCACTGAATACACTTGAGCTGTGCTGGGCACAACAGCAAATTTGGCCTGCTGGAAGGCCAAGTGGGGCATCAGGATGGAAAAAAACACATTTTCTGAAACCTTCTTGGCCTTTAGTTCCTTACCTCTGGCACAAAACAAAATATATTTGAGAGAAAATTCCTATCTCTTTTTCCAGAGGTTCTCCTTGTTCTCTTAACTCTGCTAAATCATTCCAAGCATGACCTTAGCTGTGTGCTCGAGTATATTTGCTTTAATCTAAAATACTGGGGCCAAACCTTTTTTCCAGGTGTGCCAGGGCAAAAGGGAGCAGAAAACCCTGCTGCTGCCTTGTGTCACCCGCTCACCCTCCTCCTTTCCTGAGAGCAGCAAAGCAGAGTAAGAAATCCTGTGTGTGAGCACAGGACCCACCTTCCCAAGGGGAGCTGTGAGACAAAACATCTCCTAATGAGCTAAATTTTATATAGATCCTGCACCTTTAATCCTGATTCATATGTACAAAGCTGTGAAATGCCAGAGCTTAGCCCCCACTGGGCCAAAAGCTTTGCTTACATTTCTCAGCACAACTGGAACTCCAAATGCTGTATATCTAACGAGCAGCCAGAGCAGAAAATATATATCTGAAGCCTATACTCCGTGAAAGCCTCTCTACTAGGAAAAAAGGTGGAATATAAATATCCTGCATCAAAGAAAGTTGGAAAATGTAAAGATATGGAACAGAGAGAAAGGCATGCAGCCCAACTGGGCCCCAGTCCTGACTTGAGTCTGTTAAATGGGGTAAAAATAAACATTAAATGAAAAACCAAAATAGCTTAGCTTGATGCATCATGAAAACAAAAGCATATAGGACAGGTGAAACAAATGGGAAATAAAATGAAATTATTACAAGTCAAATGTTCAGTTTGTAACTTTTTTCCAGTTTGACTGCTGCCTTCAAGCTGACCTTGGAAAAAACAAATTAACTCCAGATCCAGGAAATCTTTGTGTATATGTTGAACTTTAAGCTGAAGTTATTTCTCTGACTTCAAGTGGAGCAGCACTGATCTTTTGCATCTAACACCTAACTGCTGCAAGGGATTTGAAATGCCACCAGGTTCTTGGCACTGTCCCCACCCAAGTGCTCCAGGCTGGAGCTCGGTGATTCCTGCCTGCCTGGTGACAGAGGGAGGAAAAAATTCTCAGCTCTGACCTTCACTGGACCTTGAAGAGGTTTCTCTGATTTAGCTCCTCAAGGGAAGTTTGTGTACACTCACCCCAGCCCTGGAGAGAAGCAAACAGCAGAGTGCATTCCAGAATCGTGCATTTAAACATGCAAAGATGCCCTAATTATGGACACAATCACTTTCAGGAAATTCCTGCCTGCTCTCAGATCTCAGGGCTAGCTCTGCCGTTTCCAGGGCTCAGCTGGATGCAGGCAGCCTAGTAACTAGATGGATTTAAAAAAAAAAACAAAAAACCCAGACAGACTCACTTATGAGCAGCTATAAAAACAGCAGTATTTGAATTTAAAGAGAGAGACATTACAAATGTCACACCCATTATTAAAATAATTTCATCAGAAGAATCGTGGCTGTGGGGCTTTATGTATTTGCTTCTTTCTTCAGTGCTGAAAGATGCAAATTGCAGCTGTGGCCCCCCTCCAGCATGATCACCCTCTCCCTGTTTTGACAGATTTCTTGAAAGACTCAGCTCACAAGATGTCTGGCTTTTTTTGTTCTGCCTTTAGGAATTTTCCACTTCTCAAACACCTGCCCCTGCTGAGATGCTTGGGACCATCCCAATCTTCAGGCAACCCACTGTCCCAAGAATTTCTTACAATCTGAGCACTGAAATGTGATGAGTGTTGTCCCTGGTTGGGAAGGTGGTGACAGCTTCCCATGTCTCTAAGGCTGGATTTCACCCACGTTGACAAAAGGGCATTCCACAAGAGACACAAAAATGATCCCCACAGCATCAGCCATAATTTATAAGAGGCAAACAGAAATATTCCCTGCATCATCCCAGTATCGCTGCTGCTGCTGCTGTAATCCTGTCCTGCCCTTAAGGGGCAGCATCCTCTTTCCACTCTGCTGAATGTTTGAGCTCCCAAGGGCAGGAAGAGGCCACTGGTGATTCATCCTCATCCCACCTGGAGCAGTTTCCATCGCTGGCACTACCCAGAGGCACAGTCCCTCCAGTGTACCAGGGCTCGGAGCTAACCTGCAGCAGATCGTGCTCACTTCCACAAAATTAACACAATCCTTAATTAATGCAATAAGCACTGATGAGTAATAAATCATATTAAAATACAAGGAAGGCAATTTTTTAATAAATTAAGCATTGATTCACTCAATAAATATTAATCTGCTAAGCATCAAGAATTCATTACATTTTAGGAAACCGGTTGAAGAACGTTGTTGGTGAGCTGGTCTGCAGTGTGCAGAATGGTCCCTGTTCACCCATAATATACACTTACTTTTAACTAATTCCTGAATTTATCAAGTCAAACAACTTCCCTGAAAGTGAGTCTGGAATATTATTCCATTGCAAGATGCAATTTTCTCAATACAGATTCTAACTCACCCTTCAGATTTTTTCCTGTTTCTTAGTAGCTCCTTTTCTAAGTACCTCCTTTATCTTCCTTGGTTTTGGAGGTCTTTAAAATATTTGCTGACTGGTGTCATTTAATTTTTACCTCAATTAACTTAGCAAGAGTTGCAAAACTAGGAAAAAATTGCAGGGGGAGTGTAAATTAACTCATTCATTTAAGTTTAGCTTATCTATGAGATGTTCTTTCACACTTTGCTCTCTGCAGAGTTCCTCCAACCTTTTATATAGATGTGGGATGTGCTGCACTTGCTTTGACTCTTATCTACAGATTAGCAAAAGAGAAGGGAAAAAAAGCCAGATGCAAAGATGCCCCACGAGACTGATATGGAGCTGTTTCTGTAGCAACCGATGATTTTCTTCTCATGTAAGAATGAGCCTCGTCATATCTAATTCTGAATGTATCTGGGCCTTCCTCGCCAGCCAAAGCTGTGTCAAGTATTAAGTCAATATAGTCAGAAAGAGTGATAAAAAAGCAATTATAAAGTCATCTTCCTACTCTTTCTCCAGCCATGATCCAAAAAATATCCTTATCCCTGCCTTCTGTCCCAGCACATCATCTCCAGGGCCCCTGCACCCAGCAGTGCAGGTAAGGGGGGATGGAGCTGGCAGCAGCTACTCAGGGATCTATTCCACACATGATGCTGGAAGCTCCTTCAGCTTCCCAGCCATCCACATCCCAGGAGCCAGCAGAGGTATTTCTAAACAGCAAGGCCATCTATTCCTGCCTTGCCCCATATAAAATTCCTAAGCCCAGAGCTGAGATCAACTCCAGCCCTAGAAACTCCTTTTGGCTTTGTGCCTTTCACTGCCTCCACTCTGTGGGCAGTTTTTGCTGCAGCTGTGAACCCAAAACCAGGCTGCCCACTCACTGACAGCTCCTGCCACTGCCCCCTCACAGGAATCTGCCATTGACTCTCTGGGACCTCACAAGGACTTTGTTTTCTTGTTTTACCCAGCCTGGTCTGTGCTATTGATTTCTTCCCCCTAATTTGAGTGTGTTTTGAGCATGTGTCTGTCCCTCACCACCTTCAATTTACTGTGCAGAGGGTTTAAGATTGAAATGAATTGCACAATGTTATTTTTTTTTTCCTGGAAACTTTGCCACAAGTTGTCACTAACGGCACCTTTTCTTTTTGACTTCAAAACAAGCGTTTCTTTTCTGTAAACTGTGTTGGCACAAGAGTAATTGAAACCAGTGTATCTTATCACTAATAAAGCTGAGGATGTACTGAAGGGTGCATTTCACATTTCTGTAGCCTTTATGATTGCCACCATCTGTAATGCCAATGCTCTGGAAATCTGTCCTTTCACATTATGGCATGAAGGAACCCAGGGGTTCAGAAAAGGATGAAGGAGATCCCAAGTGTGCAGCTTGGCACAGGTGGGTGGCACAACGTGGAGGGAAAATGTGCAGGAGGGGCAGGTTAAAGGCTCTATCCCACCCTTCCTTGTTGCCACCTGCTGTTGGACAGGTTAAGAAATATTCAGGGCTGATCAACATCTGGATAAATTTTTTAAGGAAGGCTTCGATGAAGGAAGGTGCTGGGGAAAAAGTGAACATTCATGTCTGCCCAGTTCCTAGTTCCTCAAATGAAGTTTCACTGCTTGTACCTCCTTCCCTTCAGAGTGCAAGAGTTACCTCCAAAGAGAAACTCTTCATTTAAGTAATGATACCAAAAAAGTACTAATTCAAATCCCACAAAAATGGATAATTTGGTGATTTAAAGATGTCTTTTTTTCCCCCCACATGATTCTGAGCAATAATGTTTTCTTTCCATCCTAAAATCACAGACTTTTGTTCACATTATGAAACAAGATCTCACATTTTGTACTTCCTTTATGAATAGCTGCTAAAGTTTCCAGGTATAATGATAAAATGAACCAGTCAGCTTGTTGACACTTGACTGGGATTTTAGCAAATTGCATCTGCTGTAGCCTACCCTGTGGAATCAATTATTGATAATATAGGTGAGGAAGAACATTTATAAAGTGGTTTGGGATAAGTTGTTGTTCATGCTACGGACTATAATGAGCATTTTAAACCATTTTGACAGTGACCTCTGCAGGTATTTGATTGCTGCAATATGTGGTAACTCGATTCTGGTTTAGAATCAAAACCAAGCCCAAATAATGAAAGACAGTGCCAAAACTTTAAGGAAGAGGGAAGAGGGAAGCTCCTCCACGAGCTCCTCCTGACTGGCTTACCTACCCCCTTTTATCCCGGTCATCTTCATCAGTTACAGCTGCAGCCCATCAAGGGCAACCAGGAACTCTGGGGCAAAGCCTCTATACACATATTCAAATACGTTTCCTCTACTATATTTTCCCCTTTGCTTTTACTTAAATTAACAGTTATACATATATTCAATTACAATACATACATACATTTCTCCATGACTCACAGGCCATGCACAACACACACATTTCTCCATGACTCGCAGGCCATGTACAAACCACATAGCTCCTTGCTCAAAGGCCATACTCTTTCACAGCTCCCTGACCCAAAGGCTATGTTCCGTCGCAGCTCTTGGCCGCCATAGCTCTCGGCTGTCTTATGTGTCGCAGCTCTTGGCCGCCACAGCTCTCGGCTGTCTTATCTTCTGCTAGCAACCACCGCAGCTCTTGGCTGTTCCATCGCAGCTCTTGGCCGCCACAGCTCTCGGCTGTCTTATCTTCTGCTAGCAACCACCGCAGCTCTTGGCTGTTCCGTCGCAGCTCTTGGCCACCACAGCTCTCGGCTGTCTTATGCTCTGCTAACTATCACGTCGGGATCACCACTTGTTGTTCTTCTATTATTTCCAGAGTCCAATATTGTTGTTATTAGATTTCTAAAGTCCATACCTCTTGGGTGTATTCTCATGGCTGCAGCTCTTCACAGACTCCTTCTTCTGCACGCTGTTCTCTCTCAGGCCAGAGCTCCTCCAAGGCTCTCCCTGACTGGCTTACCCACCCCCTTTTATCCCGGTCATCTTCATCAGTTACAGCTGCAGCCCAATTAAGGACATCGCAGCTGCAGCCCATCAAGGGCAACCAGGACCTCTGGGGCAAAGCCTCTATACACATATTCAAATACATTTCCTCTACTATAGGAGCCTGTGAATACATCATAAGGGAGAGACAAATTCAGAGGTTCATGGCCCCTATCTGGACCCTGAAATTGAGTTCTGAACCCACAGATGGTTTACCCCAAACATTCTTTTGCTCTCTATGCCTAAATTAATATTTATTTAAATTGGTACTTAAGTTCCAAAATTCATGTCTGACCCAAGCAGCTTAGGTACCAGCTAGTAGCAGTTTAGTCGCAGTTTTCTATTCTCTTCATGTCAACTAATACTAAGTTTAATAAACTGTCATCATGCCAGAATAGGCAGGACACTGCTGGGGAGGAGGCTGGCTTAGGTTCAAAGGAATTACTGGTTTGCAAAAAAAGGGAATTCTAGGAGAAGTGGAAAAAAAAAAAACCAAAACCACCTCAGATTCTGAAGATGTTGGGAAAATTTCTGAAACATGAGAATTTTTCGCTGAAAGAGTGACTGACTGCAGCCCTCCAAGCTCTGCTCAGGCACCACTACAGCCACAGATTTTTCTGCAATAGGGACAGGCAGGAGGGAAGGGGGAATAACTCTGTGCTTTCACATTTAAACTAGGAGGATTGTTGCAAATCCCCCCCTCAACCCCCAGATATTGTGTACTGTCTCTTAATTACTGTATATAAGTTAAGGCAACATGATAAAAATTTCTTCAAAAAGTTAAATTAGAATCTGTTATGTATGGACAAATATATAAATTTATATGCTCAACTATTTTGGTCTCATCTAATTTCAAGCTTTTCATCTAATTTCAGTTTGAGTCTGTTTCCTTTCACAATCCATGGCAGTGAGTTTGTTTTCCTATTGCTCAAAATTATTTTTTTTCCAAACCAGACCACTGCTTGTCATATTCACTTCAACAAATGATTCAGAGCATCCCAATCTTTATTCTCCCAAAACCTGCCTATTTAATTACAGCCCATGACAGCACTGTCTGGAGAAGTCAAATGGCACAAATGAGCGTGGGCTTTTCTGAGGGTAAAAGGAACAATCTGGCTTTCCAAACAGACCCATCACTTTCTCATTTGTTTCTGAAGTCATGTCATCATGCTTTCCTATGAAATGTGCTAAAATCATCACTAATTCCTGCAGCTGAGGCACCAAGCTTGTGGAGCAAGGTACAGCCAGGCTGCAACTGCTATCAAAATTCCTCAGGACTACCAGGGCAGCTCTGGGACTCCCCACAGCCACTCCCAGGGTCACTCTGCCTTTGTACACTGTCTACTGTAATTCGTGTTTAATCAATGGGTGGTGTCCCTACAATTGTTTAATAAAAAAGCCAAATAGAGGCTACTGCAGCCAAGGCAGCATTTCACTCTATACATTTCAACTGGGACAGTTTCATCTTAGTTTTTAAATTTGGCATTTTAAACCCAAATCCTTCAACCAGGTGCTTTAAACTGTGAAAAGGATTCCAGGGGAATTTTTATTCACAGCAGTTGAAGAGAGTTATATGTGTTGTAAATAATATGTTATGCTATATTAAAGGAGAAAATAAAAGCTTGGTTCATCAAAATCACTGAGCTGAATTAGTTTGCCTGAGAGCAGCCTCAATGGGGAGTTGTGTAAGAAAATGAGGCCATCCAGATATTACAAGTTTGCTCCTCTCCTCAGTCCATGTCAGGTTATTCTGACTAATAAAACAGGGGACAACATTTGTCCTGTCAGCTGAAGAGAGATAAGAGGTCTGAAACCCTCATTTCATTAGCCTCATTGCTAACTGGTTCAAATTATCTCTCTTTTACAGTTGTTCCTTAAGCAATTCACTGGGGACCTGCTACCTGATGTACATCTCATGGTGCTTAAAAAACCCAGAGCACACACTGGTGAAAAATCTGGGCACTACTTTGAGCAGGACGACCTACTGGGAGAGGGAAGGGACCCAAATGCTTATTTACCAATCTTAACATGAAACTGCTCATTTTTTGCATCAGAAATGTGGAGATGCTTCAGGGTCCAGCCCAGCCAAAGGCTGAATTTCCCCAGCTCCCCCTGGTGAGGCACCAGGGGCAGGTTGTGCCCCTCAGAACCAGATCCCCACCAGACAGAAACTGAGATTTGCTCACAGGTAACAAACATTTAACCAAGGACATGGCAATTCTGTTATAAGACATAGCAGTTGTCCTTTGGGCTGCACAGAAAATATGTTTCTCTGGGTAATTTGAAATGTGGATGTTTAGCTATGATTTGTAAGTCACTCTGAAGTTTCCAATTTTTTTTTTTTTAGAAATAGATAGTTCTGTATTTTAACTGCTACCATTGCCCTTATTTACATTCTTCATTTTTTAGAAGAAATCCAAGAGGTTTCCAAACATCCATTGAGCATTAACCTCAAAAATTAATTATCTAGATGTTTGCAACAACATTTACACACTGTGTTAGGAAAAGCAATTTGCTTCCCCCAAAGAGTACCTATTTTTCAGTTAGCAAAAAAAGCTGTGGTATGTCAATAATAACTCAGGGGGAAGCATCAGTCCATCATTTCAAATCAATTTCACAGTTGCAGGAAAGGTGAACAGAGTTTCCACAGGTGAAAATGCCAGGAAAATTTATCCTTGTTCTTAGCCTGAACTCCATTGTGTCAGACAGCAATATTTCAGTGTGGTTTTTTCAAAAAATTTTTTTGAAAGACCAACACAAATGTAAATGTTCTAATTTATAGTGGCAAAATTAGGTGTCAGATTCATTCTTGTTTTCAGTGAGCTTAAATTTTTCTTGTGGGCATTGGAGACAGAGAACATTTTTCCTTCTGAAATGTGGCTCCCTTTGCCACGGTCCTGTGGGTTTGGGTTATGGAGGAGACGCAGGAGCCCAGCTCAGCTTTGCCCTCTCCAGTCCCAGCCTCCCCAGGGAAAACTTTATTCCCCACAGACCACTCCAGAAGAAACTGTCTCTGCTATTTCAGCCACCAGAAATATATCTGTGCTAATTTACAGCTGGAAAAAAAATATAAATATGAGAGTTCACGTCTTTTATATCCCCAAATAAATAAACTAAACGGTTTAGACAATACAATAGAATCAGTATTTTCAAATGAGCTTTTTAATGAAGGCTGAATAGATTTCCAGCCCACATGAGCAGAAAACTAAGTAAAATCATCAGGGATTACTGTTAAAAAGCTCCTTGAAAAAAAAAAAGAAAAAAGAAAAAAGGAAAAAAGGAAAAGAAAGAGAAATTGATCTTAGGGCAGAAAAGGCACTTTGCATACAAGGAACTGGCAAAGCAAGGGGCAGCAGAGAAGAAAGTGTTAAGAGAACTGAAGATAAAAAGGTGCCATTAGGAAGATGGCTTTGGAGCAAATTACATAGAAATAAGATGAAATTTTTCTTAAAACCAAATAAGCAAACAAATCAGCTCCCCCAGCCCTCTGATCAGCAAAGAAATCAGAACTGTCAGCTTTCATCTGCCTCGCACAATAAACCTAAACTCAAAAGAATAGTTAAGTTTTGATTCAAGCCACACAGAGCTAATTTTGCTGGCCATGGCTTTCCCTAACTAGGTGTTTTGGACTCTGAGGAACATGAGATTTTCTAGGTTGGAGAGTGTTTTAGTATTGCTACTGTGTCAACTTTGAATTATGCACGGATTTTTAAATATGGATCTGTTCCTCTACTTATGATGACAGGCACATTCACATCATATAAAATTGGGAATGAGGAGAGCTAAACAAAGCCAGTGAGTTCTGAATTGATCACCTAAAACATCTGCTGTATTGCTTAGGAATTGCAGCCCATATGGTATTTCAGAGCATCCAATATTTGGAGGCACACTACCTATGCAGAGCATCCATAAAATGTCAGAAACACCCATTTTGGCTATTTCAATCTTAACTCTGGATGTTCTTTTTTAAAAATAAAAAGCCTAAAATTATTTCTGGGTTTATTTTTTCTGTTTTGTCATGTAATTTGATTGCAATCAACTTATCTCCTGCCCTAAGTCTCCCCTGTGTTTCTGTATACTGGGAATGTTAATAGTGTTCAAAATAACAAGAACTTAATGGAAAAGAGAAAAATAAGTGATCATCTAAATGTTATCCTTCCTATCTCAGCCAATCTTCTCCTTGCACTTATTCTGAATCTCACCACCATTAGGGTACAATAATCCCTCAGCAACCCTAACACAGTATTGATTAACAACAAATCAGAAATATGCATTTAAAACGGGATTTTGCTCTGATTTAACAATCCTGCTATATCACACTCCAGGTCTTGCCAAGAGAAAGGATGTGAAATTTTTCAACAACTCATCTCAGAGTGAATTAGACACCCAAATAATTTTTAGGCAGTGATGTATTTTTGAGAATGATTCTAAGCATCAAAATCTCACCAAAACAGGTCAGATTGGAGCCTCAAATTTTGCATAAAAAAATAGCAAGGTTACATCTTAAATCATCAAATAAAAGTATTTTTTAAAATTCTACTGGCCAATTATCTGCTTTGCTTTGCAAGTTCGGCTTTGATTTGGGGGAGATAAGAAAGGCTGGACTGCCACAGCCACTCAGACCACATCCCAAAGGAAGAGAGAGTTGCAAAACAGAGAAAATACCAAATGGGGCTTTGGAGCCACAGAGCCAGAGCAACCATGGCATTGAAAATAAATTCTTCAAATGGCAACTAGTCTGGGGAACAGTACAGGTTCAGGAAAGATGGCAGAGATCAGCTAAAATACTTGCAATTTCTCATGACAGAGTTTCCTTTAACCAGTTCAAGCTCAGAAGGAGGTAAGGGTGAACCATGAATCAACACTCACTGAGTCTCTCTGGTAAACTTATTATTTGTTGTTGCAGTCTCTCGCAGAACTCAAGACAAAGGCTTTCCCTCTGCAGATAAACACTAATAAAAGTGCCTGTGTTTTCTCTTTCTGCCTCAAAACCTAATCCATGGGTAAAAATCAGTAGCAAGCTGCATAATTCTTAAAACCCCTCCAAAATTGATTGGATTATGTTCTACAAGTGATTACAAAAAAAACCCAGCACTAATTTACCCTTTATATCTTCAGGCAAATTGGAGATATCCTATTCAGCCATCTCAAACATTCAGAATTTCAGAATTAATTCAGTATTTCAGAATAAAAATATCATTCTCGTGTGGCTGAGAGGTGAATCAGGTACCAGTTTTGCCAATTCCATCTCACATAAACAGAAGGTAATGTGGAGCCCAAACTGCAACACACAAAATTGTATATAGCACTTAAAACAAATTCTGTGCCTAGCAAGAATTGTCCAGTTTAGCAGGATTATTATTTCTAACTCTGGAATGCTAAAATATGGTATTTAATGAAGCTGCATTGTGTACTTCATGATAGCCAGCTGAATAATTCTGAAAATTAAAAGCTTATTTTCTCTCTTTGTACCCTGAAGTCATTGAAACCTAAGAGGGCAAAACTCACAGCTCGCATTTTCTGTGCCATAAACTTATTCTAAACTTAAAAGGTCTCAAATTTTGAAAGAAAAACAAAATTCAGAGCTTTTTTTAAAAGAGCAGATCCCAAAAGCAAAACTATTCCTAGAGCAGAGAGAATTCTGTCAGGGCTCCCTCTTTTGGCAACAAAATAAAAGCTTCACAGATCATCATGAAAAGCTTTTCACAAGGGGTTCTTTGCTTCCAGGAGTACAAACCTCACATCACACATGGCCTGGCTGTATTTTATCTTCTAGGGAAGACCTCAGCTGCCCAAAAGTCTTCATTTAGCCATAAAAAAAGTGCTGCTGCTCTTGAATTTTGGAGTTACTGACACCGTCCCTTGATTCTGAAGATTACTTGGAGCAAGAGGAACCACTCAAAATTCCACATTTTGCTGGGAGCAAAATCTTGCTGGGAGCTAAGAGTTATAGGACTGGCCAGGAGCAGGCAGAAACAAAAGCAATTTGGCATTGGCTGGGATAAAAATCACAGGATTAGTCAAGAAAATAGGTCACAGAGGACAGGCCAAAGAACAAGTGTGAAAAATGGCTTTTTCTGATTAGTCCCTTCCTGGGAAGTGTGCCAGAAAGTACAGAAGGTCCCCAAGAAATTTCCTCAGGCTAAGTTTCACTGTGCAGCTTTTCCACAGAAGCTGTCAAATGGAAAAACATCTCAAAATTTTTTATCATTATTGGGACTGCTGGTACAGAAGATTTTTACCTGGATTTTACACAGGGTTTTTAAGAGCTGCTTGGGAAGCTGCTTGGAGATGGCTTGGGAAGGGGCAGGGCCTGCAACACCTGAATTTGTCACTTACCTGGAGTCTGGGATGTGCAAGGAAGGAAAATCTGTTCACCTGAGCTGTTCCTACATTTCTCAGTAAAATGGAGTTTGGGGTCAGTATGCACAACCTACAGGCAAGTTAAGGCAAATTCTTTAGTATTGTACTAAAACCCCAGACCCATTCATATTAATTTGGCCTTACAGACATATATTTATATATATATTTATATTTAATAAAATATAGGAAAGGATTTGGATAACATTTTCCTTTGGCTTCTCTGTAATTTACATCACCTGATATTCTGAAACTCTGATTTTTTTACAAGGAGAGCTTTTTAGCAACTGTTAGTAAGGGTTATTGAAATTTAAAAGTTCATTATGTTATAATTGTCTCATCCAGGCCTCAAAGGCTTTTGTGTTACTGCTGTCCTGTGGGGAATTGAGCAATGGGGTGCTGGTTTTGTGAACTCAGGGAGAGCTCCTTATAAACATGACAGATATTATGGGGTCTTTCAATTTAAATACCCTGTCTGCAAAAGGCAGATTATTCTGGATTTATACACATAAAGAGAATATCATGCTAACTTTTTATTAAAAATTAAAATCTTTTGAGTCACAACAGAAATCAATATACCACAATTTGAGTGAAGTAGAATGATGATCCTGTGGTTAAGTAATTGAAAAGGGAATTGAGTAATCTGTCATTCCCCCTGCTCTGGGCAACTTAGCTCAGGATGTCTTAAGCATTGCATTGTAGGCTCTTAAAAGAGTTAGACATCATGTTTCCAAAAGCAATTTCAGCAAGCAAGGCAGCATTTTGGGTACATTCCTAAATAAAAGACGTATTTTTTTACATTTTGCACATCTGCAATGGTGGCCTTTTCTAACATCCTGGACTAAGAGGTTCAAGGAGCTCAACAAGGTGGCCAGTAAAGATGGGAGGCATGGCCACATGATCCAAAACAATCAAACATTGCCCATCTCTAACCTGGCAGGTGAGAACCGGCCGTGGCTGTAAAATGTGAGGCTGGGCAGGAGCTGCTGAGAGCTCTGAAATGTGCAAAACCAGCACTGGACCTGCCTGCAACTGGCTTTGAAAAGCATCCTCTGACACCTCAAATCACTTCTGAAAATGAGACTAAACCACCTAAAGTACTTGTGCATTACTCTGCATGGTGTTGTGGAGGTCAAGCTCTAAATTCAAGAGCTCTTTGGGAAACCGAACTGCTCAGCTAAGCAAGAAGGCTGCTGCATTTCCTTTCTTTTGTTCTTTCCCTCCTTAACCAGCATCAGTTTGCCCTATCTGGGAGAACATCATGCAGTGTTGGGGTGTTAGACTAAGTTTTTTGTGCAGATTTTTCTTTGTTGTACACACAATTACATACATCACTGCCTGGTTGTCACGTGGAGCGAGGTGGGCTCAGATGGGTGACCACGAGGGTTTAAAGAATAAAGGCAACAGAAATGCAAAAACATGCATGGTGAAGACAGGAAAATGATGATGCAATTCTGTATGAAAGTGTATCTGTGCAATCAGTGTGGGCAAAATCTGTCCAGGCTACCTGAACCTGGAGTGATGCTTCTTTTCATTACAAGCCATCAGTGCCTTTCTTGCACCCAATGCAGCAGCTCAGGAAGAGAAGTGTTTGCCTTCATTTTGAATTTGCCTGCCTTTTGTCACAACCTTAATTTCACTGAGTTGCTGAGTTTTGTATCTTCATAAAATGCACCATTCAAGCTTCCAGCAGACAGGCAGATTAGCCTTATCCTAAAGCACCTCATCTCTATTTATCCCAGGATAATTAGTCACGTAAATTAGAAGTCATTACCAAAGGCTACAAAAACCTTTAGCAAAGGCTTGTTGACAGGCTAAACATGTTTAAAATACTTTTAGGGTGGGAAGAGAGGGGTATGTATGCAGGGGGAGGTGGGGGGAAGAGAAATATCATCATCAGAGGAAGGAAATTCTGGCAGAGAAAATGGGGCTGTGTTAATCTGTATTCATTCCTAAAGAAAGACTTATACCATTGTGTGCTGCCACGGTGATATATAACAGAGGACATTTCAAATGCCAAGCCATAAAAGTGTATTTTCTTCATTACATTTTCGTTGAATGCTTTGATCTTCCCATTTTACACTATAAGTTTGATTCATCATTACTTTCCAGTAAGAAACTGCCACATTTGATTGTGGAAAGAAGAATTCTTATCTAATTGCAATTTGTAAGCACAGGATTTAGTGTATTGTTGCCTGAAAAATGGAACTGTCTAAATTATTTTCCCTGAAACTAACATCCTCAACAAATAAAAGCAACATATGATAGCTGGGCATAATTAAAGAAAAAATGACACCTACTGTTACATGAATAAAGAAAATATGTTGATGACAAGAAAGGGGAAAAAAAAAGTGATTTCCCTGCAGTTTTGGTAAAACACAAAAGCATCACATTTTAGTTCTTTTAACACATTTGTTCAATGAATTGGAAGAAAAGCAATGCCATCCTCCCAAGCAGGCTGTAATGTACAGTTATTTCCCTGCAGCCCGAGCAGAGCACGTCAGACATTTTGGATTTACTGTGCAGGCTCAGCAGCCCTGTCTGAGTGTCCCGACACCAGCAGCCGTGGGAAAGCAGCCACGAGAATCTGGGCGTGCAGGAAAACCTCCCTGAAAGGTTCCTGTGTGCAGCTTCGCTTTCAACAGCCATTTTGATCTCTTAAGGTGTCTGTACATGTTTTATAAAATCAGTTTTCAAGCAACTTTCTGCTTCTTCAAACCTTTTCTTTTTTTATTTTCTGCTTTATTGCTCGTCGTCCCAGCTCCCTCACATGTGCTTATCTATTCCCTTCCCCAATATTAAGCAACTCATAGAAAACCTCTGGTAACAAAACATGTAATATTCTGTTTGGCATTTTACCATCCAAAGCTTAGAGTATTTGTCTTTTTTTCCTTTGTTTTCAGCACTGTCCTGCCTCACCCCTCCCCACAGCATTCACATATTCATTACAGATGCCTTGATAAACTCGTTTCCACTCCATGGGGTATGAATAGGGTTATGGAAATCACCTATCTATAGCAATACATGATAACAAATATGCAGTGATAGCTCTGAGAGATGAATTATTCCCCATTCTCAACAGCATCAGAACAGTATAATTTGTAACCTGTTGGAGGAAATGCTATCCTGGTATTAGTGAGTTTTCCAGCCCATTCTGAGATCCATTCTGCTCCAGCTACTCCCCCATGTACTCAAGAAAGTTTGAAGCCAGGCTGGATTTTTCTACCCAAGTTGGCAATGCAGCTTTAACTGCAGAGAAGATATATTCAGACAATAATATGTAATGTACTTATAGAAATATACCTAGAATATGACTAAGTACTACAGGAGCACTATTACAATCTACTGTAATAATTACTTGCAAGCAAATATAAACACAGTCAAAAGAAACACTATTAATCCCTAAAAACAACAAAAAATTATGTATTTTCATTGTTTACAAATGGTCCCAAGTATTGTCTCAAAATACAGAGCATTACTCCAAGTAGAAGCAAATAATAATGAGTGGGTTTGCAAGACAAAAATTAATAAAATAAATGGTTACTCTGGAATTTGGGTCATACTGGAGCAACAATGGGGCTGAGCAGCTGTGTGAGGGATGCAGCCAAAACCTGGTCAGAAGCCACTGGCCTTTGCTGGAGATAGAAGAAACACTCTACATGAGTCACCTTCTGAGCCACCTGCAAAGTGCCTATCAACAAGCTCTCAAAATAGCAAAAACATGGCAGGGGGTGGGCATCTGCATCTCTTTCTTGGAGCAGGATCTCCATTTAGTAATAATAAATAATTAATGAAAAGAGGGTTTTATGCAAGAGAAAAATGTGTTTTTCAAACATCCAGGTACTGAACTGGGTGTTTGTGAGCTGTGAAATTTGGCAACAGCTGCACAAGAATTCCAGAGCTGGAGACAGGCCTGACTAAGGCAATGTGATAATAACCACCTTGAAGATGAGTGCCCATTTTGCCAGGATTTCACTGATCATGGCTGCAATGCCATCTTTCACCTCGAGCCATTACATGGAGTTGCTCTCTGCATTGCCAATCATCAGGACAAACCCCGCTATTGGAGCAGAAGAATTTTGCTGTGCACCTCAGGTGAATATCATGTAAAATCCAGGAAAAAGAGCTCTAAACCCAGTTGTTCCAGTGGCAGTGTGGGTGCTGAGCTTGCCAACCAGTGCTGGTGTCCCAGCATCACTGGGAGCAGCTGTCAGAGGCTGCTCAGCAGCCCTGTCACTGCCTGCAGCCACAGTTACCCTTCCTGGATATGGAGAAGGACCAATTCAATTAGAAAACACTTATTGGCATTAAGCATCCATTAGATGATCTCCCAAGGTCCCTTCCAACCTCAGTGATTCTATGAAATATTCTTTTATGTCAATAAACACAAGCAGATCTGATCAAATATTGATTTCCAGCACTGCTCTTCCCCAGGCGGCTTCTCTGTAACATTGTGAGGAGTCAAGTGATGGGGAGGATGAGGGATGTTTTCCCCTACCCTGCCTCTCTTTTGAGGCCTCAGGGAGTTCTTTACAGATTCAAGAGAAACAAAACACATGTGGCTTTGAAGAGAGACAGCTCCTTCTTAGGACTGCCACTGCTGCTTTGGGTCTGAGGGGTTTCTCTGGGACCATTCAAAGGAGAAGTTTTGGACCAGGCTCTGGATGTCCCCTTCACCACGTGGACTCCACAAGCTTCTCCAAATCTAAGATATTAATGAAAATAAAAGGAACAAACAAAAAAGACCATTCCCTGGCATCTTAGCCCAGGCAGGCTTCTTGTTGCTTAAAAGGGAAAATTTCCATTTCTATCAAATAAGTTATGGCTATTGCTGCAGACATTCACTTTGCATGAAAGATTTCTGGATACTGCAGTGTTAGATAAAAGCCCTAAAATATCTGGGATAAAGAACTGTCCCTGGCCCACACTATTTCAAAATATTTGCCAGGCAAAATCAAAATGTGACCTTCTTCAGTAATAAAAAGAGCATTATTTATTTATTTTTCAATTTCCCCTAAAAGTTCCCCAATGTACAAAGAAAGTGGCATTACTGCAGGGCATATCACAAGCATTTGGGAGAGTAGGAAAGAAAAAGAAAAACTCTCCCACTGAGCACCTCTTTTTCAGAAGCATCATTCTATGATCAGGAGTGAGCTGTTTTGATTTCTTTCTTTGTTTTTTTTTTTTCTTTTTTTTTTTTAATTGCTTTCCTATATTGTACCAGATTTTTTTTTTTTCTTGATTGAAGAAAACATTTTCAGTCTGGAATAATTTTTAACTACTTCATTAAATTGTCCTAAAGTACAAAGAATTTCAAAACAGTGTGCTTTTATGATGTGAAAATCCTTTCTAGAGCTTTATAGAGCTACTGCTGTGAAATCATAAATCAGCATGGGCAAAACAATGAACCATAATATTTTGCACGGATGTGGGAGGAACAGTTTCTGGTCTTTTATATAACTTCTAATCTATGTTAAGCAAGAAGTATTAAAAGTAACTTAGAGACACTGTGAGAGTTTGAAAACAGGTATGATAAAGAAAAAGAATTCACTATTGCCTGTCAAACAGGGTATAAACTCAGGCCCTTTCAAAAATTAATCTGAGCATCCTCAAATCCAAAATTAAGTCTGTGGAGTCCTCCAGTAGCTCTGTGGCTCTGAAACTCAGTTGCCCATTTTTTAATGGAGAATGGCAAAATACCTTGTGGGGATACAGAGCAATTTAAAGCATTATGAAGACAAAACACTAAGTACCACTTCTTACTGTACACACCATTTCATCAGGGCATTTTTAATCAGCATGCCTCTGAGAGAGCCGAGCTCAGCTCCACAATATTTAATGTCAATGGCTGCTGGTTAGCAGGGGTGGCAATTCTGCTTAGTGGGGACATCTTCCAGTGATTTAGCAGTGATTAGTGCTGCTCAGTCTCCTGCTGGCTGTGCTGCTCCTTTCTCTAACAATAGCTGCCTGCTGTCCTCAGCCCTTCTGCCTGCTAGAAATTGCTGCCAGTGATTTTCCAGCACCCCCTTCTTGCTGACACCCTCCTCAATTCCTGGAAAGAGCCTTGCTCCCGAGGGCTTGGGGAGACCCTGCTGCACGAGCAGAAATGCTGGGACTGGCCCAGCTGGCAGCACTGCCCTGCTGGGGGAGCATCCAGGCCCTTTCTCAATGAATCCAACATTTAATGCCCCCTCCACGGATCTGTTCAGTGGCAACAAAACACTTTGACACAAGTTTTCAGATCCCTGGGTATGAGCACTGTTGTAGGAAGGAAATTCTTTATGACCTTCACCCATTCAACAGGGAGCTCAGCACACACTGGCCCTTTAAGAAATTCGACAACTTTTTGATAATTTTTGTTTGGTCCTTTTCTCTGGGACAGAATTATTCTTTTGCACATTCTGTCTCTAGTGTACTCACACATTAAATCCCAGTAAATGTATTAGTGGTGCTGAAGTCTGCTATAAGTCCAGACCTGCAATTTCAATACTTTAAATCTGTAATATCATTTGACTGCTTCCTTCCCAATAAAAACAGTGGTTGTTCTTTTGTTGGCTGGGCTGGTTAAGTGATGATTCATGAAATTCCAAGAAAAAAAACTCTCAGTTTTTAATAATTAGTTTCATTCAAATTTAATAACAATGCAGCTTGAATAGAATCCTGATTTAGTGACAGAAAATAACAGAATCAGTCCTTGCTTTTTATTTCTTCTCACTGTAGAACAATACCCGTCTTCTCTCACAGGACACTTTGGGCTCATTATATCAGCAGTAGATGATACGATGTCTAAAATATCAGTTATCTGTTATTGGGTTTGCCATAAATTTCTTGTGTAATCTTCAGCAAGTTACTAGTTTACCATCTAAAGGAATTAACTTCACGCTGTGCTCTACCTGTTCTGGACATTATATGGTTTCCTTAATAAATAGAATAGCAAGAACAGATAGCAGGATATTTTTAAGTGTTTTAAAGGAGAGAAAATTATAAAATACTAGGGGGGTTTTTTGTTTGGTCGGTTTTTTTTTGTTTGTTTGTTTGATTGATTTTTTTTTAATTTTTCTTTGCTAACAACCAGAGAACCTTAAAGGAAGCCTTTGAGCAATGGCTGTATTGCTGGTATCCACTGCTGTTAGAAGAATTTGCAATTTTTTTCGTATTCAAATGGCATCAATAAAACGATGGTTTATGGACACTCTTTAAAATGCAGAGAGGGAAAGAGAATACAGAAAGCTGTATAGTAATGCAATATTCCAAAGACTGCAGCCTATGAAGACAATAAGGACTCTATAACAATGGAAGCCTACAGTGTACATAGAGTTTTGATATCAGACTATTTTTTAATCAGAGAATGAATTTTATCAATGTTGGTCTAAAGTAACCTTGGGCACCGTTAAGATTGCTAAAGGGGGAAGGAGACTGGATAAAATAATTACATATAAATCTCCAAGAAGAAATTGCATTTGATCCCAAGTACACATAGAATATATTACAACCAGGCTATTTTTAAAATACTTACTCAAAGAGATTGAACAATAAGAATTTTCTTGGGCATGAGAAGGGAAAAAAAGCACCTGCTTTTAATAACCATTTTATAAATTGTCCTTATACTTCTTTAAAGACTTCAGGAGAAATACTCACTTGACATAAATGGTTCTAGACCTGCATCTTCAGAAAGTGTCCAGAAGCAAGACCCACAAGATCTCAAAATTTGTACCCCTACATTGTAAACGACAAGCAAGTTTAAGTGCCAAGATTTTTCAGCATTGTTCAGGAATCAATATTTTTTTTTCTGTTCATCTTTACCATGAATTCTACACATGTAGAAAACCATGCTCAGCAGGTAATAAATGTCCACTGGAGACCAAAGCTCCTGGGATTGGGATAAGGGCACATCTCGAACTTCTCCCTCAAAGTTGCTGCCATGCCAAAGCCGCTGAAACTCGGTGAGATTGAGGCAGCCCAAGTGAGGCTGAGCTGTATTTCTTGCTCAGAAACAATTTGGTGCACTGATTTGCATAATGGTGCACGCATTTGCATTGTGAGCAACTTTTGTAATGTTGTATGTGGATGTCCCATGTGCCATAAACTGACTGAAGTTCACAGCCTTGGATATTTAGAAACCATCTAGTGCAAGTTAGTTATCTTGTCTGTCCTTAATATCAATGGATGGATTAAATCCCCTCTATAGGATGAATCTTTTTTACTTCTCTTGGATAAATGTCCTAGGGGAGAGTGAATCATCTTTTAGTTTCCTTACACACACCAGCAATTTAGAAAGAGCCCAAATTGGCAGCTCAAACAAGGTCTTAGCTAAGGTTTGTCATCAGATGAAATTAATTTCACCCTAAAGTTTGTAAAGACTGGAAGGCACATGAGGACAGCAACTTCCCTGAGCCATCCAGCTGCTGATGCTTCTTTCTGGATTAGGTTTTTTAAACTTAATCTTTGTAGGAAGATTCTCAACACAGTTGTAAAGAAAGGAGGCAGAAACTTCCATTTCTAGTTTAAGTACCTTTCGCAAGAGATACTATAGAGTAAGAAAAATCTAAAAATAGGGAAAGGAGTTTTGAAATACTTAAACCACATTACATAAGCAGAACTAACAAGCAAAACAAGGCAGATGAATTTCAAATGGTACTAAATATAACCTTGTAAATAATACCATTCTAGAAGGCTGATTTTCTGAATCAGAGAGCCAGTTAGCATTAATGGACATAACTTCTGTGAGAGATAACAAAACGAAAGGAGGTTAAGGGTTGAACATTTTGCTCTGTTTATTCTCTGAAATCCAATTAACTTCAGGTATTTGAGAAGACAAAGCTTGAAGAACACATCTGAAGAAACATAAGGAATTGACTCCTGAAGGAACAGGAAGAACTCTTGATACAAACATTGCCACACATCCAACAGGGTAAATTCTTTGAATTAGGCATGAAAGAAACAAGAGCTCTTCCCAACAGTCCGGAATGGAGGTATTTTTGTAATTTCTGATCTTCTTTCTGTGCCTCTAAAGTCATCACCTCCAGCAGCTTGAAATCCAGCACTGCTGCCTGTGCCAGATACCTGTATTCATTAGCACCAGCATCTAACAATTGCTGTGTGGCACCTGCTCAGCACTGGGGTTAGGGGCTTATTTGTGCTCCTTGGATGCACAGGCAAAAAGAAAAGTTGAGATGCATAAGCAGATCTTGCACAAACAATCTGTTAGTGATTAAAAAAAAAAAAAAAAAGGAAAAAGCTCCCCCCAAAAGAAAGGAAAACCCCAAGCTAGTGTTCTGGAAGATAGGTGTGCTGCAAACACTGCATAAGTTTGTGAGCTCAGTAACTAGCAAAACTTTTGACAAAGGTGTATGAAAGTGGATCTGTCAGATTGCAGCTTTGAGGGGAAAACACTCAGTCACAGTGGAGAGCAAGAGAGAGGAGTAAACTCTGCCAGGATGAGCTGCAACCTTCCAACAGGTCCATCTCAACGTGAGCCTCACAGGTTGCTCTGCTTTCACAAGAACAAGTAGAAAGGTAAAAGAGAACAGCTCCATCCCACTGAAAAGTCAGGACTGACCCAGGAGAGAGGTACACCATAAAATCAAGCAAATACATAGACTCAGGGATATATCCAGCTTCCAGAAACTGATAAAACCCAGACCATGACTCAGCTAGTGGAATTAAGTGTGCCTGATGTCAGTCATGCTTGCACTTATATATGAAGAAAATTAGCTGCTTGGAAGCAGCTTGTGAGCAATGATGGGCACAATGTTATTTTTTTTTTTCATATAATGGCTGGGGTGGGGACGCTGCTCTGCAAATTAAGCCCCTGCAAGAAATCCAGGGATGAAGTGACTTTGTTGTAATGAACAGGAGTTTCAGCTAATCTGGGGCAAAAGCATTCTCTCATTTTCACCCAAAGTTCAGTATCTCCCTCCTAGAGTTCTAGTGCAGAAACTGATATTAGCTTCTGCTGTGTCATTATACTAAAAAGAAGAAATTTTAGGAAAATAAGCTCAGGGATACTAGATACCAGTAAAAAGAAATGCTAGCACAAAATTAATTGTGATTTGTGTAGCTGGAAGTGAAGATAGATAAACACCTGAAGGGAAACCATACAAATTGAGGATTTGTGGTCTCCTAAAGTCAGTAGGATTTTTGTATTTCTGGACCATCTATATTCACTCAAGTCTGCAGAAGAACTTTCTCTGTATAGACATGTTTTGAAAATGGCAGTCTGACAAATCACACTATGTGGGATCCATCTCACTTATCTTTACAGGATATGCATCAAAGCTGAATTGGTCAACTGGGATTTTATTAAAATAAGAGAAACAGGCCCCTCCAAAGAACTGTTAGTCTCATCTATTGTAAACAACAAGCTCAGGATGGAGCACAGTGCCCTGGAGATCTGTGGGTTTTTTTTGTCTTCATCTATTCCTGAAGAAATCCAACTCTAATTGATAAGGTCAGACAAGAATAACTCTCCCCAGTAAGACAACACATTAGCATGTTCTCCTGGAGTCACAGATATGTTTCAGAAATAAAGAGCAGCCTTGGCTGAGGGAGGGAATGCAGAATTGGATCCCTATAGTGCTAGACAGAGTGTCAACAAAATTGGCTGTAGCTGAAAGGTATGAAATCAGCTCTCCATCTCAGTGCTGTCCATGCAGCTCTGGATTCCCTGTAGTGCTGCTTCTCCTCTTTCACCCTACTCTAGTTGATTTGGGATTAAAATATGAAAGCAACTGGAGCAGAGTAGTTTTATTAAACAGCTGCTGTAGAGGAAGGCTTTGAGCTACCTCCTGTTACTTTGAAAGATACAATGCCAATAAATCTACTTCTGAGTAATGGTAACAACATGCTCAGTGTTAGCGCTGCTCTTGCCCTGTTTGCTTGTCCTGTGAGAAAGATGAATGGCTGTCATGCCTCACATGAGAATCATAAATAGCCTGGTATGAGAAAACGAATTCAGTGTTTATGGGGCACCAGTGCCAGTGAAAGCATTTGTTGGGAGCGTGCCAGCTCTGGCTTGCTTGTGAAAACCACTGAGTTTTCTTTTCTCACATCAGTCCTTCTACTAAAGAGCCTTTGGAGTTTATGCCCACATCGGCATGAGCACTGTGAGGGAATCAGTGCCTGCTTTTAGCTGGAGAGAGGGTTACCAATGCTTCCATAAATTATGTTCTAAGCCTGTGGTTGTGGCAGTAAAAAAACCCCAAAAACTAAAAAAAAAAAAATTAAAAAACACCAAAAAAAACACATCTACAAAAAAACCCCAAAACCCCAAAAAAACCCCCGAAAAGAACAAAACCAAAACAAAAGAACAAAAACCAAACCAAACCAAACAACCAAAAAAAAACCTAAAAAAAACCCCACAAAAACAAAACCCAAAAAAAACCCAAAAAACCAAACCAAACCAAACCAAACCAAAAAAAAAAAAAAAAAACAAAACCAAAAACCTAAACTACCAAAAAAAAAAAAATCTTTATTCTGCCTCTGTGAAAACTGAGGTAAGATATTTCATAGAAATGGTAGATAGAACTGAAAAGCTGGGAAACACTGAAGCCAGGAAAGGAAACAGGATTTTTCTGAAAGGTCTGGGACAAGATTATCAATCTAGATAGGCAATAAATATTCTTGAATGAGGAACTTGTAGGCAGAACAAAATAAACAGTATGGGTGGCAACTTGCAGTCTCAGTTATCTGGAAACAACTGTATTTGTTGAGAATGATTTTGAAATCAGAATGTCTCTCCAAGTAAATATCTAATGTCAGTTATATTGGAGGACTTGTTTACTCTACATTGAGGAGGTTCACATCCATTTGTATCCAGCAAAATAAAGCAGGCACTGCCAGCCAATTAAACTGGTTCCAGTTACTGTCTATAAATCTGTAAATGGCCATTTTTAAATATATTTGTCAATTCTTATTTTAATTATGTAAGAAGTACATTTTATGATCATCAAATTAAAACAGAAGCTAACCCATCTCATTAAACCTATCTGAAAGGAAACAAAATGCACACTGAAGTGACAAATACCAATTGTTGAATCATCTATCAGAATTGAGAGCCAACAAGCATTTTCCTTAAAAACCCTGAAAAAAGTGAAGCAGCATTTCTGAAATAAATGAGTCTGGCAATACAACCTGAAATGGAAAGGGCACTCCTGCACATTGCTCACCCTACCACAGCTCTCAGTGTGCCTTGGTTTTGGGTAACTGGGAATACCATGTGAGGAGACTTCCACAGTGCATAAGGAGCTCCTGGGACTGGGATTTTCTGGGTTCTATTTTAAGGGAATAGAAATAGAATTTGGCTACTAAACTCCTGACTCCATAGCTCCTACAAATTTGAGCCAAGTTCTCCAACAGGGAATGCTTAGAAACACAGATAAATGTGTTTCTACTCCATGCCCCGCAGCATCTCTAATCTTGATTATACAATGAAAACCACAGCCCACACTCCATTCTAGCTACCCTGAGTCAAACCATGCTGAAAATTTCTGGGCTTCTTGGAGTCCATGGACAGACCAGTTGATCAGACAGCATTTGGAGCCAGATTTTCTGCTGGCTTAACACCATTAGTGTTGGTGGAGTTGTGCCAACAGAGAATTTGGCCCTTGAGCCTGGAGTCAGTTTTCTGAAATCCTGTCCATTTCCAAGCGACCACAGAATGTGCTGTGGAGGGCACACAGAGACCAAAGCAAATAAGAGGAGCTTTTTTTTAAAAAAAATCCATGTGAGTACTTTTGGTCTGCCACCAAAAAATAAATAGTGCCTTCAGCTTTCCACCATCTGCAGCACCTGTAATTGCACAGCCCAGGCTCCAAAGGGGCCTGCAGGCTGAAACTGGTTTTGGTTTTAGAACTTACAAACGCTCCATCTCCTGTGAGGTAATGCTGGTTTTTTAAGACTTTTTCAAGGTTTAATTGTCTCACAGTGCATGTGCAATTCACCCAGGTTACTTGCATGCAAGCACTGTCTCTAATATGTCCTGCCTATCTTTTCACACCATTTTTTAGTGATCAGGAAAGATTTTTTCACTGTTTTCTTTTCCCCTACTGTTCCTTTTTTTTTTTTTTTTTTTTGCCTGCTGGCAATAATTATAAGTTGTGCAGACACAAAAAAGCGGATATTAAATACTCTGTATTTTATTAAAAATACTGTCATAGGCTTCAGTCCTGAACCAGCAGTCCGACTAATACATATTTGCCTTCCTTTGGGACATAAACATAGTCATTATTCCTGACAAAACAAAAAAAAAGGGGGGGGGGAGAAGAATTGTAGCTATTTAGTAACAATTTAAGGTTTTCATTTACTGCCTTGCAATGCAATAATGTACATGCATCTGTGTAATTGTTTTTCCTATGCATTCCAGTTGAAATGGATCCTACTTCTTAAATTCATGGCAATGAAACATTTATAGCCCGTACTCTGGGATTAATTTATATTTATCCTATTATATTATATTATTAATATTAACATGCCACTCCTCCACTTTAATTGTCCTTTTCTTTTCATAATAATAGTTTCTGTGAGGAAATACAGTTTGCTGGAAATTCTGCACAAAATTTTTTATCCTATCCTAGTCCAAGGATGTTTGGCCAACTCTTCAGGTGTTATAGCATTAGCTGATTTATACCAGCTGAAGGTCTCATATCTCATTTCAAACTGTGTTTCACTTCAGTTCTCAGACTGTTGTGATAATTCTTCAACTTGATCAGCTCTGTTTGTGCAGTTGTCAAACCCTTTCTTTCAGTCCTTGTTTGCTGAAGAAAGGTGGCTGTGAAGAAAGGTGTAGGTGAGGAACCTACTCACAAAGTTAAATTCTTCAAAAATCTCTGACTCAATGCACAGGGAAAAAATTCTCTTTATTGGCTTCATGCTGTGTTTGCTGCTTACTGCTTGGTTTTGAGAAATGTTTGCTGATCACTGTTCAATGCAATTCTGACTGGAATCAAACAAATTGGACTGGGCTTGTATTGCTGGGATAAAATGCTGTTTTACAGCTCAGCTCTCTTTTCTACAAAATGGGAGAAAGAGAAGACCCTCTGCTGAAGTTCTGTTGGAACAGCAGGATTACAGTAAATGAAATTGGGCAAAAGCTCTAACTGCTGAGCTTTGGAGTCCAGAGATAGTCTCAGATAAAATATCTTTAATCAACTTAATACCACAACAGTTAAGGAAAGATCTTGTGTCGTGTTCTTAGGGTGAGAGATCAGAGCATTCTGAATTTGTGTATAGATAATACAGTGCCTTGGATATTGGTTTCATTTCTGTCTGATCCAGGAAATGGAATTCACTTCTTGGGCATACAAAGCACCAGATAATACTCTCACAGTCCCTTGCTTCTGGGCAGTATCTACCCTCAAATGATCTGAAAATGTATTACATGGAGTGAACTGCACAGCAGTTCAGTAAAGCATAAAGATTGGAGTTGATTATCAGACAGCATTAGTACTACAGACCTCAAAAATATTTCTTTACCTGCTGCAGTAAATCCTGGTCACTGTATCTCAAAGAGTGTTAACTCTTGGAAACAGATGAAATAAGTGCTGTGGGCACACAGCTGAGAGCACATAGCAAAGGCTGGGGCCTCCTCATTTGGAGGGAACAAAGGACACAGACAGTAAGTAATGGTGCAAAAGAATTAATCTGACTGACATTTACCACTATTAAGTGGCAGGAGACAAGGACAGTTTAATGAAACAGAAGGGCTGAACATTTGAAACATTATATGAATAATTCTTAAAATATGCATAGCTAATCTCTGAAACGCTCTAGCACAATCCAGTAAAGAAAGATTTAGTATGATTTAAGAATTATTTGATTTCTGCACATCTAATGAGAATATTCGGGGGTACTTTTGAGTAGAAAGAAGTAAAGGAATTAGCTCTTTGCTTAGAGTAAGACTTTAACCATTTTCTGGTATTTTAAGAAGAAATCAGGCCATAATATGTAATTTCATGGCTGCCCACTTTAGGAACTCTCAATGATGTGCTTGTTACAGCTCATTACTGGTTACAGGATGAAGCTGCTCATTCATCTGATTTGGTGTCTGGTTACTCTTTTACAAATGCTTGGGGTGAGGTAAGAGTGATTTACCTGAGGTGACAGAGAAAATCAGTGACACAACTGGGAGCAGATCCCAAGAGGCTGAATCCCAGCTCCAATAGCTAAGTTGACACTACTCACTTCTCAGTTTTGTAAATAAAGGAACAAAGACCTCTTAAAGAGTGAAAAAAGGCACATTAACTTTGGAAGCATGAGACATTTATTATCTGTATGCACATATCATATTTTAAACCCTGAGACAAAGTAATATTCTATTCCTTTTGCAGACGAAACAGTGCTGGAATTGGTTTAGGCTCATTCAGTAAAACAAGGAGTTAAAGCAAATCTGGTTCTTGCAGTGGGTACTGAAATGTGCACACTGAAATGTGTTAAGGCACACTGAAATTTGCCTTCTGCAACCTCTGCACTGCTGCTGCTGCTGCTGTGCTGGGAAATGCATCACCCTTGGCTGTCTGGTGACTCCACCTGCACCTCTCCTGACCCCTAGAACATCTTGCCCAGGTCCAGGATGGGCAGAGAGGAAGAGGAACCAGAGAACCACAGAATGGTTTGGGTTGGAAGGGACCATGAATGATGCTGTAGCTGCAAGCACCTTGCCAAGGCCTCTAAAGCAACTTCCCAGTGCTACTCAGTCTCTAAATCTATTGCTGAAGAAGCAAGTAATACCAATTTCTTTTAAAATCTGTAGGATTTCAGATATGTTACTAAACAATAATTTTTCTATAACACCAGTTAATGCCCCTGTAGAAATAATGATTTCTATTGCCTGTTCATACACTGGTAACTAGCCACAAAATAATTAGCAACTTGAACTTCTGCTCTGGGTGAAAAGATTCAGATCAAATCCATCATTTCTAGATACCACTGGTTTCTCGAGTAACTGAAGTTTCTGCCAGGAAGTAATGAGAAAAGAAATTCCTAGAGATACATCACAAATTAATTTTCTATGTGATTTCTGTTAAGCCTAAAGCAGGACACACTTCACTCATCTCAGACTTTTTGGGAGGTACTGATGTACTTTAGCACCCTCATGTCACTTCCACTACTGCCAGCAATCTTCCCCAAATCTAAAGCATCTGGTTTCATTTCTGATCAACATCAGGAAGGAATGCATCCCCTGTGAAGAGCTGAGTTTAACTTGAACATAAACTTAATTATCAGCCTCAGAGCATATAAATCACTTGGTAAACTACATCCTGCCTTAAGTCCTGCTGAGGTCACTGCCAGGGGATCAAAAAAGACTGAAAGTTGGATGAAAGTCCAATACATCAAGTGCAGACTAGTGAGATGTTACAAAGGGATGTGGATTTTGAATTTAACAGAAGCAGCTCTAAAACATTCAAAAAATGATCGTTCATTGTCATGGCTTTCATGGTCCAAAGGCTACTGGCATCTCATTTCTGAAAAAGCAAGTAGACTTCTCTTTCTAAGCACTGCTCTGTATATGCATCAAAATTTACTTTGTTTTGACCATCTTTATGCAAAACCCTATTTTCTGTTTAATTATCACCACTACAACATGTTTAAATAAGCAATCCAATCTCTGTGTGAAAATCCACTGCATATCTGTTTGATCTGAAGACAAACTGATGTGTTCAATCTACTGAAAGTAATTCTGTGACATGAATATTCACAGTCCATTTAAACAAAGCTTCACAAAATAATTTGAGTGGTTACTGAGAAGCACTGCAGAAGGTACTGTGTCTGGTGAATTCTCTCTTCTCAGATGTTTGAAAAGATAATTGCTGCCTACACCTTCTATATGGAGAGATTAAAAAAAGGCTTTGGACAATAAGATGCAAAGAACAAATTACTCTTAGCAGTGGGCTGAAATATCACATCCATGTGTACAGTTGACAGAAATCCAAATTAAGGCTGATGTGGAGAGCCTTATGCTCTGTATTGCCAGTTCCATTCTTGCCTTTGTACAAAGTCTTTAGCCTCTGAAAGATTGTCAGGTTTATTTTCCTTAGCTCAGCATTCATGCATGCAGATACATGCATAAGCATTCACCCTCTTATCCATCCTTCAGTTTTTTTGTATACACTAAGAAGACTCAGAAAGCAAAATATGCTGATATAACTTCATTTAGTTTGCTTCTAAGATGGTTATAGCCATCAGGGTGTAGGCTGCTGTTTACACTGGATGACTATCCCCTGGGTAAAGAGCTACCTGAAGGAATGGGGCTTTGGGGAGAATTGCTTTTTCTCTGTGAATTCACATCCTGCTTTTGAACTCCCAACTCCCAAGATTCACAGCTCATACACCACTGAAGGGGACAAGAAAAAATGCAATTAGAAGATAAAGTATGCACCAGTGTGAGAGCTGAACAGGAAAGTGCAGGCACATCTCTGTTAACCCCATGCTTTTGTAGCTGCTTCCTTGTGGCCAGGAGTGTTTGGTGTCAGCCCAGGTCACAGAGCAGAGCCAGACTCAGGTGTTTGCACCTCCAGGGGCAGCTCAGGGAGATGCCAACAGAGACACCAGTGCTGCCCCTCTCTTCAGTTTCCTTGTAACATTTAACACCTTTTTTTCCTAGTTTTTTTATGTTCTGACTATCTGTAGCTCCCACAGCAGCTCACAGAGTCCCAGTGAGGGTCCTCAGGATGCTCTGCCCCATGGGGCACACTGGAACAGGGATCAGTGCTGAAGTTCAGGAGGATCAGGGATCCACTCTGGTAACTTTCTCCTGAGTATTGGCCACTGAGCACTACCATGAAGAAGCTGGAATGCAGCTTAATAATAGTAAATAATGAAATAACATTCATTCTATGGTATCCACCAGAAAGAATGTTATTTCATTATTTACTATTATTCCTGATATTTGCCCAGTCACATGGATGTCAAAGCACCATGCTAGAAGCTTCTCACAGAACCTGTGAGCTGACCACGCTGTCCTCATGCACAGCCCTGTGAATATAACCCAAAAAAACTTTCCCATTTGTATATGTGTTTAGGGAGTGTTAAAAATACCTACAAACTGCAGGAAGCCAGGTGTCCATTCATCCATGCACCTGCACCTGTCTGATTTTCAATTTTGTGTTCTATACGTGGTGACATCAGCATTAGTGACCCAAGGGAGCATCCATGATGCCCACGAAACCAGTTTTATTTAGAGAAATCAGCCTTTAAATAACAATACTGAAATGTTCTTATTTAGTTGCATCTGTAAGGTTTTACTCAGGCATTGCTAGGTATTAACATGCTGTGTTTATCTCTAAGTACCAAACTCCTTTCTGTCCAAAAAAATGATACTGAAAATGCATAAAAGCAACATACTGTGAATAAACAGCTTATCTTGGGGGAGAAAGATAAAATTCACAAAACTAAAAATGGGGGAAACCTCCTTCACTGTTGAATTTACCATTTATAGATTAATCTGTCCATTGTGTTTCTATGAAAAGCTTTTCTGGCATTCTACTCAGAAAAACAAAATCTACATTTAAATGAATGTAAGAGTGTACTACAGCAGGAGCCTGTCAGACTGTTTTATACCTCATTGCTATAATTTAATGTTATTGATGCAACCTAGATTATGTTTGAGAAATGAGATCGTGCAAATTCTCTCTCATAAATCAACCAATGTGGCACAAAATATTAGGCTACAGCATTATGTAGTTCTGAAACTATTATATGACCTCAAAGTTCCCTAAAAGGCTTCAAATTGGCATAGACTAAGAATTTGCTAAGGGTATGTTTTCAAAGGGAATAGCTGTTGCTTGTTCATGGCTTAAACATTATACTATGCCAGTAATAAAATACCAGTGATGCATGCAAATGGAAAATCGTGCTGCTTTTTGTGGTAAAAAGGTTAATTCCTTTGGAAGAAACCAAGTCCCTGGATAAAAAGCATATCTCAGCCACCTGACTAACACACAGACATTTCAGTACAGTTTTATTGTATACAAGGGCTAGGAAAATCTAATAATATCCTGCTTTTTTCCCTAAGATTCAGCAGGTAAAAGCTCTGATTGAATTTCATCTTGATTTCATTAAATATTCATAAAGGCCAATTAGAAGGGCAGCTAAGTAGGCCACAAGGCTCCCTTCCATCATCCTGTCAAAGGCAGTCCATCAGACAGTCCTGTTTGCATTAGGGCCTGTAGTCAATATCTTCATTCAATCTTTATGTAGTATCCCTCTAAATCACTGCTCCATCCCACTTTACGGCTTTTATGGACAGACAAGGGGGGAAAAAAATCTAATAATTCTGAAGGCAAGATGCTTACTCGGTAGAAAGCAAAATGCAAATGAGAAAAAACATCCTCAATCAAATGTTGGAATGAAAATCTTTTCTTTAATGAGCAATGACATTGGTAGAGCACTGATTACATTGAAGAAAAACTGTTTAAAATTCATAATCAATCAAGCAAGTTTATTTTAACCTTTCATGACTAAACCGCTGGGTTACAGTTTAATTTATTGATGGTGCTTATCTCTCCCTTCAACCACTAATTTTAAAATTACAACCCATATAGAATATGCTGAGTTGAGTCACGAAAATATATACTGATGTTTATATTCAAAGAAACCTATTAGCTCTGCCTGTTTCCTTTTAAAGATTCAGTGGCCTTTCCATACATGTCATGTTATATATATTTGCAGTTTATGCAGCTGAAATGCATTAACTCCACTGATGCCTGGCTGGACTGAAGTGTCGTGGCAGTTTTCATATTCAGGTCTGTTTGTCAGATAGAGCTGAGCAATTATTATTTTTTGTACATGAGCACGAGGTAGTGCCTCATGCTGCCACTAACCACTCACTCCTGGCTCAGAGGGCATTGCCTTCCTTGAAACTTCATGAAATTTGAAGATTTTGCAGATAGGCTTTTACTGTGAGCTTTCTAAATTTGTTTATATCAGGTACCATAAAAAGAAAATTATTTCCTTTACTATTGGCTCTCTTTCCAGAAGAACTTCAGGAATGCTATGGGTTATAGCAAGGTAAGATTGGTTTATATCTTGCTTGAATCAGTTGCCTTTGCTTGAATTGCTGTTTTATACAACACCAAAATGTTGTCCCATTTTGGTTTTAAAAGACTTTCAAGCTCTCTCTTCCATTTTCTGAAAATATTGAAATATCTTTCCAACATAACACAGGGCATGGAAACGTAAAGTTTCACCATTCTGAGTTTAAAAAGACATTACTACAAATTCCAGAGACCTAATGGGAACAAGCCCCACCAGTTTCTAAAGGCTGTGTTCATTTCCTTCATGATGATTCCTTGGGAATCTTTAGCAGAGCAAGCTCTGTAGGTCGTTTTCTGCATAGCAGCTCCACGTTTCCTTCCTACAGAATTTGCATGTGTTCAGTTAAGTAAGCTGTACCTAATCCTTAATTAATATTTTCTGCTCATTTTCTTTTTTTCCATGTGTTTAATTACTAACTACCTACTTCTCTTGGTGACAAAGAAATTGAAGGATGGATATCACTGGGAGTCGTTAGCCAGTAGGGGAGACAATTGTGTGTCTTTGTGATACAGCTTCACCTGAGGACACTTGACAGTCTCAAAGGGGTTGCCATGAGAATAAATATATTTTTGAGCAGTCCTCTTTTATTTTCTCAGCAACATATTAGATTATTAAAATGTGCTTCCAGAGTTCTTTATATTAAAAAAATCACCATAAAATTTACTTTACTCAGTTTTGAACAGAGATTGGAATATTCTTTTCTACCTAACTCCCAGTCCTCCTTACTACCTGTACAGCTCCATTAAGGTAGAATGTGGATCTCTGGGCAATTCTGATTTTGGTCATCTGAGAGGCTGAAAAATATGGCCATCCCATTTAACATGCCCTGTAAACTACTGAGAGACAACATTTAGTCTTTTTGGTCTGTGTTTGTTCTGCACTTAGTCCTGCTTGCTTAGGTCAGGCAAGAACCATGAGCAAATTATGCAGGGCTCCCAGCAGGGTGAAGCAAAACACGATTTTCATTTGCTGTGGGAAGGCCAGCTCTCTGCAAAGGAGCTCAGATCTCTTCTTGCCTCTCCAGGCACATCCCAGGGGCACATCCCAGACACTGTGGGTCTGGGGAGGGGCTGGTGCAGGGTCCCCTTTGCTCCACCCACATCTCAGGTTAATCCTGCAGTCCTTACTCTGTCTCTCTGCCTTAACAAAATGCCTTGTGTGGTAAGTAAATCACACCAAAAGGCTGCAACAGCTGCAAGCAGACCAGGCAAAGGGAAGATATTTATCATTTTGTTTGGCCTGCAAAGAGTTTGATGTGCCTTCCACGGGCCACTGGAATGACAGAGCCTTTAAAATATTTGAGTATCTTTTTAATGGAGTAGACATTTTCTACCTGTTCTCTGTTCACTTTCTTAAATCTTGGTCCCATTTCAGTACCAGTTAATTTGAAAAACAACGAGAATAAAGTACACAGAAGCTGCTTTAGGCAGACCAAAGATAACCTACTGTATTGGACATTCCTACCCATAAACCTCTGGCATTAACCATAAACCATCCTAATCACCATTGGAGCTACATTTCTGTCGCTTTCCTAAACTGTGAGCAGAGAAAATCTCTGACCTGTAAAAAAACTAGAAAAATGTCAAATGGCTCAGTTTGTAGCTTGTGTTCAAATGATTATTTAAAGACTCCATCCTGAAAAATTTAAAGCTTAAGTAAACTACTTCTTTCCATTCCTCCCCCTCTGTGTTAAGAAAGAAAAACCATGTCAAATATTCACTGCCCACTTGTATTTGCTACAATGGCAGCCAAAAAATCCCTGACAGGCTGTTGGGAACCACCAGGAAAGCTGTTGCATACAAGCCAGGATGATTTTACCGCTATGCACACCCTTGTGAACATGAATGTTTTGAACCTTGTGTTTGGTTCCTGCATTCTAGGAAGGACACGTGGGGTACTGCATCCAGCTCTGGGCCATGAGGAGGATGTGGACCAGTCTGAGAAGAACACAAAGATGATCAGGAGAGTGGATCACCTCTCCTGTGAGGAAAGGCTGAGAGAGTTGATGTTGGTCAGCCCGGAGAAGTGAAAGCTCTTGTGCTTTCAGTATTACTGGGGGCCTGTAAGGAAGGTGGGGACAGACTTTTTGGCAGGGCCTGTAACAGTAGGAGAAGGGGGAAACCAAAAGGGAAAAGATTGCAACTAAAAAAGAATAAATTCAAAATAGATATAAGGATGACTTTTTTTACAGTGAGGGTGGTAAAACACTGACACAAGTTGCCCACAGAGGTCATGGATGCCCCATCCCTGGAAACAATCAGGGTGAGGTTGGACAGGGCTCTGAACAGCCTGATCTAATTAAAGATCTCCCTATTCATTGCAGATGTCTTTTAAAGGTCCCTTCCAACCCAAATCATTGTGTGATTCTACATTTCTATGAATCTATGACATAGCACAATGAATTTTTTCTATGACTCTAGGACATAGCACAAGGAGAGAGGGTACAAAGAAGGGTTACAAATGAGTAAGATAATGAAGAAACTGCCTAATGAGGAGACTTTGAAAATGCTGGGTTTTTTCAGCTTGCAGAGAAGTCTGTAAGATGGGATAGAGGGTTACAAAATCCTGGAGCTTGTGGATAATATGAAAACAGAAAATAGAGTTGTTACTCACCAAATCTACCAATTACAACCAGGTGCCACTATTCTTACTGAAACCAGTGAAAGAGAGGGTTAAACCAGACAAAATTATAGTGTTTAAATAGCAGAGACTGAACTTCTGGAATTTGTAGCCATAGGAGGTCATGGAGACAGATAGCACTGACAAATTTAAAAAGAACTCCAGGGACATCAGGTCCACAAACAGATCCTAAAGTGAATAGGCGAGGATGTAGTTTTTAATATCCCTAATCCAATGCTGGTGGCTGCTGAGAGGTTGAGAAGGGAAGGCACTGCAAGCAGTGGCCAGCCTGATCCACCCCCTTTGTTGAGCATCTCTTGCTGCCACTGTGGGAAACAGAGCCCTGAGTTAGACAGACCCCTGCCTGCCTCAGCAGGGCCTTTCTGATGTTTCTATATTGCTCTGCAAAAGTGAATGTTCTCTGAAAGATGTGCAGATTGCACCTGTACATGGTAGGTTTAAAAATAAAAAGAGATAAGTTGAGCAAAAAATGTAATATGACATGTTTTTAGGGGGTTACAGAGGAACGAGACTGGAGTCTATTACAGTGAAAAAAGAATCTGAAGTGTTAGGGACCAGTGGTGAGAGGAATGGAAATCAAAAGTACAATAGGAAAATTGTTTTCTTAGGGCTGAAAGGGTGGTGGATACCCACATGCAGATGGGAGAGCATGAATCATTTGTGGCCTTAGTTCTGCTTGTCTGTTAAATGAGGTTTATGCTATTTATCCTGACAGAAAACACAGAAGCTTAATTTGTTATGTTTCAAAGAATTTTGTAGAAGCTTAAATGCAAATTGCTTGGAGATGGATCCAAAATGTGCATAATTCAATAAGGCAATTTTCAATAATTTCCAAGATGCCCTGTGGAAGCCAGCTCTTAGCACTGCACACCAGGTTTAGCAGCAAGCTGCTCAGTGAGAGCATTTGTTTTGCAAACCATGCTCTCATCATCTTCTGGAGGAAAACAGGGATGGATGAACTTTTAAGTTCCTAACACTGAATGAAACTGGAAGTAATTTCCCCTTCCAGAGCATACCATGTTGTAGTTACCATCCTAGACCATCAAGAAAACAAAAAGGTGACTTCTTTTTTAGGATAAAGAGAGCTATTTAAACTGAAAAACTATTCTTAGTCCTGTAGAAATAAAATCTGTTCAGGAGCAGCCCTTAATGATTTTGGTAGCTTTTAGAAATGTTTGCTGATCTACACATCAAGAAGAATCAGAAGAATTTGTGGGGGTTTTTCTGCTTCTTTTTAAGAGCACATTTCTTTCTCCATATTTCTGCAGTTTTTCACATTCTTGTTCTGGATACAGACAATTACTTCCATTAGGCAGCCTAGATACACCAAGAGAGAAATAGGAATGTTTCCCTTTATCCTCCAAAAGCAAATGTAATCATGTTCCCTTGCTGATTTGTGTTTTGAAATTACCATTCTAATCCAATAGTTTAATTTTATTATACCCTTCAGTCTAACAGACCAGGCAGAGAATGTGTAATCACAAACAAAGGGCCAAATCCTGCTTGCCATACTAATGGGAGTAGTCCCACTGATTATAATGGGACTACATCAAGCCTTACCCTTAACTAATGTGAAATGAGATAAACACACTCAGACTCTGCTGCAGGGTTTTCTTGGAGCATTTCTCGAGGCTTGTTACTGAGATTTTAAAACACTGTCTAATGTAGTGCTGAAAGTACCACCAAAGTGGAAAAAAAAACATCTTCTTCATTGGAAAGTGCAATCATTCTGATATTTAGCTTCTGTTGAGATAAAAAGCCTCAAATATAGTATTTATATATAGGCATTTGAGGTGTTTAAATAGAATATATTTCAGTATCCTTTTGCAAAAGAAGCCCTGTGATCTTTCAGGTCTAAACCAACAGATTTAACCACTTCCTGCTTCTCAACAGAATTAATTGTAAATCAGAGTGGTCATGAGGAAAAGGACACTTCATCAGTTCCCTCTTTAGTTTTCCTGGTGCTCATCCCACACGGAGTTCCCTTTGCCCTATACCCCTGACAGGTCACACAGCTTCTGCAGAACTGTGGGGGGAAATCACTCCTTTTGTTTTATCTCAGCTCCCAAACCCATTCTTGCCTGATATTCTCAAACCTTCTCGGTCGAGCCTTCAAGGTAAAGAAAATATAAGTTGTAAAGGGTAGCTGAGACTTATAAAAGAAATCAGGTGGGAGACTTGTAGAGAAAGGTGTTAAATAGTTGCAATATGGGCAAAGAAAGAGCTATAAAGTGAAAAATAAATCTTGGGAAGTACAGCAAACCTATGCTGCTGCCTAAGCAGTATAACCTTTGCTAGGCTATTAAAAACCAACTTTAAAATAATATAATTGATTCCCTACCTCTCCACTCCAACCTTCTCTACAACCAGGATGGAAAAATTTGGAAAAATTTGGAAAACATTTCAGGACAGAAAAAAATAAAGAGGGAAGGAGAGGTTTAGTACTTGGGTTAGGGTTTTTTTGGTGAGTTTTTAATATTTTTTGCCCTGATATTTTCTGCTGTCAGTTGTTTCAGAACCTCAGTGGTTCTGTGTAATATTCAAACTTTTCAATCCTTTAATATAATGTTTATTTCTGTCAGCTGAGCAACCTCTTTATCCAGTTCTCTGATTTAGTATAGTACAAACAAAATACAGCTTTAAAGCCTTCATACTTTCCCATTATCAGGTCCTATGTGCACATTTGGCTTTTTATTCTTGACTATATGTTATTTACACAGAACATCTTTCCTTGGACTCATAAAAGTGTCTAACTGACCATGTTTCTGATATACAAGTCAGTCAATATAAAAGATGTAGAATGAATTGATGACCAAAACTTGCCTTTTCCAAGCCATCATCAGCAGTGCAATAAAAATGATTCAAACACCCAGCATGAGTCATGCTGGCAATCTGATGGGATCATTGTTTCCCAAAAAGGAAGCCTGTACAGAACCCTCTGTGCTATTCACTTCACCAGCCTTCTTTTAAAATAATAAAGCAACACAAGGCTTGTGAGAAATCAGGTCTTACCCATACAGGACCACTCCTCAAACATCCCTGCCATTCCCCTCTTCCTAAGAAAGCCTGGGGACACACTACAGCCTTAAAGCACACATCTCAAATGGGAAAAAAAAAATCCAGAGTACTTTGGAAGTACTTCCCAAAACCAGGGCTCATTTCCAGGAAAGAAAAGCTGGTGCCCTCTCTTTCACAGTGCTTTAGATCCATTCATCCCTGGATTAGGTTAAGGAGGTCACACTCCTTTGTAACCGAATTGATACACCTTATTTAGGAGTTAAGTCACCCTAAGCAACCTAAACAGCTAAGGGAGAGAGACAGACACCTCCAGAAAGCATTTGAGCCAACCTAAGATCAAATTCACTATGGAAGTGCCTTTTTCTTCACTGATTACCAAGAAAGCCCCAGATCAAGCTCCTAGCTTAGAGCAAATCTCAGCAAAATGCTAAAAAAAGGATCAGTTAGGGCTGTAGGCATCTGCAGAGGCAGGCAAATACCTTAATCCAAACCAGACAGGCAGTAGCTATCACAGCTCACTAACAGCTACTCCCATTTTACACCAGCCTTCTCTACAGAAAACTCCTCGTTCTGTAAAGACAAAGCACGCAAAGAACTTTGGATCATCAATGAAAATGAGGGACAAAACTGACCTAAACTCACCTGCCTTCTTCCATTCCCCAATGGCACAAGGGGAAGGGTCCCCTTTAGCCATTTCTATTCATATATGTTCTAGTCATAAATATCTATAGATATATATTTCACATTTGTATTTCTATTCATATATGTAAATAGAGAAATATATTATATATACAATGTTCTGGCCTCAATGGTGTTGGTGGTGAAGTGGACAAGATGAGCCTGATCCAAGGCCCTGATGATGAGGATGGTGCTCCTCATCCACCACTTGCATTAGGGAAGTTGTGCTCTTAGCATGTGCCAGCTGTTCACACACATAAAAACAATTAGTGTCAATTCTGTTCAGGAGAAAATAATACAAAACTGGCCATCACTTCTTCAGTTCTCAAACTGAGATACCAAGATTAATGACATTTTTGCCCAGAAGTGATATGTGGCATCCCAAAATACATACTAAAAAAACCAAAATTTAAATACTAGTTACTGACCTTTCCTGTCTTTCTGGGTAACAAGATACAGTGCGGTCAAGCTCCTTTTGAGTTTTGCTAAGGAAAGGAAGGAATTTTCAATGCCACAGAAGGCATTCCACAGCCTTTTCCCCACATGTGTGTCAACCTTCATGAAGGGTTCTCTTGACAGAGAATTTTAGAAGCTGAAATACAAATTAAAGGAGAGCAAGAACCATCAGGACAAAGGCATCTGAATCTTCTGCCCCTTTAGAAGGAGCATATGAAATGCATCTAAGTCCTTGAAAAAGTGACTTGGAAAAGTGGTTTGGAAAAACAACCAGGCTTTTATACATTATAAAGATTGGGCCAAAAAGACACCAAATAGGGACAAATGTGCCTGAGCCTCTACCCGCTGAGGCAAGAGGCCAAGCTGCAGATGCACAGCAGCAGGGAGAAGCAGCAATGAGAGAAGGGAAAATGGGAAGCCTGGGAGGGAAGAAAGGAGAGAGACGTCCAAAGAGCTCATGGGGGTGATGCTCTTCCAGCTTGGAGCAGCACACTGAGCCACCCTGCAGGGAAAAAGTGGCATGAATGGCTCTGATTTTGTACTCTTCTACCCTCCTCTGGTGGTTTATGTGGACAAGCAGTCTCTTTGCATGGTGACACAAAACAGTGAAAGCAGTACTGTCCAAACACACTTCAAGCAAATTGGGAGATCAAGAGGCAGACAAAACTGACAGACTGAAACTGGAGGTGCCACAGAACTGTAAGATGATAAATAACAGCTATAGCAAATTCAGAGAATATTTTGTTTATTCTTTGCCAGAGGTAGAACAAATGTTGAGTGGCCAGCAATGGATTGATTTTTCTCTGTCAGCTAATGCTGTTCAGAGTCTGAATTGTAATTATTATGCTACTATTACCTGAGTTACAAAAATCCACTCAAGGTTTTCCTTGATTATGCGCAGAACAAGAAACACAGGAGTAAAAACTGAGCAAAGGATTAATACAACTATAAATATAAATGCTGGTGTGAGAGGCATACATTTTCCTCTGACTGGAGCTGCTCACACTTCCAGTAACTAATATCTCATTCAGAAGGGCTGAATTTCAGCCATCCCATAAAGCAAGGACAAGGACTCACGGTCAGCTACAATGTGGTGCACCAAGGCAGGCGTGCCAGCTTTCTATTATCATGGTGAGATTCCATCACTGCATTAAGCCAAGTTGCTTGACAGCTATGAAAAAGACAGCTTCATCCACTTTTATCAGAACACTGACCTTCTCAGGAAATAGCAGGATATATCCTGCTATCATTCCTCACATGAAACTCCTGTTGGGGTCAATAGGAATTTGGCTAAAAATGTGAAATCGGTACTTGGCCCATAATGTTTAGTGCCACATAACAGGCTATTGGGAAAGGATCCAGCCTTGAGCATCAGCTCTCATTAACTACACTGCAGATTCCATTTCAAAAGACTTTCTGAAATTTTCTGTGCACATTAAGTACCAAGAGCCAGATCCTGAGCTGATGTAAATCAGAATATCCACGATGAAGTCAAAGAAATAAGGTCAATAAAAATCAGTCAATGAACTCAATACAGCTAAGGAAAACTACACAACAGAGAATCTGGCCCAATGAATAATTCTTTAGTCCAAGCAACGCTGCAGAATTTTTTATCTGCAGTGACTGATCTTTTCTGCATATTCTGTGGTTCTTCACCTGTGGAAGGTCATTAGATGAAACTGCTGGAAACCCCAATACAACAAAGGCTGTACCATGAATAAATTCAGTTCTGGACTGTAAAACAGCATTTTGCCCTACTATAATAAATAAAATTCTTTTCTGACTTTTGTGATGGCCCGACTTTTCTTGTGATGGAACAATAGCATAATTTACTATCCAACCAATCCCCGCCTACAGGAAAGGGGGGAAGTTCTCTTCTGCCTACTTTTTTTCCTGATTTTTATAGTCTACTGTGTTATGTAAAAAAGGAAATAGGCTCAAATGTTTATTTTTAAATGAAGCACTGCTAAATATGTAGCTTTCTCTCCTCTTGTTTGAATATGACTTACCCAGTCTAGAGCCCTGGCCAATATTTTTGGATACACATTTCTAAGAAAATATATTTGAACTACCTTACAGATTACAAGTCTGTAACATTAGTGTTTGTAGAGATCAAAAGCCTCCACACAGGCATTCAGTGAACCAGATATAAACATTTGGACAATAATTTTAATCAAGTCATAGAACTCATTTTTCCAAGCCAAAATATTACCCTTTTTAACAATAATAATTTATAGTACCATAAATGTCCTAACAAGAAAACAGGAATATTTTTAAGTTAAGCACTGCACAAATGCCAGCCAAGGTGAGAGTTACAAAAATAATAATACAGAAGTCCTGTCACAACCTCTCTTACACTCCAGAGAGGAAAAGATGGAGCAGTAAAAGCAAATACACTTTATGATACTGTACTGCAACAAGTCATCTTCTCTCTGTGTACAATTTGGGTTTGCAGGAAGTCTGTGCACCTTGGTGTTTATTTGGTAAAACTAAAAGCTGGAAATGAATCTGGCATGTGTTTCAGACCATGCAGCATTCTGGCAGCATCACAAAGCCCTAAATGGGGCCCACATAAAAAACAACTCCTCTTTGCAATATTCCTTCATCTTGCGCTTGAAGGTCATCAAAATATGAAATTACCTTAAATATGGAAGCTGCATGACAACATTTCAATTAAAAAGCTTTTAGGAAAGGTCATGGAGAGCATCTATAACATATTTCCAAAGGTCTTGGGAAGGAGAAGGGTACAATATGGGTCACATCACAATTACGGTAAATTGGGTAAAACAGTTTCCTAAGGCTGCTCCAAGCAGAATAAAAGTGATTGAGAAAGTCACAATATGACAGATATTAATAAGTACTACCTATCATAATGTCTGATATAATATCTTTTATCAGAAGGATCCCAGAGCATTTTGTAAAACTCTACGTGAACTAATTTCTTTTATCACTAATACATTCCCATATTTCTGAGAAAGCAGTGCACTGATGAACTCTACACAGCAGCACAGCATGAAATTTCTCATAATCCCAGAAAGGGAAGAATACCATTTCTGTTTGAAATTTGGGCAGGGCAATCTGCATTTAGGGGTAAGTTCTCACTAGCACTGTACATTTTCAATAGCAAACATCCTGAAGTGCTGCTTGCTTCTGTCCAAAGCCAACAACATCCAGCACAGCTGTGCACTTTGTAACCACTTTTTTAGAGTAAGTTCAGAAGAGGAGCATCAGTCACTGAATCACCAGGAATATGCCCTTCGAAATCCGTGTCTAATCCCAAGGTTTCCTATCAAAGCACTGCCTCAGATCAAGATGATCTGAATTATGAGAACTGAAGAGATTCCAGTCCATGTGACACAGCAAATCCCACACTCCTGTGTTATTTAACAGTCAGTAAAATATCGAAAACCTTCCTGTAATCTTACCTGAGTATCTAGGGAAGATGGCCTAAAAGTCATAATGTGTTTAAACAATAATTAAAAAAAAAAAGAAGCAAAGAAACAGATAGATTGCTGAAGAGGAAATCTTCTAGGGTCTGGATTTGACAGCCTTGTCAATATTAAGCAAAAATATGTGCCTAAAGTAAGGAGAGGATGAAAACAAAGACCTATTACCAAGTATAAAATATTTCCTTTTGGTTCAGACTGCCCTTTTCTTACCTTGCCTTTCTTGAACTCTGTGCCCATTCTTAAAATATCTATCTATCTATCTATCTATCAATCATCTATCTATCTATCTATCTATCTATCATCTATCTCTCTATCTATCTATCTATCTATCTATCTATCTATCTATCATCTATCTCTCTATCTATCTATCTGCCTATCTTCAGGCAAACAACAATACAAAAATGAGATTTTTTTCCTATGCCCACAAAGGAAGCATGCCTGATGTCATAAGGATGCAAAATTACAGGGAAAGATCTCTCAGAAAACAAATCTGTCTCTTGTGTCTTGGGAGGAGTTTGATTAGTGTGACTATGGATTTTTTCTGGGTATTATTATTTTTTTCCTGTGCCTGTGAATGTTAAATGAATAATTATATTGCAAGAGTTCAGCTTAAGAAAAGTATTTATTTGCAAAGAAAGGTGTATACAGCTTCATTTGTTAATCTTACTATTTCTCCTTTTCCAGATCATACAATTGAAAAACTGCTGGGTTTTTTTAATATGCCTTTCATAATTTTGATGATGGCAAGACAAATATTCACATGGTTTTTCAAAGGACAGTTCAAGGTCTTTAAAAATCTGGGAAACTCTTTTATTAAATGTGATATGTCTCAAATGAGGATTTTCTGAAATATGAAACCCTTCCATATTTACATGAATTTGTCCAGGTCGTATCTCTCCCTTGCCTTGAATTTTTCCCTGACTTCAAAATGTCCCAGCAGGGCTGTGTAGGTAAGAGGACATTGCAATCCTATGGATCCTATGGATCACCATTCCTATCACTTCAATTATTTCCTAGAAATCATCTGAGATCTATACATGGGGATTCCTGCCTCCCCAGTCCACCACATGTGCACACACACACACACACACACACAAGCACACAAAGGATTATTTTATACTGACATTCAGCTGCCAGCTCATTTTATCCTGGTCTTTATAAAATAATATCCTAAGTAGCCTATTAGCTTTAAGGTCAAAGTCTTTGTCTATTTTCTAAATCTGTTCCCTGCTCTCCCCCCCGCCCCCCACTTCCTTTCCTTTCATTACCCTTTCCTATCAATTATCTCATCCCTGCCTGCTGCCCATCTGAGCAAGCCAGCAGGACCCCCTCAGTGCCCGCCAGATTGTCTCATTCAGCGAGCTCTCAGGTTGCTGCTGATTGCCGTCTTTATTCATTACCAAAACACTTGCTACGCGCCGCCCGGGCCCTGGCAACCAAAGGCGAGGCGCTGCCAGCGAGAACGTAATTACTGCTGCTCCACAAACAGAGCAGGGATGGGTGGAGGGATGGATGGAGGGATGGATGGAGGGATGGATGGATGGATGGATGGATGGATGGATGGATGGATGGATGGATGGATGGAGGGATGGATGGAGTTGTTAGAAGCAGCAGTGAGATGGGCCTGGGCTGGTTTCCTGCTGGAGCTGGCTGCGGGTTTGCCGGGCAGTGAGCACGCTAATGATCGGCCGGACTCGCGGTTCTGACGGGCTTGGTCTGAGACAAAATGCATCTCTAAACAAACACAGTAGCAATTTACAGGTGTGGGATGTGGTGTGAGAGGAGCTCTGCCTGAGCTTTCACCTACGGGTTTGTGAAGTGTCTGCAGCCATGAATGTAGACAGTGCTTGGATGTGGAAGGTGGGCTGGGAGCCTGCTCTGATCCGTGGGAGGCTACCCAGAAGGGCAGAGTTCGTTTTCCTGATTTCTTTGCTGAACTAAAACAGTTATTAGACACTGTTAGGCAGCCCAAAGTCTCCCAAGTGATGATTGCCTTCCCAAAGGAGCTGAATGTTACTTTCAAATGATCTCAGGCACAGATCATCCTTTTCTCTCCTTGCGTGCAAATTGCACAAGTTCTTATTTCATTCTCTGTATTTATTGCCCTTCCCTATAAAAACCCATCTTAAAATTTCCCTCTTCCATTGGGGAAGTAAAGCTGAGCAGTGCTGCTGTTTCTAAAAAATATTTATTAGGGGAAGATCATTCTAACATCAGCTGAAAGCTTCTGTGTGCCTTTTGTATCTGCTCTTCAAATCCTTAATCTTTAAAGTGCTCACAACGAGGAAAATGCCTTAATGCTAAGCAGTCTCTAGCAGATTTGAAAGTTAAATTCAAGCAGCATTTATCTCACCATCAATGGGAAGGATTTATCCTATTACCTATTACTGCCACTGACAAGAATGGGTCCTGTGTATCTCCAACACACAATGGGAAGCAGACCCATCTAAAACTTCTCATATAAGAAAAATCACCTTTGATCCAAGCAGTATCAAACTGTATGACAACAGTTATAGTGATAATACTGTATATCACATGGAGAATAATTGATGAACTGAAAGGAAGCCAAAGAGATAATTAAAAAAAAAAAAAAAGAGAAAAGAGAGAAAAAAAGGGAGAAACCTTTCATACCACAGAGTTACAAAGACCTTGCCCCTGGATTTGTTTGCAGTGCTTTGCTTAAGGTTTAATTCTATTGATTACACATTCCATTTTCCAAAGTGCCATTTGCCTGAAGGAGCAGGTGGTGTTTGCTGTTTCCATTTAACTGATATATTAGCCATGTGGTGCACTGCATCAGTGGGCAGTATTAATCAATTTACGGCAAGATGACAGAGAGAATCACTCACAGCAAAATTGCAAGGGGGAAAAAAAGGACAAAAGCAGGAAAATAATGACCATTAATGGGGAACTTGAAAACAGAAAAAACCAAAATCTGGGCTTTTAATACTTCTCTTTCATAACAAATGGAATTGGAAAAATTTAGGAGCAGCCAGTGTTTGAAAGGAGACAAATATTGCTGTGTTCAGTGCAGTACTTTTTGTAAGCACTTTGCTGTTTGGCATTGTGTAATGAATACACAGTCACAGACCTCAATACTTGCTGAGAAACTTAGATTTCCCTCCCTTAACTAAAAGAAAAATGCATTATACTAGATCGAAGCTAGTGCAACTCCTTTCTTGAAAGATCCATTAAGTCTCTATATGTGAAAATTATTTTTGTGCTACTTCATATATTTCAATAAATATTTTAAATTTGTGAATTTAGTATGAAGATTTCTACGACACTGAGGCATTCAGGTTCAAATCAGCTGATTCCTTCCATCTGTAAGATTTTTATTTTTATTTTAAAAGAAGACTAAATTCACATTGTTCTGTAATTATGTTTCCTCAAAAATATATCTTGATTTAAATTCAGTGAGAAAATAGAGAAAAACACATGCAGAGGAGGGCAAGTGACTTCCTCTCTCTTTGCAGTAAGGAAATTCATACCTTTCTTCAGGAATCACAGGAAAGGCACCAAACTTTAACTAAATAGTTTTGCACTCCAAACTGCTTCCTCATCCACAAAATAAAGAATTGGCAGAGAAACTTTAGGCTTCCCAAGAGTGTCTCCAGCAGGAGCTTGGAGGGCCTTGCTTTCCCCAGTGAGGTCAGTCATACCAGACGAGGAGCAGCCACAAATCTCACTGTCCTTTCTCTCCCCATCCAACATTTTCACCCTGCCAAACTGGGTCCAGGCCCACCCTGCCCTGCTGGGTCCCCATTCTGCAAACAGAGAAATGCCCTGGCCACATCCACACTGGGTTAATTTGGATGGTCCAGCAGAGATTCTCTAGGGAGCAGAAGTTGAGTTCGGGCTTTGGGGCCAGGCTGGATCAGCCCCTACAAACCCGATCCAGAGAGTGCCACCCCGGCCCATGGCAGGGGGCTTGGGGCCAGCTGAGCTTTAAGGGCTTTTCTACCCAAACTATTCCATTATTCTATGATTCTATAAACCACAGAAAAGACCCAGGATGGCTGAAGATTTCTTGAAGTTTGCAGAATCAAAGGATTCTGCGAGAAATGCAAACCCTCCCATTGAATACCTAACAACACAGGGACAAAGAGCTGAAAGGAATGTGAGCCCATGTAAAAGGAGAGGCTCCATTTAGGAACTGTCAGATGTTCCTGAACAGCATGTAATCCATCTCCTTTGTCTCCTTGCACATGCTGTCTCCTATAAACTGACTTATCCCTAACTATCTGATGCATTTTGTTGTTTAATATTCTGTCCTTCCTCACTGTTATAAAGTATGAGGATGCAGTGAAACTATGCTTCATAAATTAACAAATAATAATATAACACTGCTTCAGAAACTTGTCTAAATGATGTAATGTTCTCATGAATCATAGCCTTAATGAGGATAAAGGAAATATTTGGCAATGGAGTATCATACTGCAAAATTCAATGCAGTGAAGTTAAAACAGCTTTCAGAAGTACCCCATCATTAAATAAATTTAGCAAACTTTTCAATTTGATGCCATGTTCTAGATGTAATAAACTTGCGATGAGTTTGCTTTTCTATCTTGTGTGGTTTTTCTTTTTTGCATCTCTGGACAAAGAGAGAGTTTGAACATCTGAGCAAGTTTACGGGGTCTAAGTGAAGATGACAATAATGTGAAAAGCAGAACTGGGAAAATCACTTTAAAACATTAAGTGAAATTGTACATGGGCTAATTTACAGACTAGGGACTCTTAAGGGAAATTTCTTTTATCCTCCTGAGCTACTTCATAGCAAAACATTATCAGGAAACCATTTCAAAAAATCATGCCAGCTTAGGAATTGCCACAATTAATGAATCTCATGGACCGATCTTCCCCATTGTTCTTTCCTCAACAATGTCTAATAGCTTGTATTTTGGAAGAAAATGTGAAAAAGCCCCACAGCCTTGCTGCACACAGCTGTAAGGTTACTCCCTTTGGTCTCCTCACAATTGCTAAAATGAAATAATTTAATGCTGAAGCATATGCTTTAATATTATGGGAAACTTGTTAGGCAATTAGAACTCCAGCTTTTCTTTATAAGCACTCAAGGAGCTGATCTTAGGGGAATGTTTCTGTATTTTTGGTCTCTGTTACACCTGGTGTCTAACAGTTCCACAGTGGATTTTTTCCTGGTACTACTCCAGCAGCAGGCACTATTCTTGCCACCCTGTGGATTACCATTGTTTTTCGTAGATTTTGATCTGTTTGCTGTGATTTTTGTTGTAATGCACTATGTAAAGACACAATATAGCAGCTGCTGAGTGTTCCATCACCTTTGCCAAGCTTTGCAGCTCTTACTCATACAGGCACACCCAGAATATGAGATGCTAATTAGTTCAGGAGAGGCAGTAGGAAGGACTACTCACATCTCTACCCACCGAAACAGAGGACATGGAAATAGAGCTGTGAATTTCTATTTGCAATTTCTGCTTTAGTGTTCTCACTCAGTGCTTTCTGCTCAAACATGAAAATGTTTTTAGTGATGCTGTAAGTAACTGCAATAGATTGCCACAAGTCACGATGCAGGAGCAAGGGCCTTAACATCTCTACCTTAATATTTTCATGATTTTTTTTTGTTTGTTTTACACACCCAAACACATAGTTCTGGTGTCAGGCTGCTTATCTGCTGTTGTGAAGGGACTCACAGAATGATGCTGCTCACGCTTCCTGAGAGAAGGGAAAGATGCCTTAGGAGCTGCAGTGCCTTCATCTCTCTAAAAGGAGTCGTGGGACAGCAGAGTGACCTTCCCTGGCAATAGGAGCGATGCCATTTATGACTGTGATCCCAGAGCACATTCCCAATGCACTGCAGAGCACCTTACAGCACTGCTCTCTACCTCCATCAGCACCACAGCCTTCCAAGAGCGGCGTGATTACAGCCCTGAGCCCATTCCTCTCCTTGTCTCTTAAGGAAGACAAGCAATTTATTTTCTCCTCTGTAGCAGTGCCCTCCTTCCTGGCCTGGCACATCACTCCAAGTCACTTGGTGTGATGTAAGGGCGGGCAGAGACTGGCCCTCATCAGCAATTCTGCATAGTTATGCCCATGTAGAATAAAAGCAGCCTTCTCCACACCAGGCTGCTTATTAAACAGCTCTTAATGGTCTGTGAGACCTTCCCTCTTCCCTCTGCCTCCAAAAATGTACCTTGCTTTATGGGACTTGTGGGAACTACAGGCTGACTACGTAGAACTAGAAAAGGATGAATTCTAATTAAGAGATAATGTCAGTGGAATAGAACTTTGTCACAGGATAATGATCCCCTGCTGTTAGATAAATATGGAAGCAAAACTTAGGCAGTTTTTGAAAATAAACAGTGAGGTGATGCCAAGATGTTTATATTCAGGAAGGGAAACATTTATCCCTCTGCAGTATTTCTATTTCATGGGGTTTTTTAATTAAACAAAACCAATCCTTCCCTCCCACACAACAGAAAACATCTTCATTAATGACCTTGGCCTTGCAAACCATCAGCAGTGTACAATCCTCACTGAAATCCAAGGGAGGTGGAAGGCAGCACTGACAGGTTCACCTTAGGGAGGTAATAGAGTTTTGAGAACGTCATCAATAAAGCTTAGCAATGATTAGTAATATTTTTCCACTTATTAATACTCAAATTACTAGCTATAATGAGCCAAACTACCTTCTGGCAAAACTCCTTTTTGTCAATGGACATACGCCAGCAGGCAATTTGGTTCAGTGTTTTACATTTACTGTATATGTATTCAGTGGGCAAAGTTTGATCTGTTACCTGTTTATATTTGGAGCACATCAACAAAAGTCAGTGGAATTGCAAAGTGAAAACTGTGCAAAATCTGCTTATTAATGCTTTCACACTGTATTTCTTTAATTTACAATTTCTTGGGAGCTGGGAAGAAAATAAAGCATGCAAAATATAGTGATTTCTCAAAATCTGAAGGAAAAAAGCTGCACAAGTCAAACTGTATGGCAGTGACTTTGTTTGCTATGTCTGCCAAAAACAGTTCTCTTCCTCCAATGCAACTGGAGGTCACATGAAAATACAAAAGTGTGGGGAGAAAACCTGGCTGCTGCTTCAGGCTGCAGAAAAGGGCATCAGAAACACCAAGCTTGGAAGTTCCAGGTAACCAACCACAGGCTCTGGTTTTTACCCTCTGTTTAAGGGAAAAGCCTTGTTCTCACTCTATTTTCTGGTTTCTAGTGAATCTAGGAAGGGATACAATCAGGGTGCACTTGTTGGTCCCAAATCCTTGGATATCTTTGGGGCTGACCCCAGAAATTAATGTCAGCCCTGCACCAGTGCCAATGCCGCTCTGGAGTGGCTTTTCTACTACCCCCAGCAAGAAGGAAGGAGGAAATTTTTGAAGGATGGCATAGAGGCATCAATGTGCCAGCAAGAAAGAATCAGCACTGACATGCCATCAGTTGGAACTTGTCTCACATGACAGAACCTATGCCACAAAGATTCAGCTGCTTCCCTACGCAATTTAGGCTCCATCCTATCCCAAATTGCAGATTTTGTCAACTGACAAAAAAGCATCGCACAGATATTTCAGCAAGAATGAGCATAGTTTTGTAAATTGATGAAATGAATCTGGTACACTTCTACATTGTTTTTCTGATCTGTTATTTTCATAATATGGTATTTAGCTGCCAGGAATTACGATCAGGAAAATTCAGTGGCTTGTGTTTGTTTTGGGTCTTTTTTTTCCTAGATGAGCAAGTATAAAAAAAAAAAATCAATTAAAAAGCAGGAATGCAATTTCTAGTGGCACTTTGCAATGACTGATTAATATCTTTTGAATATTTTTCCACCATAAATCTGCTCAGCTTGATTCAATTCCCTAGGAAACTATTTAAAAATGAATCAACTTGTCAACATTTTGTTTATTCTTAAATAGCATCATTGTTTTTGCTGTTGTTATTAGTGGAGAGTAACTTTGGTTTTTTTTGCCATCCAGAGGATTTCAGGAGCTCTGGCTCTGTGCATGGCCCAACTATTTGATATTCAGGATGCTTTGCCCCTTCTTCCATTGCTATGACAAGGTTACACAAAGTCTGCAGCTCTGTGGAAACAGGTTCCTCTGGAAGCTGCAACTCTGACAGACTTCGTACACAGCAAGGCACCCGTGACATCCTGGCGTCTGCCAGCTCCATTCCTGCTTGATTAGCTCTTGGTTACCTCAGTGATAATGTCTGGAGGCACTGATTAATGCACAATAATGGTACATCTCACTGGAAAGATAAGCTTATAGAAAATCAATTAAACAGTGGCAATTTCACAGGCTACAAGCTGGAAGAATTGTACCTGCAGCCTTTTCTGGGAGATGTTTTATAACCAGTCTCTTTTGCTTGCTCTAGAATTTTCATTTAAAATGCTGACTATCATAGGGGGGGAAAAAAGAAACACCCTGAAAACGGAAGGTGATGGTACCCATTAAAATTACAAGGGAAAATTAATATGAATCGAGGGCCCTGAACATTCCTTCAGCTGTCAGAGGGCTACAAATTCTGCTTAGATGATAAGACAAGAAGTTTTTTCAAATGCAAACTTGCCATAAATGGTAAATAAGAGAATGCCATTGTTTCATGCAATTACATTGTTGCCTGGGCAACCATGTACAAAAGTTAATGTAAGTACAGGTTTAAAGATGAAGTGTCTCCCGAATTGGAATAAAACCCCATTTAATAGTATAGATGATCCACAGGAAAAAAAAATGACCTGAATGTAACTATAAAAAGACCTCTTCTTCAGAAGGAGTATAAATTAAAGGTTATCTTCCTCCTTCAGTTTTTAGTCAGTCATTTTAATAATAATAATAATAATAAAAGCAGAAATCTTCAAGTACTATATATTAATAGATATAACAATGGAAATTTAAAGAAAATTAATATCATCTTCATATCAGAAAGCTTTAGAGAGATTCATCCTCTAAATAAAAAATTCACAGGACAGTTTTTCTCATAAGGGCATTTAGCACAGACAACAAATTATTTTGCCCTAGAAAACACCACTATGAGAAAGTACTTTTTATTGAAATGCATCCAGAGATTGTTCTTCCAATAATTATATTTAATGCAGATGGGGAGGGAGAAAGCCCATATTGTACTGGGCAGTCAGTTTTATTACTGGAATGACTACACTTCTTCCTATCATCAGGCTGGAATTAATGGCAGAATTATGGCCCATTATGTCTATTGCAATGACTTCTCCGGAAGAGGGTGACCAAAGATGTATATTTGAATGTGGAACTAAAGCACACTGTTGAATGTATTCTTTGGGGGATTTTGCCTCCCTGGTCACAAGCCAAAGTGGAGAGACATCCAGAAATCATGACAGACAGAGGACATGAAACAGCAAAAGAGCAGAAATTAAGGAAGACAAAGATCTCCCTTGTTATGCAGTCATGGGTTTGGGGTTTTTTTAAATCAAAATATAATCTGCAAGGCATCCTGCATTTACACCCCTATTTATAATGACAGCAACTGCCACTGCCTGTCAAATCAAAAGAAATACCTTTCTCAATTTGCAGGGAAGATTAAAAATACTCTTCTTTCTTTTCTTTACAAATACAGGTATTATTTTTGAAGGAAAAATAAACTCTTGTGCAGTATTTTTTTCACTGTTAAAAAAAAAAAAACCCACAACAAAACAAACAAAGATGTGTCCTGTATTTAGAAAGGACAAAACACAAGAAAACTTATTGAAAGGAACAATGCTGTACTACTGCAGATATGGAGCAGCTGACCTAGCAGGCCTTTTCCATCTCTTACATCTCTGACTCTGTGAGAAATGGTACAAATGCATAATAAAGTCTAAAATATATTCACTAAGACACCGAGGAACTGAAATACGTAACAAAATAACACAATTTTGCCTGCTAGGAAATGGTAAGTGTGTTTTGCTGAAAACGTCAGTTAGGAAGAAAAGAGATTTCTGGCCGATGTTGAAAGAAAAACCTCTTTGTGTTAATCCAGTTGGGCATGATTTTCACAAGTGCAGAACACTTAAAACTCCACTTGAAGTCAATAGAAGCTGCAAGTGCTCAGCACTCCTCAAAATCAAGCCCCTCGGGAACTGGTGAAGAACAAAGAGCAAGGAACTTGTGCCTCAGATAAACTGACTGTCAAAATTTGTAGAGCTGCCATCATCTTCTCATTTAAACATGTTCTTAACACCTTCCTCTGCCTCTGAGTGATAGCTATAAGTCACTCCAATCTGGCACTGGTTAGGCAAGCAGCAAGCTAAGAATTCTGCATTTATGCTAATGCATGTGATTTGGAATGATCATCTTGCGTGTGGAACTCCGCATCTGTACCTTTTAATGCATTTAACACACTTGTGTTGTTTCCTACACTGGTTGAAGTTATTAGAACAGATACCTTCATAAAACATCAATTAGATGTAATCAGTTCTCTCTCCTTTTCTTTTTTTCTTTTTTTTTTAATGCATTATTATGGATCTCTCCAAAGCTGGAATTATCCAGCTTCAGCATGGTGGTTATCAACCCGAGCTTATAGAAATTGCAAGATTATTAAGTTGACATTACAAACCACAGGTAATTGGAAGGTATCAATCTTTGGGTGTCTGTCAGATTAGGGTTATAAATCAACACAGTTAAGAACAAAGAAGGAATTGGACATTGAGCCATTTTTTTTAAAAATGTACTGACAACTCCAGCAACTGCAGTTTGTTTCTGAGGAAATAGGAGAACTTAAAACATTGTCTCAGTTTGATAAAGAAAAGAGATCTTATTGGAATTCTTATGGAGAGGAAAAAATGTCTTGTTATGACTCATAAAATAATAATAGTATGAATAATACTTTGCATTGTTTTAGAGCCTTCTATCTCAGAAGCTGAAAGTAACTTTATAAAAATTAATGGATTAATCTTGACACTTCATCTTTGAGGTGAACCATTATCTTTGTTTTACAGATATTAAACTAAAGGCAAACAGATTCTACACATCTTGCTAGATTAACACTTGGAGCAAGCATTAAATACAGTCTTTGCAGGAAATGCTGGCCTTCTGTGGAAGCAAGGCAGAATTATCAGTTCATCTGTTGGTATAATCCAGATCATATGAAATTGCTTTTGAACCTGATGGTCAGTGACATTTGAAAGAACTGAAGTCAATAATTGGTAATTTCCTCCTGAAGTCTGGAGGCAAGCAAAGGCAATGATCCAACATAGTGTCCCTCTGGCATCAAGGTCTACATTTTCCAGACCTTTTATTTGGCAACAATACCTGATAGCCAACATGAACATAAAACTCAAGACAAGCCATGGTTTGTTTCCTTCCACCCAGAGGATCTCCTGGCGCACATCTTGTGAAAAGGGGAAGAGGTGGGATGGTTTTGGGGCTAGGGGACACAGTAAACAGATTTATGGGATACCAGAGTTAACAGTTCTGCTAAAAGAATGTCTATGTGTGCTTAGTTAAAAAATAAAATTTATTTCAGAAACCAGTCCCTTTAGGAAAAAAAACATCAAACACCTGAGTGCTAAAACACATCTCTCAATATCTATCCTTCATTTTTGCCTAATGACATATGCCTGGATAGCCACCAATCCAGAGTACTTTGGAAAAGATCTTAATCTGTCTGAAATGGAAGAGCTGTCACACTGAGATAAGATCAAGGACTAAAAATTTGTTTTACTAAAAATTGCTATCTGGAAATTCTTTCTGTAGCAAGGTAAACAGTTCCAGCTAACCTACTTTCTACAGAGTCAAAGGAAATATTTTCAAAGGATACCAGAGGTTCACATACCAAAACGCATACGAATTTCTCCGTGCTTGCTTATATACTTGTGTTTATCATGACTGGGCACCTATCACAGTGTCAGCCTAACAGAAGTGAAAGTCAAAAATCATCTAAGTATGTGTTCCTGTGCACAACTGCAATAATACTTCACTGGATGACTGAAGGCATAAAAGCACTGGCACAGCAGTGTGAATAGGTGAGGTTCAAACTGATGAAAACTGTTTTGAGATGCATATCCTGGGGATGGGCCAGAATTACATGGTTTATTATTAAGACCCTTGGGTTCAGCCAGGACAGATCTTACTGACCACAGCAAATTCTGGGAGTGTACTGTTGATGGTATATTATTCATGTAGCACTACATAAAATTAACACAACGGTGAGGAAATATTGGCTACAATCCCAGCAATAAAGCTCTCACCTAATATGAGGGCCATTATTAATGAGGAGAAATAAATTATGTGCTTTAGCTCTTCCTTCATGTTCCCCAATGTAACATGGGCTCCTTTACACCTTGTATGGATTTTGAAGACTGGTGTAAGACTCATATGGATCTCTTTGCAAGATAAAAGGCTTTTATGTATGAGGTATGGAAGACCACGTAGTTCAGTTCACCTCAGCTGCAGAGCTCTAGTGATAATATATAAATCATCATGCCACCAGGGCTAGGTATCTTTGAAGGATCTCTACATTTGAAGCTCTCCTAATCTCAGATCTGATTCTCTTTATCTCTTCAATCAGAAGACGAGGCAATATATGAGAGAGCAAGGTGGAAGCATAGCTGATGAGCTCCCCATTTAACGACTCAGGCTAAAAAGAAGAAATTTCCAGGACTTCGAGATTGTCCCAAGGTCAGCTGCCTTCACTCACACTCATTTTGGAAGGGGAAGATTGGTTTATAGACATGGCTTTGGAGGATGCCTCCAGTACAGGAAGTTTACACAGGACCACAAGTTTGGCTCATCGCAGCACGCGATGCCATGGGGAAGAAGAGCATTTTCCCTGAGCTCTGGATTCTCCCAGTTAGTGAGCACACCAGCTCAGCACACCGGGGGAGAGCAGCACAGTTGACAGGCCCATCCGATTTCAATTAGCATTTCAGCTTCAGCTGACAAGTCAGAAAGACAGAGTAGGGGAAAGCTGAACACGAGACAGCGAAACATGGCACAGAAACTCAGCAGACAGGGAAATAATGTAAAGGCTGCTTGATTTGCAAATTGACTCATGCAGCAAAATCAGTTTCCTTATTATTGTTTTACAAGACAGAAAATTAAGGGGCGGGGGGGCAGATATATAACTACATGAAATTATTTAAACCTCAAAGAAAATATCTGGAAAATGTGAATGGTTCATCCACTTGAAAATGCTGTAGAAGTAACAGGCAGGGGGAGCTCCTCTACTGGTCACAGGTGAGATAAAAACCAGAAGGTCCAGGAGCTGCTGTCATCACTGAGCTGGGGCAATACTGGCCACCTGCTAATTAAAGGGTCTGACATAACTACAAAAAATTCAAGGCTATGGGATTTCCCACCAGTTACAAGATGAGTGGACACAAAAGTCAGGATCTATTACAACTGGCATTTTTTGGCGAAAATGAGCTACACTTCAGATCTATTTTCCCTCAGGGTTTTGAAGAAGGGGGACAGATGGTTGGATAATTTATACCATTTGGCATGAGGTTACATTTGAAAAAAAAAGAGAAGAGAAAATAAAGGAAACCGAGAGAGACAGAGAGGCATGAGCTATACATAACCAAGCAGAGAGGCAATCACTAGACACAGATCTGCTCAGGCAACACCACCAGTGTGTGTCGCTAAATATTATAATGGCAATTTTAAATGGAAGAGAGGGATTGGTGACTCCACTGAGGAGAAACTAGAGGGGACAATATGAACATTTATTTTCTAAGCACTCCCATCTGAAGATTTCAGAAAGCTCTTGCATCTGTTTGTTTACATTAATACGTGATCATGCTTTTCACTTCATATTCTTACTCATCACAAGGTACCAGGCTTCAGTGGTTCACTTCCTCCAGACTTCAGCTTGCAGCAAATACCACCATTTTTCTTGTACAGCAACGAACAGGTAAAGTTCTAGCTAATACTAGATCAATTTTAGGAGGGATCATATTAAAAAAAAATCCAAAATATGATGGTCAATTGCAGTGTAATGAACTTCAGAGCACATAAAAGTGAAGATGAGCTCAATGGAGTAGTAAATGCTACACATTCCAAAACTGAGAAATAACAAATCATCTAAAGGGCACTGCAAAGGGAAACACAGCAAATGGAAGGTCTTTTTCAGCCTGGCTTCCTGAAGAACTCAGTTTATGTAAAAATCCCTAATAATTTTTCAGTCTTCTCTACCATCACTGCACCCACTAGCCAATTGTTGTTAAATCTCTCAAAGACACCTGATTGATATATGGATATTGGGTGGTTTAGGCACAGGAATGGGTTGCCCAGTGAAGCTGGGGATGCTGCATCCCTGGCAATGTCCAAGACCAGGTTGGATGGGGCTGTGAGGAAATTGCCCTAGTGGAAGGTGCCCCCACCCATGAAGGAATGTGGGGACAAGGTGATCTCTAAGATCCCTTCCCACCCAAACCACTCTGTGACTTTGATTCTGTGATATTGCAGTTAGACAGGTTACACAGGGGTAAATAAAGGAGAGATACTCAAAATAGATCCACAGCTGAGAAAAAACTCACAGCCTAAACTTCATGGTGCATTACAGAGCACAGCTGCCACACAAAGCAGTGCCACAAGGAGCCTGTGTCCACTGTCCACTGCTTCCATGTTGATCTGCAAAATAAATCCAAACCAACAAATTTTTCTGAGCCCCTCTGGCTGGTGGAGGTGCAACACTTACCTCAGCAGCCACAATTCCCAACCCCAGCACTTCTCAGTAGCTAACATTTACTCTCTTAAATGTGTTTCTCAAACAGCCACCTCGGGAAGGTCTTGGAAAAAGCCAAAGCAATCAAAATACGTACAGAGAGCTGTGTCAAATCTAAAGCTGTAAATATTAAAAAGCCATTGCATGAATATTGCAAAGCTAAATGCTGCATGTTGGCAGAAAGCCCACAGTTGCCAGTGACCTTCTTTGGGAAGGGAAGGCCGACCTCCAAACAGCCGTATGGGGGTTGCCTGTGTTTGTGTTTATTGTGCATATAAATACACGCTGGTCTGTTGACCAAGTTTGTGGGACATTTACAGTAGTTATTAAACTCAATCTGTATTGTTTCAATCTTTCCAGAGCTCTGACAATGTTTGTACAATAAATGCTGTCATCTACAAAAGAAACTGGGGGAAAAAACTAAAAGGAAAGCGTGATTATATGGGACAGAGAGGCTGTCACAGCCTTGGTGGCTTCCCAGGTGGGAACAGGAGAGGCTGAGACCAACATGGGGGTTGGCCAGTGCTGCAGGCTCAGGAGACTGCACTTGCTCAAAGCTGAGGCAGAAAGAAGCAGCTCTGTCCTGGTTACATGCAAGCTGCTATGGAGGCAGCTGTGGCTGGACAGACTCTGCTGCATTTGCACCAAAAATCTGTCTTGTACTTGGTGCAGACTGGGAGAGGCACAGCAAGAGCCAAGGTGATGAACCTTTGGAAATGCTTAAATGTTCAACATTTACACCATGACCAGACAGCCTTGCTGTGTTTCTTGGAGTTGGCATTTTGGTGTGAAACCATCTCTGTGAGAATTAAAAATCCAGATAAACCCTGCCACAATGAATCTGAACTTGATCCAGTGGAAAAAAATCAGACCAAGTTTTGAATACCCCCATCATCTTCACAGGGTGAAAGAAACTACAGAAGATGATCTTTTAGCAGAGGAAGGGTTGGTGAACACCTTAGACACATCTCTGGCACTAAGGTTTTTATTCACTGGGCTTTTAATTTGTTTTCACAGCGGTTTGAACAAATTGAATTTGTTAATTAAAGCGGTAAAATGAAATGCTGAACATTATTGACTAGATGCTAATTACATTAGAAGAGATATCGGGGGAGGGAGGAGTCCTTGTTTTCAATAGCCAGGACAAATCATATTAAGAGAGACAAGTGATCAGTCTGAGCCTAAATTCTGCAGGGAAAAAACTGTTTACATGTTGTGGTTTAATGTTTATCATTCATGATCTTCAATTGGCAATACCAATAGAAACATGATTACTGCAGCTTGCTATTGTACCTCTTTTCAAATTTCACCCTAGTTTATAACATTCACTAAGCAGAGGTCATTACCCAATTAAATGCAATGATGCTCACTGTGCTAATCAGGAAGGACATTATTTTAAAGTTAGCCTCATGAAAATGCAAGCAGTTCACATTCCATGTCTGAAAAGCCCTTTGAGTGTTCAAGCTGTAACTTTTAGTATTAAAAAAAATATTATCAAGTTGATTGTTTTGTTTCTTCATACTCTCTTTCATTTAATGACTTTAATTTCCGTATTAGCATATTATTTTCAGCAAAATTTTAATTTCACCCTTCATCTATTTGCATGGGAATGGCTGGAATTTGGTATTACTTTCCTCAGTGTAATTTAACATAAATATAACCATAGTCCTTCCTGTTAATGACCACTACACAATTTCTGTTATGTGGATATCCAGCCCCACATAAGTTATTTGTAAACAAAATGCTTTCACCACATGACTGAAATCACTACCTTCAAAAAAATCTCTGTAAAATCCTGCTGCTGTAGAATTGCCAAGGGATTTTGGTTCCTGAGGTACCTAAATAATGTCTGAAAATAGAACTGAGCCCCTAGATTACTTAATTGATAATTAATATTGTACTCTAGGTGCAGCAGTTCCTTTCCAGATTGGAGCTATAGATACCAACACGTCTGATCAAAGTGCAATCCAGTTTAAGCCCTCAGAGTTATATTGACTTTGCTGTGTGAACAGGGGCAATAAAGATTACCAGAAGCTTTCTGTGTCACTACCATCCAACAGCTCGGAATCCAGAGAGAGGAGATTTGCTGAGTAAGAGGAGCCATTTTTAGAGTAACCATTTTCTTCCTCTCTGTTGTGCTCATAATCATGACCCTTTTTTGAACACCACCAGGATACTTAATGCTTTACAAAAACACAAGGAGATTTTTAGAAAGAATGAAGGCATTTCGTTCTAAAAGGCATCAAGTCTCTGCTGCTCATAAATACACTGTAAACAATAGATGAAGCCTCATTATAAAGAAACAAAGAACAATTGTAGCACAGAGAATCAGTGTTAAACCTTGCTGGGCAGAGGGAATAAACATTGTTCTTCCTTTAGAGTCACAGCAGAGAAGTGGCAATAAAATGATAAAAGACTGATTAATGTAAATGGAATAAACTGAAGCATCAATTTCTATGTCTAAGAAACAGGAGCAGAGCAAAAAAGCCTGAACTGCAACCATCAGGAACAGTAAAAGCAGCTGCAAAGCAGGGCACAGCCACCTGCATTAGCTTAAGCAATGAGTGCAATAAAGCCCCAAGCACAGGAAGGTGATAAATTAAAGGTTCTCAGCTCTGGCATGTTGAGAGTGCCTTAACAGGGACAAAGAGAAAACAAACAAATACTCTTCCTGTTAGCTGTTAAGAGCACGTACTTTTCTCCCCTTTCCAGTGTGGACAAACAATGCACAGAATGGCCTAAATGACACATTTCCATTTACTTTCTTTTGGGAAGTTAATTGCCTGGCAGCAACACAACCTGGTTGGGCTCAGTAGGGTCCTGAATGCTCAGCCCATGTGTAACTTCATGCATTCAGGCAGGCTCATTGAATCTGTGGGTTTGCACAATGGGCCCTTTGAGCATGGTCAGTGCTCAGCAGAGTGGTGGCCCTGGGAATGGTGGTGCTCCAAAGGCTCTTCAGCCTGGAAACAAAGCCAGTCAAACCACAGCACATACACTGGGAATGACCCCACTATGGCCAGTAGGTCTGACACACTCAGTATGGATTCATGATGCAAAAGATTCATGGATGCATAAATGAGGCACAAATTGAAGCTGATTTTCACAATGGTTCTATTTAGAAAAACAGGTTCCTCCAATAATAGTTCAGGATTTTTTTCTCACACGTCTTTTACATAAAATGACCTTATAATATGTAAAAACCAGGTACAGTACAGAGAGCTGACAGGTGCAGCCCTGGCTGATGGGTCTGCAGAGACTTCTTCAAGGTACAGATGTGCAGCCTGCACCCCGGGAACCCATTTCTTCAGATGACACCAACTTCAAATAGAATTGTGTACTTATTCTCTGCTTACCTTTTTGAAGGTAAAGAGAGCAGAATAACAGTCAAGAGCCTGATCCTTCCTGCTTAACCTCATTCTGGTCTTTCCCTGAGCATGTTTGAGGTTTTTGGTATCTGAAACAAAATCTGCTTCTGTGTCTATCTAATAATAAATCTGTTGAAAAAATACTCTCCAATAACCAGACTTAATCCGACTAAGTCTGCCCTTTGCTAGTTCTAACTTTTTATTCATATATACTTTATTTGCACTCTAAACTGTGAGTAGCTTGGGTATTGAGTTTTTGGAGGAGTCTCCTGAACAAGTTTCCTTGAACATTTTTGAATGGAGTGCATATAGCATGAAGTTTAAGTTTGAGCCAAATTCTTGGCCAAAGAAATGGAAGAGAGAAAAAGCCCAGAAACCTGAAGTAAAATACATGGGAATGCCACAGCAGAAGTTATTACCACTAATGCTTCCGAGCTCCTGCTGCGTTGATGTGGTTTTACAGATACACAGTGAAGGTCTGTTGCTCAACAAAAGAATTTTGCTCCATGTTTGCATGGAAGAAGTAATAAATTTATTACAATCAGTGAGCAAAATCCAAAAAGATTGGACATCTGCCTTGGAATCTGCTCTCTATACAGAAAACTGTTTAATATTGGCAAAGAAACAAATCTGAGAAGAGCACAGGACCTAATTAAAGGAGACGTGCTTAGAAAACAGATAGCAAAATGACAGACACTGCTTTTGGACTAGAGATGAACCATGAAGAGAGAGTATGAATTTCAGGGTGTTTATTTTTTGAGGTTTTCAGGCAGGCTTGTTAGAACTCTGTGGGTACCAGGGCTGGTGAGGCTGCTGGTCTCTGACAGCGCCCTCGATGGCTCTGTGTGTTTCAGAAAAGTTCTCTTTACAAACTCTTCATGGAGGACTGAGCACACCCTGCTCCACCAGAAATATGCACTACAGGGAGGAGAGGTTTTAATTGATCGCCTTCAATACAGCTGAGGAAAAATGCACAGAACAGACTTACCATGAATTTACTATTTAGATGTTTTATTGATTAAAAATAAATGGCCAATATGGCAAGTCTCTGTCTGCACATTTGTTTCCTTTTTATTTCAACTAATGCTCAATCAGAAAAGTAGCTTTGCTGCAGGGTCTCTCCATTTAATTCATGTTCTGGCCTGCAAAAGTTTATATCTGACATCAGAGGGATATTCCTTTTTCTTTTTTTTTTTTTATTATTCATATGGGCATATTGTTATCCTTTCTTTGGCTTAACCAGTTTAATTCATTTTCTAACATCATGAGAGGAGGAATTTTGCTTTTTCCATGTGACAGAAAATCAGTTCTTAAAACTTCAAATGTTGTGTCACCATTGCCTTTACCAAGCCACTGGAGCTCAGGACTTGAGTTCTGCAGGACACAGCTGTGGACAGTCAGAAAATTCTAGGCAACATTACCCTCTGGAGCTGTTTGTGTTTTGAGAATTGTGTCTGGATTCCAAAGATCAAAACTTTGCTTTCTGCTTGCCTTCCACCTGCATTTCTGAAAAACAAGAATTCTAACTTCACAAAGATTGCTTGTTAGATAGTGCTCCTGGCCCTCGGGAAACTTTCAGAAGCTTCAACTGGCTCAGAGGAATCTAAAATTAAAGGATGACCTTAGTGACCTTCATCATGAAAGTCTGTGCCAGCTAGCAATAATCTGGTTCATATTTTGGGAAGTCAGTAAAACATCACCAAGGAGAAAAGTTTTAAAAATGAATGTAAAAAGCCAAGGGTATTGAAATTAGCACCAAATTTGGACAGCCATTTAAGTTTCCATTTCCAGTAATTCCTAATTGTGGTCAAAGAACATGAAGAATTTCAGTCCATTTCCTCCAGAACAGATTAATGCTGCAATCAAAAGCAATAAACTAAAACACAAAACATAATTGAAAAAATGGAACTGGAAGTCCTTGGTCAGGCTAATGGATGTAAGAAGTGAAGCAATTTGTGAGCTCTTGTTGCTCCCTCTGAGCTGTTCCCTACCACTCTGGTAATGAGACAGTATCACAAAGTTTGTCACTGGAGTGTCAGAACAAATCAACAAAGAGTCAAAAGGTACCTCACCTCTCAAGAAATTGTCTCTACATTTGTCTTAAGAAGCAGAAGGAATTCATATTGCAGTGGTTTGAAGTAAGCCTATGTGTTAGGACCTATTTAGATCTGCATCTGTACTGAAAATGTTACCAAACTTTTAACTTTGCTACAGAGCCACATCACACTCTTGTGAGAAAAATACACCTATGTACACAAAACTTAGGCTGTTTTACCTAAACTATTCCAAACCAGACAAGCTATGAATGTCCCTGTACACTCAGCATGCTGATATGCAGGAAATCCCAAATGTGGGGGCCCATCCCAGCAGCTCGGGAGGTGACGCAGTGAGCTGAACCCTACCACAGGTAATCATGGCACACTCAATTGCCAGCAGCACTGCACAACTGCTGCCAGCAATGATGCCCATCACACAACACTGCAGCTGGGTGATTAAAGAAGAGGACTCTGGACCTTAAATTTCTTTGTTTTGCCATTCACAGGCTATGGAGTCCTAGATTCTTTTCAGAGCTGATATGTCAATGCACTCATTATGGTTTAGCTGAGGTCTGTGTATTGTTCTTCATATATATTCACAGCATACAGTAAACTCTAATAGCTCCTTTGGAGCTTTAACACTGTATGCTGTAAATGGTTATTAACAATAGTATTCATTCATTTACATGTAATGGATTCATAATAGCAAAAGTAGAGTGAAAATCTTATGCTGTAATATAAAAAGTAGATACTGCATAAAGGCAGCATTTTAATACTCAATACTCTGACTGCTTTAATTATTTTTTAAATATCAATAGGTCCTGCTTCAGTAGCTTGTAAAATTACACAAACCAAAGCAGCCCTTGTGTCAAAGGAGCACAATGAACAGGGTGCACAAAGGCAGAGATCTCCACAGGCCCAGTCTTCCCACAGACCTGCCCATGGTGGGCATGCCAATCCATTCACATAAGGATCTCTACCTGTGAATGGGCACCAGGATGGAGATGATCCCACCCCTGCAGTGCCCAACATGGAATGCCTGTCCTCCAGGCACTCACAGGTGCTCCAGGAAGTTGCAATCCATCTGCAGAAGGCAGAGGAGGCAAATGAAGAAAGCCACCAGGGAGAAATTCATAACAGTTTCCAAAATCTACAGGCAGGTCATATAACTTCCACCTGATCACCTTTAACAGGACATTCTTTAACCACTAAAACTTCTCTGGAAGGGAAATTGAAGCTGACAAAAAAGTCCAAAATGGCTCCAAGGAACTGAGAAATGAAGTCCTACATTTCTGAGTGCTGCCATAGAGAATCGATCCTGGTTCCTCCAAATAGGAAAATCCCCAAAAAACTTCCTCACTGAAAACTGTCCTTCTCAGCCCTTTTCAGTGTAAGTTACCAGAACCATGTATTTTTACTGCTTCAAATAAAAATACAGCAAATAAGTCAAATGGATGCAGTTTAGGACAAACAAAGACACTCCACAGAAAATGTCTGAGGCATTCACTCCCCACAGCCATGGTGGCAAACACCCAATGGAACCTTACAGATGCAGCTCACCACTGGTGCAGAGAAAGGGGCAGAGAGAAAGCAGCAGCTCTGGGGCCCTTCCTAATAAAGTGAAAAAGAAATAGTCTTTCTTTGTGGGTTATTTTAGGGTTTCTTTAAGTTCAAGCACAGCTAAAGCTAACCAAAGGAACAGATTTGAAAATGGAGTCACTAGCACACCATGAACACACTATGAAGACTGACACCACTGTGAGAAAGCACTTGAGCTTCCAGTAAAGGTTTGCTAAAGTCATGTTTTATTTATCTAAGAGTTTAGTACAGTTGGGAGTGTATTTTCTGTGGATTTTTTTTTTTCAGGACTTGAGATGGCTTCTTTCAGCACAATCTGAGATGGTAGAATTACATAAGAGTATCAGGTCTCATTATATCAGCTTAATAACTGGTTTCTTTAGTAATCTAGAAATCTAATGGAAACTGTAAATATCAATACAAATTTAGCTTTAGTTGGTATCCTCTGAATACCACTAATTTAGCCATTAGTTAGATTGCCTCATAACATAAATGCAATGCCTTTCTTCTTAAGCAATAAGATGAAATAGAGGAGGAAAAACATACATGAATTCATGATGGTGAGCACCAGATATGCCATTAAAGGGATTTTTTTTCTATCTGAGAAGGTTCATATATAGCATAAAGGATATTGAAGCTTTTTTCTAGCACAGAAAAAGGAAAAGAAATAGATTTTTAAGGGATTCACTGCACAAACTCTTTCTGGAGGCCAAGTCCAACACCCAGTAAAATCCACCAGCAGTTATTTATCACAGAAGAATAATTTGCTCCAATACTTGAATACTTCATGGTGAACAGTAAAGAGCAAATGTTGCTCTTTGTTTTGTTGTTTCTTATTTTTATTTGGCTAATCAAAGGTACTGAAATCACACTGACATAACCCATGTTCTAATTTACCTGTGGTTTACAGCTGTTGTTTTCGAGCTTACACTAAAGGTCAGCAGGGCTGCTTGTATCCCTGTCAAGGACATTCAAAACATCTTATAAATCAGTAATATTCGGGAAAAACAGAATCAAGAAAATTATAGCTGCAATGCCATTTATTTTTGTCTACTTATTAAACTACTATTCCAATGTATTTTATATCTGTAACTATTTAATATAATTAGCTGCAAGGCAATGACATTTTTTATAGCATTGGAGATAAAAAGCTAATATGTTAACCCTCAGGACCCAATTTTTGTGAGGTGAGAGTTTGCTCATTATATTCAAATTAGTAGAGATACAAGAGCACAGGCATTATATAGCTTATCTTTTCTGCAAATATATGTAGACCACTTTAAAATGATTTGCCTCTTTTTTTCCCTGGCTATAAATAACTGGAAAGATAGGTTTTTGGTTTGTGCTAAAACTGAGTCTTAAACTATGAATATCACAGAAGAAAAATTGTTCTTTTACATCTGAATGTAAATGTTTACTTCTATATCATAACTATCTCTTTGTTCATAGGAATGAAAAATAAAGATTAATATATTCAGAGTTTCACTGCTATTAGCAACACAAAACCCAGCTTTGTCTCAGATCACAACTGATTAAAAATAATATTCAATTGTAATTATCAAAATTGTACCCAATCAAAAGAGCTGCTGTATTGCAGGCATATTCAGAACTTCACAGACAGAGGGCAAGGAAGGAGGTTAGAAAATCTTAATGTGAAAGCAATTTGTATGATCTGCATAGTAACTTAATCAACAGCAAAAACAAAGTCATTTCTTGTGCGCTCCTCGTTTGTATTTTTATATTTAACTGTGTTCTGAGTGGTGCCAATTACCAATGTGAGAGTTACAGAGTTGATTATCTCCCTGATTCTAGAGAGTCCTGTTGCATTGATAAGAATATCTGGTATACAGCCTGTATCACACAATGCTGCTCCATCGCCTGATATTGAGTTAAAAGGACCATAAATCCTGCTTGGCAACCTGGTCTGCTGGAATAATGGAAAGTACTTGGCAGCAGTGGCTGAGCTGTAATTCAAGCTCATCTCCTCAGACAACTGGAGAGGGACACACATGGCCGCAGAACTCATTTCGGAGTCTGAAAGCCATTAAACATCTTTTGCTGGCTTCTACATGAAGGACTGTGATGCCAGAACCTCAGTGCCAAGGGATACCCAAAGGGAAGGCATATGGTCTGCTTTCACTTGTGCTAAAGAGTTCATTCTTGTTATTTAAAGAAATAATGGAATGTGTGCTTCTTTCTTTATCAACACCCTGCCTATTTTAAAGGAGGTATAATGATATGTAATTAAATCAAATACTGTATTTAAGCCTCCTTCACACTGTGCACTGTTGTATCTGCAGAATGGTGGATGTGCAAAGAAGGGAAAAGTCCCAGGAGGGAGCCCAGCTCACCTCTGTGCTCCTCCAAAGAGTGCCTTGAAAAGAGTGAGAGGCATCACTCATCCGTGCTCTTCCAGTCCCACAGTAAACCATGCTGTGGACATTTTCTACCAGCAGGGCAAGGAATGCTGCTTCTGATGTATAGCAGGTACCAAAGACTCACTCTCTGGCAGAAATGAATGCTTGTAAAAGCAATCAATGTTTCCCCTTGTGTAACCTTCCCTTACATGATCTAGTCTCACATCAAACCCCTCATCTTAGCACGCAACTGAAATCTGCAAAATTAATGTCAATATTAATAAACTTGTCAGTGCGGTGTGTTAGAACTGCGTGCAAAAAACCTAGAGTTGGTTTAGAGCAACTGGTACAGCACGAGCTTATTGTGAGTCTTTATTTCATTCCATGTAGGAAGGGAAATTTTCATTCCTGTAGGATTCACAGACTGGCTGTGACACCAACACTAAATATAACCAGCAGCCAGAAATAAGGAACAGAAAGAGCAGGTACAAAGAAATGGAAGAAATCTGTAAGAAGCTGGAATGAGGTTAGAATTCTTTGCATCTTTTCATCAAGCATACTTATAGGGAAAAAGGAGTGGAGCTGGAGCTGCTGGACAAGCAGACCAATGCTCCAGCCTTTTAGATCTGCTGTTCTTACAGCTCATTTAAAACCTTACCTCTATTCCTTGAATCAATACTCAGACAGCTGTTTTGACAATCTCACTCTGGTGGTATTTCTCCTGGAAGGATGGACAAAGGGAAGAGGGCAATCATCTCAACAAGGTCCAAGCCCTCAAAGGTTTCCAAGGCAGAAAGAGATTGAAACATCAGATACCAATTGCTGAGATGGACACCACACAACCCAGCACCTGGTCAAGGAACATTGGGTGACTGAGTCACTGAGAGAATGTGTGTGGCAAGACGAACAAGCTAGTGTTTATAAAAAAATAGACCAATTTAAATATGTAGTTTAATGTTATAAATTAAAATTTTACCCTTAAATACCCACATTGGCAACACTACAAAAATCTGAATCCTGAATAGATCAAATAAAAACTGGATACAAATCACATCTGAAGTATGTATTCCTTCTTCCCCTCACCTTTTGTTCATCTAGGAAATGGAAATTTCACAATCAAATGATTTCATAAAACGCAAGTTTCATAAAAGAGTTAAAAAACAAGTCAGATAAATGAAAGCAGGTACTACTCCACCTCCCAGAGTAAACATGCTAATGGAGGGATAATTATTCCATTAAGACACAGGCTACAACAAGACAATGAAACTGAACATAGAAACATCAATTTTATAACTCACTGTGCTATAATTATTCTCTGGCTCAGTGAATGCATATACCCTTTCAGAAACCTACCGTGCCTTTCATCTTACATAAAGGATTAAATCTTTAACCCACACACAGGAAATACAGCCTTCTGTAACATTCCCATATTACTCCCTGCACACTGCTAGATACTGCTCATTTATAGTAAAATCTGACTATTCGCAACATCTGAGGAATGTTGTCCAAATGGCTTTTTTCAGATATGTTTATGTATCTCTGACCTGATTACATCTTCCTAAACTACATATCCAAGAGTATAATACATTCCTGAGCAGCAAACTAAACAATTTGTGGGGAAAGCTGGGAAGAATTCAAAGATCTTCAGTGAGAATGCTAACTATGATGTATAATTGGAGGACAAAGATACTTCCTTTTAAAATCCAGGAACAGGAATGACCCCTTCCAAATAACACAGTACAAGGCATCTAAACACATTTTCCAAACAACATTCACCCAATTAAAATCACACCAAAAAAATCCCAATACAAATTAATGTGGTTTAAACAGTTTCATTCATATCTACTACAGCTCCTGAATATAAACCAATGTGCCATTTACACAGCAGATACTCTCAGCAGTACTCTGTTCTTTCTCCATGCATAGGACACTCAATGCTATGAAGAGGAGTTTATATGTTTAGGGAGATGGAATCCAAATTAATTAATGGAGTTTATATGTGTAGAGAGATGGAATCCAAATTAATCTAGTAGAAATGTGAACAAAATTCCTCCTGTAAATTATTTGTGAGGTCTGCTTAAACCATTAACCATTTTCATTGTGCAGTTCTTTCAAACACAGCCAGTACTTTGTGTAGAGCATACTGTTGATTGCGTTTCGTGTATATATGAAAATACTGATTTACAACACTTTTCTCTGCCCAAGCAGTACCACATGAACACACACATCTGGTAAACTTGCTGATAACACTCACAGAGAGAACCCTGTGAGTTCATTCTGAATTATAATATCTCTGTAAATCTGAGTAACAACAGCAAGCAGAAAATCATTCAAAGGTTTTCCTGTAAAACACGAGGTTAGTAACCAACGGTCAACTTCACTGGGTTCCTTTATCCCTATCAAAAGTAAATCGTTGCCATGCAATTTGTTTGCCCTGAAGCTACAGAAACTAGGCACTGACTCCCTCTGCTCTGTCATTCCTGATCCCATCCTTTCAGCTGGTAAAAGTGCCAGTTTAGTGCTATCAAATGTGAAGAATCAATATGCTGGCAGACACCAGTAGCACGTTGAGCCATCAGACCATAACAGTCTGAGATCAGTTTTATTTTTTTCCCTTTTGTTTTTGTGCTGCTTTTTCCCTACTGTCTTATCTGGAGTCACTGGATAGAAGCCATCTATCAATCAAGCAAAGTCTCAACAAGGTTTATTACTCAGCTGCTCAAAACAGGGAATATAGATCAGGCCTCATTATTATCACAGAATATGTTAGAATCTACTTTATTTTTGCAGTGATTCTTTCTCTTTGCCACATTAACCTAATGGCATAACTTTAATTGACCCACAGGCTACTGACTTACTGAGAAATGTAGCTGAGACTTCCTATAAATAAAAGGTCCCTGAACAAATTAGAAAAAAAATAATTTGCAATGTCTGTGGTCAGTATTTTATTTACCTTACTCAATTGTGTTTGTACATGTGCCTGAAGGAACCAATGGCCACCGACCATTTCTTTGAATTCTTGGAAATGTTTTCTCCCCAGCAATCAAAATTTATTATTCCCTCCATTCTAATGCAAAGCAGGTTGTTTTCCAAAACTGTTCTTCAGTGTGTGCCTCTTACAGCAGAGAAAACTGAATGCTTTGTGTTTTCCACCCTCAGTAGAACTAATCCTGGAATAAGAATTACCCATCTATTTATGTGCATCAGTGGATGTAGGCCACAGAGAGAAGAAGATTTGCAGAGGTGTGGAACTCTTATGTGAGCCAAACACCACCTCCACACTGGATTCATCTGTCCTCATCTGTAATGAAGCTGATCATCTGAAGGATGAGTCAGCCTGGTACAAGGCTGGCACACAACAGTAGTTTTCCTTACTGCTACATAAGGGACAGGAACTGGGTCTAATTTCTTCCCCCTTAAAATCTGAACTTTCAAAATTAGGCAATCCCATTGTAATTTTATCATAATTAAAGACTGAGGCGTACAGTGACAGCACTGCTCTCTGAATTCACACAGATTCATTCCGGGATTTCTTGCTATCCTGTAATTAGCACAATGAAGAACCTTGAAATTCACTTAGCAATTAGCAGTGATGAACAAAAATGAGTTGCCTTTAAGGCACTTAGGCCATATTCACACATCTTATTTTAAGAACCAAGCTGCCTAATTTCCACACCTGCAAACCATGCTCCTGGATCTGGAAGGATGATTCAGACAGCTTAAGTTAGGACTGAAATTTTTTTGTATCCAGAATCACACTGACACAGTTTGGATCCAAGTGCAGGCACTGCTTTCCTCCCTGTTGCCAGTCACACTGAGTCCTACCCTGGTCTCTTATTCTAAATCTGAGATATGCCACGTCTAAAGGCTTTAAATCCCAGGTCAAATAGCAAGAGAAACCAGCTAAAGGCCAGCTTTGCATGTCATGGCTGATGCTGTCCAGAAGGATTTCCAGGATGTGTCAGTATTAGACGTGTCAAAGAACCGAGGAGAAATGCCCTGCATGTCAGGAGGCTTGTCAATAACTCTAAACCTGAGAGCAGGAGAAGCAGATAACCATAAAATGATGCTTTGCATATTCAACTGTTTGATAAGCTCTGAAAATGCAATTTAATGGCTCTGTACAAATGCCAGGATTGTTGCTCTTTTAGAAATGAAAAGATTAAAAAGCAATATATATTGCATTATCCCTCTCCTGTGCCACCAAGGAATGTGCCAACCAATATTCCTCACAGAAAAGCCCTCATTCTTCACCTCACCTTTTGCAGTTTACACCTACTCTTGACAGCAAATATCTCTATGATTAAGCATAAAATCCCATTTCTTTGTTGTGACGGATTGCTGACCAAATAATTAAACCATTTCTATTTTTTATTTTGGATCTGTACTTAAATAGGTGAAATCAGTAAGAGGCATTACTTTAATCCCATTGTGGTTTTAATTTGTTTTACTTTGTGCATGCTGAGAAGGTCTTTCTTCCACATCCTTCCAGAAACCAAGAACAATGAGGTCAAATCCTGGTTCTTTGCTTGGATTGAGACCCAGGATTCCTGCCGAGTGCAGCAGCAACCACCCAAGTGCAAGAGATGGGAAATAAAAAGCCACTGGAATGTCTTCAACTTTGTAAAACTCAAATGGTTGTAGATGTTTGATTGATTTGATTTTTTTTTACTTGAGAAATGCTTATAATAGGGAAGCATTTTTCTAAAAAGTATTTTTAGATAAATCAGTCTTCTATAAGGATTTTAGCTTCATTTTTTGTTTTCCACATACTTAACTCTGGTTTGTGAGAAGGAAGTTCTTCTTCTGTTTTCAGACTTTTTCAAAAGTAAAGAAAGCTTTCTGTCTAACCTATTTTACATATATTTTTATAAACCACTTAAAAAAATAAGAAAACTCTTAAGTTCACCCAAAGAAGTTCACAGGACAAATAATTTTGGTTTGAGCAGCAGTGGGCAAAGGCTGACAGGAGAGTTCCAGGGAAGCCTGAGGAGGGAGGCCACCATAGCATCCTGCTGATACCTTATTTAAAACACATCCTACTCAATTATATCCACTTTATCACCACGGCATACCCCACACTGCAAAGTTTCACAAAAACTGCAACTGATCTGTGTCATTTATTTCCACTTGAGCCAATTAAAGAACAGTGATTGGAAAAGCATTCTCTGTAAATTATTTCCATTTGGACTACAAAGCTGGGTAAATCTGGAGTTTTGTGATAACCTTGTTTCAGTATTTTTAAGCAACTGATAGATAGAAGTGAAACAATACCAAACAGATTAGGGCATTATCTATCCAATTAAGAAAGAGAAAGGAACACTCCAGCCTTGGATGATTTGGCAAGTAATGCATTTGTGTGCACTTTTTTTTCCCTTTATTATTACAAAGCAATGACTTGGACCCACAACGCTTTATTGTTGTAAATATTAAGCACTTTACTCAGAGATGGTTCATCTTCATTTCACCAAACCAGCTTTTATTCACCTCCTTAAAGGCATGCAGGGATAGGGAGGAGGAACTTGATGATAAAGGTAAACATATTCACATATTCACATATATTTTTGGCCTGGACCCAGAGGTCAGGTCTTGCTGCCTCTCAGTACAATGGGATTTTTTCACTGAGTTCAGTGGGAACAGGAATGGACCACTGGGCTACAAAACACCCCATGCCAGCACTGTAATGAAACAGGGACACAAGACTCTCTGATCAGTGTGTTCCTGCACTGACTGGTGGAAGAGCTGCCAGATGTCATTCAAAAAGAAATTCCTCAGTAGAAATTTAAGCCACAATACTAAGTAGATTGTTCAAAAAGTTTAGGTGTTATCAGTGGATTTCAAGTTAACTGATACAGATGCAATGATTTACAGCAGAACAAGAAATCACCTATTGCACCTGGGTATGCCAAAGTACCTTGGAGCATATTTCAGCTTTAACCAAGAAACTAATGAAGACTTTGTGGAAGAAGAATGGGTCTGAGAAACAACTTACTGTTTATATTATCTTCCTCTGTGACCATGGGAAAAGCATTCATCTTGTTTACTCCATCTTTAAAATCGGGCTAAATATATATTATTCATCTTTAGGCAGGGCTGAGTTATTGATGGCAATGGCTGTGTAACTGTTCACCATTATTTATTATTATCAGAACTGAAAGCTTTGCAATGGATCAGACAATAAAATCTAATAATTTCTGTTTATCAGTGAGCCAAGCTAAACAGAACTTGATTTTCTTGTAACAAAACTGTGCTTTCCTTCTCTTCCTCAGGTAATCCAATGATTGAATCCTCCTACATTTAGAATAGCTATTGAAAAAGCAAATGTGCAGAAAGTTTGCCATGGAAACCTATTGGACTGTAAACCTGGACTTCCAGGGTCTTTTGACTTTAATTTTTTTCTCATATACTACAAAAGAGATTTTGAAAGCTGACGTAAGTAGTTAATCACAGTGGCATCTTCTAAGCATCATTTTTTTATTCCAAGAACAGGAACTTTACTGTGTTAAACCCCATATAACCCATCTGCAACCCATTCCCAGTGAATCAGAGATTAATCCCTCTGACACCAGGAAAACCTTCACTCCGTGCTCTGCAATTTGCAGGGGCAGCTGAGGCAAGTCCTGGAAGGAGCTGAGGAATTAGCAGTTAGAAGGGAACACAGAAAATGTGTGCCCAGTTGCCAGTCAGAGAGTCAGACATCTCCTGGCTAGAGTTATTTCACCTTGAGCCCTAGAAAATCGAGATAAGAGTTGAAATTGCACATTTTATAATTTTTTTTTTCCTAATAAAATGCAGTTCACTTTCAGAGGTAGGAGGCTCATTTAAGAGGGTGCATTACTGCAGAACTCATGAGCACAAACATTTCCGAGATAACCTGTTCTTGTTTAATGGAAAATAGGTTGGTGCAATGCAATCATGTGCTATCCTTTATCAATGGATATCCCATAGAAACTCCCTTCTAATTTCCCTCCAACACAATGGCTCCAGAGGAAGCAGAACATTGAAGCAAGAATGTGAAAGATCTCTTGACTGTGTTTGTTACAATTTCATATACAGACTGATGGCAGTGTGAAGCATTTATGTCCACATGAAATTAGTGCTTAGAGCTCCTAAAATATTACTATTTTCCAACACAATTTATATTTTTTGACTTGTAGAAGTTATAATCAAGATACCCTATGGATCTTCAGTAATTAATGAGATACAGAAATCAAAGGCTACTGAAGCACCACAATTTGGTATATTACATTATTTATGCAAGCTAAGAAAAGAAATATAAATTTGCTCTTGCTGGATGAGTGTCACTAGTGGACATGTAACCCACAACATTTTGTCTACCTCTATGAATGATTAATTAAAAGAAAAAATAGTTAATCAAGATAAACTTCTACACCTAGCTAACAGAGAACTGAAAGTTTATCATGTCTAAATATGTTTCTCATACATTTACTGCAAATTAGTTTTTGAAAGTGAATTTCAAGGTCTACTGGCTCCGAGGTTCACTAACTCAGTTTTCATTAAGTTTTCACAAATGATCTACTGTAGCATTATTCTTTTATAGTAGTGGAGATTTAAGGCCCAGTATGAAAAGCAATTATACTGTCAGAAAAGTGTATTTTGACTTATTAAAATATTGAAAGGTTTCGTGAAACTATTTATTTTGGTGCCCATTTAGAGTGCATGTTGACAGTGTTATGAAGAAAGTCTTTTTTTGGGTTGTATCTCTCATTGTACCTTCTTGTTGAAAACTTGATATAATCTTATTTAGAAGTTATGTTAAATACTTGTGTAGGTAATAAATACAAGGTAATTGTGGTTCTGCCCTGCAATTGGCCCACTGGATTTATTGTGCTTGATCTGTTTTATATTAATAATGCTTAAGTGTTAGTTAAAAGTATATTAATTTTATTTCTGTTAATACTGAAGATGTTTAAAAGAAAACCTGGATATTTAGCAGTCTGATGAGTTACATGAGTCATATCAAGAAACAATTTTGTCCAATTTTCTTGGATCACTTGTTTCAACTGCATTGCATTAACTTTTTCCGATTACCTCATTATCTGGCAGAGTGTTATTTTTATATCCTGTTTGAGCACTATTCATCTCAAATAACTATGACTTGGAGAGCAACCACAATGCTCTCTTCTGGTAAAGGACTGGGGAAAGCTTAAAATATGAGGAAAGGATTTACCCTCCAATTGTTTCATGGCACCTAGGAATAAATTCAGCTGTTTGCCTCTTGACTTCCTTTTCAGAGCAAGTGACTAAGAAGTATTTAAGGAAAGGACAAAAAGTGGGTGATAATTGATTCAACTTAACCCTCCATCTTGTTACACAAAAGCCATTGTTCAAGACACAAGAGGAAGAAGGGATGACATTACTACTTAGTTACTTCTAAAAGTCAATGCCTACACAGGCAACAGCAAATAAGGGGGTTTTATCTGCCTCTAAAAAAATAGTACCATGTAATTTCTTTTTTATCCATCTCAATTAGATTACCTCGATTACTGTGTACATTACTCATGAAAAACAATAACTTCCAAGTTTATCCTTTTTTGCCTGGCCTTGTCCAATTGTGTAATCATGTAGATTGACATGAAATTCTAGGAACTACCAGAAAGGAGTTGGTGGTTTTCTTTGCAGGAATCTCATTAGGTCCAAGCCAAAAAACAACAGTCGGTGTGAGATGAATGTGTATGCTAAAGCAAGGCTTGTAGGAAATAAGCAGGAGGAACAGGATGTGTTAAACAACTAATAAGAACCTCACCACAGCTTTTTTTAGCAGCAAGACTTAGAGAAATTATGTGTAGAAAGGTGTCTGGGGTCTGATTAAACCCTACAGAAAGGAAGAGAGCAGTGAAAGGAGGCATTGATCAGATGACATCTTTTGAGAAGGGAAAGGCAGAGAAGAGTAAAATAAAGAGAAATAAAGGCCTACTTTCAAGAACAATAACCTCAGTGAGCTGCAGGGTTAGATAGCACAGGAAGCAACTATAAAACTCTTAATGACACAAATACAAGTCATGGCAGCATGCAAGAAGTGTGCTCATTTTAGTGAGAGACAAACTTGGGGAAATCCCAAGCTCTTCAGTGAGAAATGGCACAGAACATGAAAAATATGCATTACAAAAGTTAAGAAGTAGACTTTGTAGAATAGAAAGAAATAAAAAGGCCAGGACACAAAGTGAGATGCAGCAAGCAGGTCCAGAAAATTCCCTATAGGAACATTTTCTAAATTCAATAACAGTAGAGCTAGATCAAGAACAAATTGCTCACTATTACATACAGAAGAAAAACTAGCAGCAAACATTAAGATTGCTGAAGTATTTAAAACCATATCATTCCAACCTTCCTGAAAAAGTTCAATTATTATAAGAAAGTTGTGTTCAGAATGCAAGCTACACAGCCCTTTGACTTCCCTCAGCAGAGATCTTTGGCTCTTGGACAGTTTTAATACAATAAATGCAGTATGGAAAGCCATAAAGTTATTTCTACCAAATAAATGCATTCACAGCACCATAGCATGGTATTCATTTTACCTTATAGCCACCTGTAAAACAATGGCCACCATACCACAAGCACAGGAAAAATTCTGTTTGAAGACATATTGCATGGTACTGGCCCTACCAGCTCCTGGTTAAATGCTGACACATTGAGATTTTGCTGTTTTATTGATTTCCCTTAATTATATTGATTCTAGAGGTTATGCACTGTTATTGTTTAAGCTGTAAATACTCATTACATCCATTAGGATCTTTACTTTGAGAAGTGAAGAGGAAGCTCTGTAATAACTACAAAAAAAAGTTTTAGTTATAACTTATGGTACTAGAAACAAATTGTCAATAGGATCCATTTCTTAGGTGTTAGTAATGAGTCTTTTCATCAACAGAGTTAGCTACTAATTAAGCCTCCAAGCTCGTGGTCTATTAGCATACTCTCTCTAAATGCATTGATACTCTAGCACACAAGATAAGGGATTTATTTTCCTAATTCTAAAAGCTAAGGGGCTGTTCCCCTTTTGACAGGTTTACAAAACTCTTTATATTTTAAATAGTTCTACATGTAAGATCTCACACTGCAAACAACCTAATTAGGGCTAAAGGAACAGATACAGATTTAAATAAGTTACTGTGGATTCTTTATAATTAACTTTCCATGAGTTCTCCTGGCGTTTTCCCAGCATGATGTGGCTTTCTCTTGGCTCTTCACTTCTACATTGTCTGCTCCTCCAAAGGCCATAGATCATTTCCTGTTCTGCAGCTGAAATAGCACAGCTTCAAAGGCTGTGACTAACATCATTTAAACCATTATCATTTTTTACCCAACTATTATTAAACAAATTGATTTCCCCCCAGTCCCCACGATAAAGAAAATCATTCATTCATTTTGTGTGTTCTTGGAAATCTATGTTTCTTCTTTAAATCACATAATAGCAGGAATTAGGAAAAATGATCATTTATCTGATGTCAGTAAGTTGGGCAAAGCTATTACATTTGTCATCATGTAGGAAACTGCCATTACATTAGGCCAATTTTTGCAACTAATATTTTCTGATTCATTCACTACTCAAAAATTATAATTGTCTTTGAACCTTTTTAATTGTCCCACTGGAAAAAGAATACTTTGGACTGTATCTGATGTGACTTAAAAAAAAAAATTTGGTTTAAAATAACCCCTTCATGTTCCACCCAGCAAAGAACTTTTCTAGACAAAACAAACAGGTTTTGAAGATGGGAAATGTTAGCAAGATACTAAAATACTTTTTCTTTTTTAGCCACCTTAAAATCTAAGGCACTTGCCCCATAAGTGTGGCATAGAGACTGAATGATCTGCCACGTGTCATGTTCCATCATCCCACAGTCCTTGTCATCCCCTCATTGCATATTTTGCTTATGCAGTAGGACTGAAGTGAAAAGGATGATGGTGTTTTTGCCTGCCATAAAGTCTGCATATCTCCACAAAAATCTTTTGTAAAAGGATATAGAAAGTAATACAATGACATCTGTGATGAATCTGGGTAGTCATGTGAGAAATACCAAGCTCAGCACACATTCTGGTAAGAAACAGCTGATATCTGTTCCCATTTAATAGAACTACTCTTGCTAGTAGAATAAACAAAGTTTTTATTTATTCTGCAGTTAGTTATATAAAATCATTTCATGTGAGTGCCTGCTAGCAGAATCTGAAGAAAGCAGCCAATCCTGTTCATTTTCATGACAGATGGTATAAAGTAGTGTTTAAGGCACTGGTGGGAAAATGGAGAGAGAGATTTTAATCTTGAATTCCCCATGGTGCTGCAGTACAGCCTGTAATGCCAGCTCACTGCTCTGTGCCTCTGTTTACCTTTTCCCTTTTCTACATTTCAGAAGGGAGCTTTTCTCCCTGAGTACATTCATCCAGTGCCTGCATGAAAAGGCCACAGTAGCAGTGAGAGCATCAAGCAGTGTCCCAGGACCAGCAGTGCTACCAGTTTTATGTAAACTCCTTATTTATTCTATAAAAGCACTGCAGTGTACCAACAGTATGCACTGAGAAAGGCTCCCTGGTAGAGATTTTCTCTCTGAACTGTTGTTTTGCCACATAACAAGAGCTTTAAGATCACTGAAAGGATTATCTGAATTCCATGGCTAGTAAATGAGCGAGGTTTTTTGGCAATAAATTCATGCAAAGCCAGGGCTGCTGAACTTCAACAGCTGACACTGGCTTCTGCAGGTGCGAAATCACAGATGGTTACATGTCATTACTGCCACAGAAGTGCTACTGAATTCACTAACATTTGCCAGGCTGTGCAGAATACTGTACACACAATATGCTATAGGATTCAGGCAGCCCTGGACATCATATATTCAGGATACTCCACTGTGCTCAGTAATAAACAAATGATTCAATGTGTAGGTCCTACATTAACATCCATATCTTTGTTCTTCAGACTTCACCTTGTCCTTTTAAAGAGGATTACAATTCACACCCAGGAGGACCTGGTTTTGTGCACAACACATGGCAAGGTCAAATTAGACATATATAAAGCTTTAGTCTCCAACATGGTGTCCCTGACACTGTGTTGTTAGGCATGAGAGTTTGGCCAATCATCAATAACAATTTTGTCCTTGCTTTCCCTCCTCCTGCTGCAGGAAACAAGCCCCAGGCTACTGCAGCAGCTCATACACTGGGATAGAGCAGGCTCAGTAATTCAGGACCTATTATTTAGCAAGAGAATGAGCTGTGATCCTTCTTATCCTCCACAGAAAATAACGCAGAAACCAACAGGACCTTATGTTTGTAATAGTCAGCTCACACCTTCTCATTGATTTAAGTTCTCATTTTTCTGTCTCCCTTTAAGAGGAATTTTTTTGTATTGAAATTGCACTCAGGGTAATAACCAATTTACAACTTTTTTCACATTCCTATTGCAGACAAATAGATTGTGATCAGAAGTGTTTTAAAACTACAATTCTACTAATGTTATCTACTTGACAAATTGCCCATAATACGTGAGAAAACCAAACAAAGTTATACTAATCCAGACTTCAGAGAACAAAAGTATCAGCTATGGCTCATTTTGTAGTTCATTTTGCTTCTACTCAGATACTTAGATCCTTATCCTTAAAATGGAACAGAGATGAAGGACAAAAAAATACTGAGAACTCTGTTACTTAAGAGGAGCTTTACAGATTGACCACTAAGTTGCAGGTGTCCAGAGGGCAAAATCTGGTCTTTATATATTTTCTGAGATAGAGAACACTTGCTGTAATGGGAGATTATAAAAGTGGAAAGAGGTATTACTTTTTTTTTTTTTTTTTCCCCTAAAAGATAGTGGAGAGTAAGTAACTAGAGGCTAAGAATTCTCCTTTGCTAACCTGTCTAAAATACAATAATTACATGACAGAGTAAAAGCGATCCTGTGCCAACAGAAATCCATGGCAGCTAATCACACTGCTGTATGGCTGACCACGTACTTAGTGATATAAACAAATTAATTCCCAAAAGATAGCTAATCCAGCTTTTCTAGCCCCCTAGTAACATTGTGGAGCCTGTGCACTAATACCTAACAGCATGTACTTTATAGCATTTGGTGGCAACTTTTCCATTAACTGGCAACAAAGGACTTTTTTATTTGGATTTAGAAATTCCCAAAGCAAATTTCTGAAGGGCAAACTTACATAACACCATTTAATTTGCAATGATTCCAGATCCCAACAGTGTGAGAGCTCCTACTGAAGCCTGTTCTGTTTCCTTTAACCAGAAATGTGATGGTTATAACAACAGACCAAATCACCAACGTGCCTGCAATGTAAAAAAATATTTTTACAGATAAAAGATGTGATGGAAAAATACACATTTCTCACACACTTTGGTTAGACTAGCATGGGGCCTGAATGAAAGGACACACAGTTGTCTAATGAGCTCTTGGAGCTGCTCTAAACAAAAAACAAACAAACCAACCAAAAAAGGGGGCTAAAATCTCATTGCCTCATCTGCAAACCCCTGCCCTTGGGGGGTTCAATGGAGGAAGGGTCTGACTCCACCCAAGTTTCACCATCTACTTCTGAGGGGCACAAAAAAATAACTGCTGTGTCACATTCCTATAATGGTGCAGAAATTATTAGCTCTCATGAATTCAAATTAATAAAATAAAACAATCTCATATGATCCTCTCTCTTCCTTCCAAAATAAATACTTCAAATTTATCTCAAAAGCTACTTTCCCTAAGTGTCCTATTTTCCTTTTACATTATGTGGCAGGATTAGAATATCATTATTCTCTGAAAATGGATGTTTAAGAACACTTTGATAGTGTTTAAATTTTTTCTCTTTTTCTACTGATTTATTGTACATTCCAAAAATACCCTGGAGCAAAACATTTGTTTTGGTTTGGGAGAGGAAAAGTCAAAAATATATTTGCTATATTTGTCTCAGTCAAACCCAAATTTGAACTCAGTCTTCAAGGTACAAAAATCTCCCAAGAAATGAAACAAAAACATATATACCCCTTACTTCTGTCCTTCTCCTTCATCCTCTATATTGATACAGTATTTGAGTCTCTAGAGGCATAACCCTTTATTCCTTGAGTTAATTTTTTTCCTCCAAGTGGTTATATTGATAAAAAATTAATATCATATACTGAAGTCTTTGACTTTCCCTTGCATATCTTCATTCTTTGCAATTTCTGTTGTGGGCGCATATCTAACCTCCACATTCTTTTACTGCAGGAATGTAGGAAATAATGAATATTTGCATAGTTAGTGATAAGTGATGAAAACTGGGACAGGACAGCTGCATAAATAATTCTAATTGTGAAGGAAAGTCTAATGACCCACCTGAAATTCACCCTGCACCCTGGTAAAGACACAGGGGTTTACACAGGGGCTGAAGTTAGATAAAGTTAGTCTGGGAATCCAAGTTAGAACAATAAATATTTAAAACATAGTTATAAGTGATTGCTAAAAAGTCCTTTATACTTTAATAACTGTTTCTAGTAGAAAATTGCCTGCATTCTCAGTCCAGAGATGGCTGACAAATATTTCTTAAGAAAAGTAGTGAATTCTTCAGATATAACCAAACAAAACAAACAACTTAGCAATGAAAATTTTCCAATAGAACTTTCTGATACAAGTCCATATATTTCATATGTTACTCAGTGTAACTTCAAGAGCCTCCCTCTGCCATTTTGGATTGGTGTTGGTCTCCTGGGGGTCTCTGCCCTATTTGCTGTGCCAGTGTGAAAGCCTCAGCTACTCAAGGGTACCAAAAGCAGTCCTAGAAAGCCTTCTGAACAACCAAATCCTGTCTCAAACAATGCCAGCAAACTGGAGCTAAACAAGTAGAAGGAAGATCAAATAAAAGGGCTGGATGTCAAAGATGTTACATACTTTCTACTCTCCAAAACTGATAACCATGCTGGGAAAATTCTCTCATTTAATTTATGATGAATGGTATTCTACATCCAACAAGCAAATATTTTTCTCACGCTTCTGACTCCATTTTCTATCTTTGATTATCTTTTACATTGTCTGTAGCAGCACTCCTTCATGATCAGCTCTCTGAAAATAACCTCTAAGGGGAAAAGACAAGTCATTCTTGAAGAAGAGTTGTTCTCTTTGGACTAACTTTAACTGGTGTAAGCTGACAGCATCTTCCATTTATCATGAGGTCAGAGCACACATATAAGCAGTTACTATGGAGCAGCTTATGCATTGCAAATTAACACCTCTGTTTAAATATCACTAATTTATTCACATGCTCACTCCCTTAATCTTAGCAAGAGAATTGCATTAGACTGCAAGAGCCACAGAAAGACAAAAAATTAGTTATAAACAAGCCACATTCATATCTATGATTTTACAATATTTTTAAATACTCTTCTGACCCTCAAGTCCTCAGTATTTACAAAACAAAAAAATATACATTTCTAAAGAGATTGTTAAGAGTAAATTCCACTAGTACTTGAACCATTCAACCCCCACTCAGCTTTCTACACACAAAATACATATTGGGGGAATGGTGCATATGGAAAGCATATGGACTGTGGCTAAAATGGAGCAAAGCCACCTTTTTTGGTAAGAATTCTGTGTGAAGCACTCACATCTGCAGAGTAACAGTGATGGCCCTTTAACATATGCAAGTTATTCTCCCCTCTGAATTCAGCCAGTGGTTCTTTAACCGACAGACACCAGTATGAAGCCGTGGCTTCATTCCCAGTAAATTCATCTGTCTCAGGGAGCAAAGGAGAATGTAACATTGGAATTATGCATGAGAACCAAGCATGGAAACTTATCTGGATTGACCAAGAAAGGAAAAATAGCCCAGACATATGGGGTGGTGTAGGAAAAGGCACAGATTCTCCTGTAGGAGCATGGCACTGCCAGAACAGCTAAGCATAAACAGCCAGCTGAGAGCAAGAAATGTCTGAGAATGAAGGGCAAAATGAGCTGGGTAGGAAGAAGAAGAAACACCAAGTGGAAAATGAAGGGATTTGGTTTTGTTTAGAATGAAAATATAATCCAGCTCTTGGACTTCAAGGAAGAGGGTAGTAGAGAGTATCAGGTTAGGAAGGCTAAGTTAAGGGTGTTTTTAATGAATTTCTAGGTTGTTCACTCTCCTTCAAAGAATCCAGAGAAGTTTATAGGGCAAGATGCTAAATATATTTCTAGATACTAACCTAGCAATGCAGATCACATTAACATACAGCTTTGTAAGGAATGGTATATAAATTAGAACTATTTGCAAAGGAATGGAAATAATAAGCTCATATAGAATGATAAATGTGTGTTATTAATACTCTGTTGTCTTAATTGCAAGGCTTTTGTTCTCTAATACAGAATGAGAATATTCCCTGCAATACAATTATTCTCTTGATTGTTGGTTAGATTAGGATTTGCCACAGGGCTTTATGCTTCAGAAAATATTTTACTTGCATGAAAAAACCATGAAAGGCAGGCAGATAGCAAACAGTGAAGTCAAAGCAAACAGATCATGTTTGCTCTGTCATTCTTTCTTAACCATCTAACTGGTCATTTATGGATGGGAGTGCTTCTCACATGAGGAAAAACTGAACAGAGCTCGCATGCTCAGTTCAGAATTTTATGGGTGGGTATTTTGTGTGCTATTCCAGAAAAAGAAAAAAAAATACATATATATGGAAGAAAAAATTGTATGGAGGCACTTTATTTGAGCCATTTCCAACATTTTTTGGCCAAACCTGAAATCTTATTTGTTCACACACTGCCTACTGATAGAGTAATATGAACATCATGGAACTGAAAATACAAGTAAACAAACCTTTCTTTTAAGACATTTATGACTCAGCAGGTCATGATTTTCCAATCACTAGGTGAGTCAGAACTAATTCTGTGAAATGGTGTTAGAAAGTACAAGACTTGATCCTTCATCTGCAGTGCAAGAATCACTGTCCTGACCATCCTTGTATTTAAGTTATCCATTCCTGTTGTAATGGAATGTGTCCCAGCCAAATTCCCAGTCTGGTACTTTCTCCCTGTCCCAGCTTGCTCCTGCAATTTCTTTTGGATATGGAACTCAGTCTGTCCTGCCCTGACCAGGGAGCTGAGGCTGTGTGTGGCTCAATGGCTGCTGTCCTGGTTAATGTTTATTATAATGCCACTTTGAGATACTTTAGTGGAAAGCACAACAGAAACACAAAGGACAGGTCCCTGACTCCAGGCTGAAGGAACCAGATCAGAACACTCAAGGAGATATTTGAGAGAGATTGAGGGAACCACCCTGTGAGGTTTCCATCCAAGCAATGACTGCAAATGGAATCTTGCAGCATTTTTGACAGTAGCAGCAAGGTTACAGGATGTGTGCATATCATGGCTTGTTGCTAATGGAGATTATTGTCCGTGTTTATTCAATCGATATCAGCATGTCTGAGGGGACTGGAAAGGCACTAATAAGGACACACATTGTTTGGGGTAAACACAGAGCTGATTACAGCCACATCCACTTGATTTGGTGACTAAGATGTAAATGGGTCTTTTCGAGATGTGACAGTGGCATGTACAACTCACCTGGCAATGAGAGAAGAGGACAGCACCTTCTGGGCTCTCTGTTACTCTTAGAACAACAATCCTGGGACTCACCATGGGTCTGGCTCAGCTGCTGGCAGCCTCTCAAGCCACTGCATTGAGAATATTTAGTGTACACCTACACTCTGCAGCAGGGAATGCAGACACAAGCCAGGTAACTCACCTAGATATTCCTCTTCTATTGTGTATACCCAGGCTGCCAAATTGTGCAGCCTAAGAGACTGCAAGCCAACAAAGGATTTGTCACAGAGAGTATGTGCCATGGGACAATGAAGCACAGAGATGCTCAGAAGTTGGCTCTAAGATCACAGTTGGATACTGAATGTAAATTACATTATGGAAGTCTATTGCACATCGACTTCAGATTTGATCCGAAAACAGAACTGTGTGATTGCTGCACAGTGAAGAAATCCTTTGAGAATAAATATTCACACTGTTATTGTTTAAAAGATGAATGATCATATTGGCCCTCAAGAATGCCCTCACAGAAATAATCTGTTCAGACTTTTCAGTCAGATATGTGTATGCCATTTTAAGTGAGGAAAGAAACAATTTCGCCTCGATAGAGCTTATATTCTGACAGGAATGTCAGCTATATCACTTGGGACTCTGTCTAAAAAAAGGACTTGAAGGCATAAAATTGAAATCAGGAGGAATTTTGGTAGAGAAACCCAGAGCTGCGATCCTGAGTTGTGAACCTCAGCTGCCACTTGTATCCCATTCATTCAGCATTTTGTGGCTGTAAAGCTGACTAGAGACTAGCAAGTTCTGCTTTGGCACCCACTCAGAATTGCCTGAGTTTTGACAGAGCTGAGCAGTTTGGCTCTTAACCCAGTCAGGCAAAAGGAGACTTGGCATTGCTGATGACAAAGAAAATAGTTTTTGGAGAATTAAATACATTTTTTTGATTTGCTGAAATAGAGTAATTCCAATCATTAGCAGAAGTACAGAATGGCCTGACCATTGCATTTCAGACCTTGGTTTTTCTATGCACACAATGGTAGAGCACATTAACTTTTCTGCTAAAGTAGCCCTGGATGACATTCCATCTGTACTATGATGGATCTCCAGTCACTTCCTGGAACACACTGGTGCAGTGCACAAAATCCAACTTTGTGCCTACATAGATTTTTTCAGATATAGGAACTTAGAAACCAAGAGCAAAACTGCATTCACATAGTACTCAAACTTTGTCACTATTTTCTCATATTTCAGGAGATTACTGGTGACAATTGTCTCCAGGTCTGGTGGTGCTAAATACCTGCAGTTCCTGTGAAAGTTCAGTAGAACTGAGAATGTCTGATAATTTGACAAACTCTCACAGCAATTTTATACTTCGTGCCAGCAGAATAATATGGAAAAACATAACATTTGGTATTTCCTTAGAACTTTGTCACAGAGAGTATCTGTGAAGAAAAATAAATCTCATGGTCATCACCCATAGGCAAGTCTGGAAGCTGATATCTGGAAATGCTTTGAAAGCAATGACAAAATTTATTCACTTTAACAGTGCAAGAGAGCACACACAAAAAGGTTCTTTAACTGCTTCTCTCTGAGTTGTAGCGTTCAGATAAACACAATTCTGCAAGTGTTCAAAACCTGAAAAGCAGCCCCTGAGATCTTTGACAAGGTGTAGAAATAACCCAAAATAAGCAAGTCTTATCTCCATAAAGGAAAATTGCACATGGCACAGCATCACCTCCTCTCAACCTTCACCTCCCTGGAAATCCACCAAGAGTTCTGAGGGAGAGGCATGAGGAAAAAGGGCTGGAAAGGCAGGTAGGAACAACACCATTTGTGCAAGAACTGTTAGATTTCTCTCTCCTTTAAGCTTTTGCACGTAGATCCCTCACAGAGCAGGGAATGTTAAACACTGCTATAGACTAAATGTCATTCCTTGACTAACCACACAAGCTGAATAAAGCCAGGAGGAATTTCTCTCCCAAAAGTTGCAAAGAAGAGGGAGTAAACAGAAGTTCTTCCAAGCCCAGGTAAGAAACTGAGGTAGCAGCAGACTCAGGTGATCCTTGCTCCACCTGGTCATGGGGACTTTGCAGGTTCTAAGCAGGGAAGGAATTATTAATTCCCAAGTTTTTGGTTGCATACATACAAGTACATATGAACATAAAATACACCATCTTCCTCGATAAACTACCAACATTTCAACAAAACAGTTGTAGTAAAAGAATGAACCACAGCCTTGCAAACTGAACAATAAAACAAAACAAAACAAAAACACAAACAAACAAAAACCACACAAAACACCAAACAAATGAAAAAAAAACACCCCAGAGACAAACCCTAAACATATGGCAGTAGAATTCAAACACTTCTTTTCTCTTTATTCACAGCAAAATGCTTATATAGACATACTAGCTACAAATGTCACTGTCTAATGTATCTAATATGCAATGTATAGTGTTATACTGTAATAGCTAAAACTTTCATCTCCTTCATGTAAAGATGAGTGTACTCTTTAACTGGAAGAAGCAATCATAAGGAATGCATCACTAGGGCTATTTACTATTTGTTATTGGCAGTCCAACATTTCCAAGCACGTTTGGAAGGAATATTTGGACAGTGTATTCAGCAATTTTAAAGATTGTCCTGGTATTATTTACAGACTCCAAGCAGAAGTGTTATTTCTAATAATTTAAGGCACTGTTCTCAAAATTCTTCTGTCTAACAGCTGTGCCTTGTCTCTCTCACAATGCACACATGTTGCCATTTTTACCTCTCTCAAACCTGGTTATTCCAATCGTTATCCCATCACCCACTCCACTTTTACTAGTTTCAAAAATGCCTCTGGCACCCCAAATGCCCCCAGCAGCACTCTGCTATTCACCCCTCCTCTTCTGTCCATTGTCTGCAGGTAAATATCACATTACTCCCAGGACTACAAATGAGCCTTTGGGATTTTTCAAATGGAGGAAGGACATTTGTGAGGAACAAAATAACCCAATCCCTTATCTTCTCCCATATGAAAGGAAGCTACAGCTTAACTTGAGACTGGTATAATTTTCTTAAATCTCTGCACCTTCAGACTAGCAGTCATCCTCAGGAAGGTCAGCTCATCCAAGCCACCCCTGCCTTTTTGATGTGATAAGCTCTGAACAACACATCAAACCTGAAATGCAAAAAAATATTCTATCGTTTAACTGTTTTGCAGCAACTCACACAGAAGAAGCTCTTCCCAATTTGTCACACCAGTGGCAGGCTCAGTTTAAGGTAGGATGATGACCACTGAAAATTGCACCATTTTGGCCAACATTAAGACAAAAGGTTTGAAAATGACAAAATGAACAGACATCATTACCTGTTGAATTAATGTTTGCCTGTACATATAGGCTTATATGTGTGTGCCTGTATGTAATTACATTTCCCCCTCCCCAGCCTTCTCCTCTCTCACATTCCCACACATCCATCCTTGGAAAGGAGAAAAACCTTCTGTGTATTTTTATTGGCCTGTCAATCTGCTAACTTTTTTTTCCTCTTCCATAACTGGAATGTCATGTAGCATGTCAGTCTTCCTGCTTTCCCTTTCACCAGAATTAAGCACCCTGCATGACTGCAGAGAAAGCTGCTGGGGGAAAAGGCAATTTCTTTTCAACATTTAGGTTTGATACAAGAGGTGCCATACATTGTGTATCCAGGAAAAGAGACATCATGATGAAATCCAGCAAAGTTTAAATCTAAAGTATTCTATATCTCTTGTCCTTTATTAAAATACATACTGAGAAAAAGACACAGATTTTACTTGGTGGAGTAAAACCAAGCAGAATTCTTACCAACCTGGGAATCAAACCCAAAGCATCCATGAACAGGCTTAGAAATGAATCTTTGAAGTCTCACTTTAGAACTGACCCCTGAGGTTTTGGTGACCACCAAAATGTTACAGCATGAAATTTAGGAGACAGGGTTTATCAGTGTTTCTTTAAAGAAACCAGCAGGTGATGCTTGCAGTGATGCTGCCACAAGGGTACTCACTCACCATTCCAAATTTTCCTCTTCCATGCTGATATTCCATCCATCCCCCTCCCTTCTTTCCCTGAACACCCCCGGAAATATAACACTTAAACTGGATGAAAAAATACAGTAACTAAAAAAGTTCCCATAATAAGCTGGGAACTGGCATGACTATCTGTCTTTCAGTGTGAGCATTCATAGCTCTGTTTCAAAACCTATTCAAACCTGGACAGCCTTTTGTGGGGACAAATGGGGCTGCTGCCAGTTTTCAACAAGTTATAAAATTTTCAGCATCACAATAAATTGTGAGACAAGGAGAAGAGAAATTCAATTTAACAAGGAACTCGTAACTTTTCATTGAAGGAGTGCTCAATTGTGGGACAAGGAAGAAAGAGTGAGAGGTACAGTGTGCATCAATATCTTATCCCTTTCCTTCTGGGTTGTCCTTGGAGGCTTGTCCATAATTTACTTTCCCAGGGGAAATTTAACACAAGTGTAGCAATTTTTCCTTTCATCCTACTGATGGACTAAGCTAGCTTCAGAAAAAAAGGAGGGGGTAAAAAAGAAGGAGAATGGGAAGATGCACAGATATTGTTTACCCTGCAGATAATGTATTATTTTTACCTTCAGATGTACATATTTTGATAGTAGTGCTAACTGTGCACACACACACGCACACGCTGGGGCAGTGTGATCAATGGCAGGGGTCAATAATCCCATTTCAGAGACAGTTCTGCTGCAGACTGAAATGAAACAGAGTAAAGTCTACAGTAATGAAATGTGACAGAGCCACATTCACTGCCATCCTCCAAATATGGGGAGAAATACATTTCTACACGAGGAAATCCAAACTGTCAAATTAGCTCCACTCATATAATAAACAGGGCTACACATGGCATCATCCTTAGAATTTGCCTTCTTCAATTAACTATAATATGATCTCACAAAGTCTGATTTTTGTTGGAGTATGAATGACTAACCTTCAGGTTTCCTTGTGAGCAAATAGCCTATCTCATTAGTTCACAATATTAATCAAATCTTTTATTCCCTCTTTATATTTGCTATATCACAGTGATACTATAGCTTCTTCAATTGGTTAAATCAAAAAATGATCTATAAACAATCACAGTGCATTTAGTATCATAATTGCCAATGCATCTCATTACATTGGGCAGGGCTGGTGACAGCTGGCAAATCTGTCTTTGATCTATGAGCAATCCCAGGCCTGGGTGAAGCTGCCCCTCAGTCAATATAAACGTCAGAAGCAATAGCACTGTGTTATAAAGTGTGATCTCAGAAACAATGGAGCCTCCTTCCAAAGCACTGAGCAGATCCAAGGCTAGGAGCAAGCCTAAGGGGTCTCCCTGTGGCAAACTGTGGGTATAAGTGCAGCAATATCAATTTGGTGGAACTTTGCACGCCTGCATCAGAGCAACCTAGAGGAACAGGAAAACCAGCAGAGCAGATATTTGGGACTTTTACTGCTGGAAGGAAGCTGCACAGAGATGGGTATTTTCTTGTCCTGTCTTTGGGTTTCCCCCATGCCATAAATAAAATTTGTTATGGATAAGATAGATTGTTTTGTGTATCTCCTTATTACCCATTTACTCATCCTAATGCACCTTTTCCATCCCACCTTTCCTTTTCCCAGCTTCTGCTTCTGGAAAGGTAACTACCATTTCTATAAAATTAAAAATCTCAGTACAGACAGGAAATGTAACTGATGTCTGCAGCAATAATTTCATGGAGCTTTTGACTTACTTCCAATTGTCACTAGAATTTAAAAATAGATAATTCCATTAATTCAATAAAGTATAAGTTCAGTGCATGAAGTGCTAATTGAAGAAAATTCCCCAGAAGTAGTAATTAAAGAATGAACATGTGATGAAGATGTTTTTGATGGAAATACGAAAAATAGGTATTACCTAACACTGTCCAATCTCTGAATTGAGGATCTAAAAGAAAAGGTGGATGTACCACAGCCATCATATGTGGCCAACAGAGAGCTGGAGAGGTGACAGATGATGAAGAGCAGGTTAATCATACAAAACTGGTCACTGTGTTATTTGGACTACTTCAAAGTCTGTGGTCTAGATGCAAGGAAATATGGAAGTATACATTTATGAATAAAAATACCTACAGAACAAAGGAACTACCCATCTGGTAGGGATAAAAGTAAAAAATCCAAATAAGTGTGTACATGAGACACATACATAAAGAGACATCAAGGGTAACAAAAACCACTCTATAGATACTTCAGTAAGAGGGATATCAAGGAAAAGACTACTCTACTCCTTAAGGAAGAAGTGAAACATGATGGATGATGCCAAAAGACTAATGAATACCTATTTTTTTCACCTCAATCTTTACTATAAGGTCAATCACAATCATGCTTCTATCACAATTAATTTCACTGACAAAGGGCCAGACTTGAGCCTCAAATAGAGAAGGTACAATATTCAGAGCACTTAGATAAGGTGGATGTTTTTAAACAGGCTGAGTCTAATGAACTTCATCCACCAGTACTTACAGAGCTAAATGGGAATCTCAAAGTCAGCAGGGCTTATTTCTGAGAACTTAAAAAGGACAGTGGATAAACTGGAAGTCCTAGAAAAGGGCCAGTGTGATGTCTACCTTTACAAAGTATTTTAAAGAAAAAGGCAAGCCTGACAATTGTAAACCAATCAGCTTATCTTCAATTCATGGAAAAATACTGAAACAAAGAGCCCAACTCTTTGTGAGTGCCTGGAAGGTAATGAGAACATGTATAACATCCAACATGGATTTGTCAAGAGCAATCATGTCAGAGCAATCTAATTTTCTTCCCTGATAAGGTAACAGGCCTTGTGGACAGAGGGAAAGCATCAGATGTCATTTGTACTCTGGACTCTTTTTTGATCCCCTTCCACATATCAATCTTCTAAGCAAACCATGGAAGCATGATTCAGAGGAAAATAGTACAAAGTGGCTGCAACACTGATTCAGAAAAAAAACATGCTTGGGGTGTAATTAGCAATGTTCCTATTGACATGAAAATTTACCTCAAGTGACAATCTGGATGAGGCCCTCCTAAGTCTGGTAACATTTAGGATTTTGATTAATGACCTGGAAAATAGCATCACATACACACTTGCTGTGACAATATCCTTCTCAGAGGCATTAAAAACACACTGGATTTATAATGACCAGAATTCAGAGAAAACTTGATGAATTTAAAGATCTGATTCAGAGGCCAGAGTGCTTGTTTAGTAGGGATAAATGCAAAGTACTTCACCGAGCCAAGAAAAATCAACTACTTGGGATGGAGAACCACTGCCATTGGTAGCCATTCTGTAGAAAATTAAAACTTACTGTGGATCACAAGCTGGATAATCCATCAACAATATCATGCTGCTCCAGTAAAGATGAATGTCCTACTGCAATGGATAAATTAGTTCTACTTTGCTTGACACAGAAGAATCTTTCTACTCAGCACCAGGAAAGCTGCAGCTGCATTTTAGTTGATCCAGTATGAAGAACTGTAGCTCCAAAAAGTGAGGACCAACTTGTGATAACCCAGAAGAAATTTATGATTTAGGAAACACAAGAATTGAGGTTGCTAAAAAAAAACCAAAAAACAAGTACAGATATAAGTAAAATGCTGCTAAAAAACTAAAAAAATAAAAACAAACCAACAAAAAAAAAAAAAAATTAAGGGGGGAAAAATTTAAAAGAAAGGAAAAAAGCCCCAAACCACAAAACTGGTAAACAGCTCTTTGTGCTGATGTTAGATAGGGCAAGGCAAAAAAGACTTAAAGAGCAGCCAGGGAGACTGAGGCTAGATTTTAGGAAAAAAACTGTCAGGCAGTAAAAAGCAATAAACAGTAGAGAAGAAAGATTGCCTGTGGAAGTTCTGGAATACTCCTGGAAAAAGCTGTCAGAAATAACACAGAAATCCTTCCAAAATAAATGTGGATCTTGCCACACTAAAAGGGTGATCCAGGTTACCCAAAGGTCCTTCCCACTGGTGTGATTCCATGAGCCCTACTGAAATGTTCCAGAAATGAGATCCTTGCCCGTGATGTTTGGGAGCAGTGAGCAAAATTAAATATCTATATTTTTCCAAATAAAGTATTTTATAAAGCTGAATGAAATGATGGAAATTTAGAACCTGTATTTTTTTAAAACGATGTTGAGAAACTGAAAGACTCAACAAGAAGCCACAGGAAATACTTAAGGGGTGAATATATCTTGACAGGAGACTCAAGTACTACAATGTGCTGCATTACAATTACCATTAACTTCCCATCTCTATCCCCCCCATAGAAGCAAATGATTTCTTAATCTTGTAGCAAAAAATTAGCTACCAGAGGGAAAAAAAATTATATAATCCAAGATTAATTCGACTCAAAAATTAGATTTATGTTTTTAACAGTGAAAGTAATCAGACACTGGAACAAATTACCAAAGGAAGCAGTAGATACTCTGCTTCCTGATGCCTTGAAATCAAGACTGGATGCTTTCCCAAAAGACAGACTTCAGTCATACGTAGGTTAAAAGTTCAACCCAAGGCAATACAGGTTTAATTTAACAGTCTGTGATGTCCTAGAGGGATCCCACAATTGTTCAAAGTCCAGGAATTAATTTAAAGTGAGCCTGAACTTCTTTTCATCTGAACAGGAGGGTCCCTACACCCAGAGACTGGTGTTGCAACCTGAAATGGCATTGTCTCCTCTGCTATGTGGTATTTTTATACACTGGGCTTCTTTTCCACAGCCCTGTGAACTCAGAAATATCCTTTCCCAACAGAAAGCTGGAAAATGAAAAACATTATATCTAAAAAACACTTTCCCCCCCCAACACCTCAAAACATATTTTGCTCAAACAGCAGAAAATGAAAGGTTCTAGAAATCTAAATGGGTAATTTGTGATATGTTTCTCCTTTTCAGAACTTTAAGAATGTACTATTTAATGCCTTATTTAGTCTGTAAAAGTTCTGCCTGCTTTAAGAGCAAAAGGATTAATGGTTTCAAATTCCAGTGTGTTGACCTTTATTCAACATTAAAATGCTTATTTGAGCATTCTGCCATGGTACCAGTAAGCCTCTGTCTAATGAAAATGGTAAGGGAAAGAAATTTTAACTCCCATATGCCCACAAATAGAATTATTTTGCATTAGGAGGTTTAGGGGATCTTCTCTGCACACATGCAGAGGTAACATTGGTGCAAAGTGCACTACAAGCACAGAGTACACATGCTACTGCTCTGGCTGCAGGCTGAATGTTAGAGCAACATTAATGATGATGTAGAATAAAAATGGTTAAGAGCTCCTGCTCCCAACTTATTGCCCTGAATTATTTGTGACAGCAAATAATTTCAGGCAAAGTCAAACAAAAGCAAATCATACCAGTGACTTCTGAAATAAATTACAGAGTTTTGCTTCCAAACACCAAAAAGCCTGATGAAAACTGAAGAAGCAATTTGCATACCAGGGTACAGGGTGTGTGCTAAGACAGCAAATCAAAGTGGGGAAGGGGAGGCCAAGATTGATTTTGGGTGATGCTGAACAGGAGAGAGGGGAGGCTGTAAATGCTGGGGCTGACACAGCAGGAAGGACTGGGGGAGAAGCTGGAGGCAATAAAGAGACACTGCTGCTGCTGCTGCAGACCTTCAGAGCACCTGCTGAACACAGGGAATTGTCCTCAGAGGCTGATGCAAAGAGAGAAAGCCTTAATCACACTGAATTACTGCTCTGATACTGACTCAAATAACAGCTGTGCAAAAAGCAAGGCAGGGGAAGATTTTTGTCAAGGCAGGTTCCCACTCACCCCTCTCAGCTGAGAAGGAAACAGGATCAAGTGCAATCCACAGCATCAGCCACACAGGGATGGCACATGCAAGGAATTAATTGCCAGCCAAGGTTTTGTGGTCACAGTCTTACCATACTTCAGTAAATCTTTTTCTTTTATGAAAGATTACAGGTCAGTCTTTTAAGTACTGAAAGGTTTCTTGGGCAAAACCACAGCTGTTACAACAGTTTTTTGAATAAAAAAATAAATTGCTCAGAACCTAAAGAGCTAAAATAACTTCCCAATGGTAAAAAGTAATCAACAGCTTATCTAAAGAAGGGGCATTGAGCAAGCACATTTTAAAATGTTACAATAATTTTGTAAGAATTACAAAATGTGTCATAACTGAAGTTAGTCGTGACTAAGAAATTATGCATAGGACAAGTAAGGAACGGCAGAATCAACACTGCAGGAATGTGCAGGTTTAAGGAGATGAGAATAGTAGACAGGAAAATCAATTTATTGCATGATAAATGTTCATATGCAAAATAGCATGAGCAAAAAAACCCAGCTGTGAAGAATGTGGCAGTGAAGGGGATCAAATCATTATGCATCAGAGTGAATATTTCATCATTCTAATTCAAACTTCCTGTGCAAATATTAACAGAACCACAGGAAAAGAAAAATCCTATAAAGCATGCCAGCATTTTGCTAAAAATACATACAACCACTCCAGAACTGCAAATATAATTCAAAATTCCCAACTCTCTTAGAAGTCTGACTTCACTGAACATAGAATAAATTCAGGCACAGAGGAAACCAGAATGGAGAAGGTAGAGGTGGATTTATTTCTGCCTCTTAAACAACTTTAAATAAACTTAAGGCAAGGCAAGACATGCTCAGAGTGAATAAAAGGAATAAAGTTGGAGAGGGGAGGACTGAAAAAAAAGTGTTCCATAAATATTCTTTTTAAATTATGTTCTTTTATTACATATTGAAATTCAAAGTAATTGTTTTTTAACCTAACACTAAAAAGAACACAAAAGCTTTATTTAAAAAATCCAATCAGTGAGTGACTGCAAAAATAATGGTGTCTGCCAGGAGCACTGATGCCTCTAAAGAAATATATATTTAGTTTGGCTTACTCAGCAGTGCTCCAAAAAACTCTAGGAATCATTCTGGGTAGAATATGCATTTTTAATAAATACTAACAAAAAAGGGGAAAAAAATCAATTCAACGCAGAAAAAAAGGCCATAAAGTTTTTTTCTGCTCTGAAATGCAAGCATTGTCTTAGCCCAGTTCCTTTTTCAGCCATCTATAGACAGCACAACAATGAAACAGCAGCAAGCTTGGACTGAGCTCTCTGAATTTCTGCAGGTAAAAATGATGGCACTGAATCCATCAATCCTACTGCAAGGAATTGGCTGCTAGGACAAGGACTGGGGGATACCCCCAGTGTGCCATCCCACACCACAGGGAACAGAGGGATTGGGGCCAATCTATACAGTAATTGATCCTTACTTCTGCCATAAATCTCAAATACAAACACTGTTGTACTCTGAATCAAAATATCATTTGCCATAGCTCATTGTTCATCCCATTCCAAATTTAATGCCATGCAATTAACAAAACTACTCTAAATTTATCTCCAGAGCTTATGTGCAGCATGTTGGACTTGTGAAATGAAATAGGCAATGTGGTAAAACATGTTCCTGTTTTTGCTGATTCTCAGCATAAATGTTTCCTCCCCTCTTATCAGTTGCCTGAACACCAGCATGCTACAATCAACTTCCTGCTAGTTAGTTAAGATTCTTGCCTGCTTGCCTTTCTTCTCTAAATACAGCTCTCTCATGCTGCTATTGATCAGTGACTGAAGAAAAAAAGGCAGGATGAAACTCCTTTTTCTTTCCTTTCTTTTTTTTGTTATTGATATTTTTTTAAAAGGTCCTTTCATCTTCTCCTCTACCAGGAAAGCATTACTGGATGGAAATACAAGAATAATGAATCTAAAGCTGTTCAACACCAAACTACCTAGAAATGGAAAACATCCCCCTAGAATTGAGCCTCCTGCTTCCCAGTGAAGCAGCACACATGCACTCCAATTACATTCTCTGTTACAACATCAGTAACTCAAGGAAATTCTCAAGTTCCAGTCAATAGTGCTTCCAGAGATTATATGCCATTGGGAAAAAGGGCAGAATTTGACCCACTTCTTTTTGGTCATAAAAAACTATCAAGGATGATAGGTAGCACATCAAAATATTTAATATGATTCTATAGTTTAAGATTTATAGCCTCACACTGCTCATGAAGTCTCTACTTCCATGCAGTTTATGCTATTAGCAGGAGGGGTTAATTCCAGCAGAACTTTTGAAAGCCACTTCCCACTTCTCTGGTCATCCCTCTGAGCACAGGAGTACCAGAGGTAGCTGAAAACAGAGCAATGTATATTTAGCCTGCAGTGTTATATAACCTGTCTGTTAACAAATGCAAGACACAAAGTAAAGTCATGTAACCCAATTGAAACAGTTCGTTCTGGAGGTTGATTTCCCTTGGGAAACTGAAACATCAAGTAAGAAACTGAACCAGTTAAATATAACCTTTTTAAAGGGCAAAAGAATTCAAAGGTAATCAAGGATTTTTTTTTCCTCAGAAGGGCATTTATAATTATATTCCACTCTTATTTATAACAACCCTTTTAATGTTGGTACTACAAAGAACTCCACAGAAAGCCAGCTTTGCTTTATATAACAGCATTCAATCTCCACGTGGTTTTTATATGCAAAACATCTTCTACACAAGGTATGCACTGACAAAAGCACATTTCCCTGAAGAAACAAGGAATGTGTTTTCAAAGTGGTTCATGAGCCTTCAGCCACGTGCCTTTTGCTAATATTGTGGGAGACTCGAGAAGAAATCCTTAACTCTTGTTTTGAGAAAATAATGGCAAGTAACTCCCTGTGCAAATACAGTGAGCTAAGAACCTAGTGGTTAATTCCCTTTATTATCCTAGAATAGAATGGTTTGCTTTAATCTACTGATTTCTGAGGAGAAGGAAACAGAACAATTACCAGACTGTTTGTTTCAGTTTCTTCCCACTGGTTAAGCAGGTATAAATTAAGAAGTAGAAATGATGGGCACGAGGTAATGTGCAGAAGCACATTTCAAAATTCAGCACCAGAGTGACCAGGTGGTCTGTGATTAATCATTTAAGATCCCAAGTTTCGTGTTCATGTTATGTTAGGACACAACATCTTGTGTTATGAAAACAACAGTGGGAATTTCAGAGTGGGATCTGGAGGTGCACAAAGCCAATGAGAAGGAAATCCACAACAAAGGGTAAGGATGGGTTTGGGTGGGACAAGCTCTTGCACAGAAGGTCTGCTGGATGCAGTAGAAATGAATTATACAGAAACCTGCTGCTGTGCATGCTTCCATCTTCTACAGACCCAGCAGATACTCACACAGGCTCACTCTGCAGTCTGTTACCCTTGAACAATAAAAACAATGCAAAGGGCAGAGCCTTCACACAGCCAGAGATGCTCTCAAATTATGCTGCACAGATTAAAAACGTGCAGGAGCTTCCCAGGACGATATAAATTATTGATCTATCCCATTTCTCATGTTGCCCAAACGCTTGTAAATGTTACTACACAAAAACATCTGTAGCAAACTGCCCTAATAAATTTATTCCGCGAAGAAAAAGAAAAGTTAATTTAATCTCAGAATTACAGGAGAGACATTCTGTTTGAGTAGCAGCAAGCATGCAGAATCCCAGCATGGATTCCATTGTGCATACCTGCTCAAAGTCTCAGCAGACACACTGAACACCTGCAAGAGCCTGACAGAGGCAATCGGGCTGGTGATTTCTTACCCACAACAGGCAATCTGTTGATACACTATGAAACCAGTATTAGGAGATGCTTTAGTCAAAATGCTGCAGGTTATTAATCACAGCTCTGGGGTTTCTGACAGGATGTTTTGATAAAATAAATCTATTTTAAGTGACTGTAATGAAATACTAACCGGTTTTTGAAGGGCTTTTAAGATGTTTTTAAGAAGTTTCAGATCAAAGACTCAGTTAATGTAACCTCCATGCATTAAATATTTAGTACTTATTCAGTCACTTGAGCACTCAGGCATCTTGACATTGTAAAAGGAGGAGAGGGAAATTGAGTTTAAGTCAGTTTTACACAGTGGGATTTTTCAGTTTTTATGTTAAAATCCCAGGCATGTAATTTTAATACAAAGGGGTCTATTCTTCTACAACAGTATATGCACCACCCATTAAAAGAATTCTTTGTTCACCTGCATAGATGGGAGAATAAATCCTCTATAGAGTCACTTCAGTAGAAACTGTTGTGCTGGGATTAACATCATGATTGAACATTATTCTGTCTCTGAGCTCTCTGATGGACAAAACCAAATGCACACACTTCTCCTTCCTGAACAAGTAGGCTCTTACAAGGAACACAGAATTTTAACAATGGCAGATAGATTTAAGCAAGTTCTTTTTAGATATTTGGATTATGTGACTGTAAGATTTATCCCCTTTCTAGCATCACCAAATTCCAACAGCTGCTCTTTACCATTTCATCTCTTCGAAAAAGTGCTCAGAGGTCTCCAAAACAGATGAGGGAAATAATCCTATTTGGGGACTTATTAAAAGAGATGTCTTAAATTAATAAACTGCAGATAAGTAGGGGCTGGATATCCATGCTGAAAATGGAACACTATATATAAATTTTACAGTTTCTGAAGCACCACCTTCCTTGTGAAAGCTCAGTGAGTGTAGTAGGAGCTTGAGGATGACTTCAAGCAGAATGATGACACTCCTGAGTGCATTTCTTGGCTCACTTGCAGAGGATTATAGACACTAAAATATTAAAAATTGCCTTTGAAACTATTGCCATGACCCACATTAGCAACTATTCTCAGAATCAAGGAAGGTATTGTGCATTTCTATCCTGTTTAACACAAACATAGACACATCCAAGTTCTTTGATTTGCACAGTTGCTCCAAGGCTCTTGTGTTTTGCATTAATTTGTAATACATAAAGAAAAGAAACAACCTTACCTCAAACACTACCCATATATGAAAAAAACACAGCAAATGGTTCTGCACATTTTTCACAGACATTTCCCAAATTTCATCACAAAAATTTTCCCAAAATTTACAGTGTGATTGAAGATGACTGCACCCTAAATTCAAAAAACCTAAAACTGACCTCTGAAGTAATGGCAGCAATACATATTCCCAAATCTGGTAAGGCATCATCATTACATGACCTTATTTGTCATAAATATCTTCTGAATGTTAAACAAGCACAAAGGCTGTGTGTCACCACAGGCTGAGCTGTGACACAAAGACAAAGAGCCACTGAAAACATCCACATGGATCTCATGGTAACCCCATGATCTCATCTGTTTTTCTCAAAGAATTGTCTTGTTCTTCCCTGCTGTCACTGCTGTCCATGGCTCTGGAGCGCCTGTCTTCTCTGCCATCTTAAATTATATAAACACATGGTGCAAGAAGGTGCAAGGTGATTTTACAGGATTTTACATTTCTTTGTACATAACTTGAATATTTCTTATGCATGCTTGCCTCTGTGTGCATGCCACTGTGAGAAACTCCCAAACAGCAAATTAAACAAATTAATCCTTGCTCTGCTGAAGAAGAAACTATGTCAGAAATGTTCTATGCAAAGAAATCCAAACCACAAGACAACCCTTGCCACATAAAGGATGTTAAATACTCCAATAGGTCCCTCACTGATTTACACAACAGTCAGAATGTGTCTGCAAGGTACTACTGAATAACTTCATGTCTGTGGTTTTTTTTTTGGGTTCTTTGATTGTTTTGAGAGTGGAGAACTGTGTTAAAACCGCCTAAACAGCCAATGAATCAAGATGATTCCTGAATAATTTAGCTGTGTGAAAGTAGATCTCTAAAGATCCCCTGGAATTTTAGAAATCAATTATATCCTCAAAACAGGAAGCTTAGGAAAAGGCAGAGATAATAATTTGGTTAATTCTGAAACAGCAAACAAATCACCTAGATGTAATCTAGGAGAACCTTTATGGTAATGAGGCACAGCTCAGGAGAAGTCAGGTTTCAGATGTTGTCCTGCTGCCTCTGTCACTGACACTGCACTCCAAAGGAAGGCAGCTTGGACAGGGGGACTGTAAGGAGGTTCTGACCAATGCTCCAGTGCAGGTGCCATGAAAAATGAGGGGAACAATGAAAGCAGTTTTGATAATAGTAAAAAAAAAAAAAAAAAAAAAGGCCTTTACCCAGTTCTATAGAAACTGAATGCAGCATTATGAAATACTCAGCTTGACTGTGGCACTTTCAGATGCTCTGTCGATTAAAAATGAAAAAGGAAGAAAAAAAGAAAAAAGTGGAAAGGAGAAGCTGTCCAAAATTAGCAACATTAAAACATTAAAAATTTCAAATGGTATTGATCAGAAGACAGGAAATGTGAGAATTATCAAGTTTCCTTATAGAAATTAATGCCATTCAGATAGATTCCAGTTTATTGGTAGTTATGATGTTTCCACTTGTAATGAATATGGCCTTTTGAAATCAGGATATATCCACACATAATGCTTTGAGATGCAATGGACTTCTGAAAAAAAAGCAATCTTGGCTGTAAGTTAGCTATTAACAGAATTGTTCCAGGCTTTCAGAATCTGGGATCATTTGAGTAACAATCAGTTTACACAACTCTGATAGGGTGAAGGTGTCTCCCAGAGAGATTAAACATGGACTGTCCCTGGAACAAAAATTGTAAAATGTTGTGTTCATATTGGCTGCAGCCAGAGGTGCAGATGGGTATTCCCAGCACACAGGAGGTGGCATGAAGCTGCTGTAAGGAATTCTATCCATGATCATTGCTGAAATACATCTGCCACCAGTGCTAAGTGCAGCCAGGGAGGTCTGATCCAGAGGTTTACCACCACAACACATTGCTGTTATGCAGTCAGCTGTGATCCTTGCCTTATCATCATTATGTGTTTTTTTTAAATCAGAGAAAGAATATGTTGAAACATATTCTTTGTGATTTCTAGTAAATTTCTTTGCAATACAATTCCCAGAAAAGCCCAATGTTCTGAACTCTGTGCACATGGGCTCCCTGTTGTGTTAAAGCCCATGTGTTATCTCCTGTTGACGTTTTCCAATAAATCATGTAGTGTGTCCTGCTGCCAGAGTACAGGCTATCCTACTTTCTAGCACATGGAGCAACTTTTGAAGCTAATCAAAGGTGTCTTTTTTGAATTAGTATTTTATGGATGCTAATCATCATCAGTCCAAGGTCTTTCTAAACCTCTTGTTGTGATTCAGCACTGTTGCATGTAAAGATAATAACTTGTGACTGTATGAAAGAAAAGAGAGCTTATCTGCATTTCAAAAAATACATAGACATAAAAAAGGGTCACTCCCCTAGGTTATCTTAAAAAAGGGATTAAGGACCAATTACTCTGTGGTCCCCATTTGCAGGAGAGAACTTCTTTCTTTCTGAGTAAGTTTTCAGATTGAGCATGTCAGGAAATTTGTGCTATTATGTGTAAACACATGAAACTGGGGTGGAAATAATTTCTAGAACCCAGTTTGTTAAAAAATGAACACAGGTGCAGTTCCTATCAAATAAGGAAAGACAGATGAGGACAGGAAAGGTTTTGACATGCAGTTCTCATTCACTTCTACCAAAAATTTGCTTGGCTGGTGCCGGAGATTCTGGAGATGGCTGCTACAGGAATCATCAGTTTACTTTCCTTGGTACCACCTGATGGCTCATACTGATTTTGCACTACGTAGAAGGGGAAGTGATTGCTGTCCAGGAGCTTTGCAATAAATTGATTTTCCTTTTTTTCTGATTTAACTTTCCAATGAGCAGAGAGAGACCAGCATACATAAATTCATTGTATTGCAACATACATAAATTCATTGCAGTTCTAAAGGAAGTCCAGATTTCTAAAAGAAGAGATTGTATTTGTCTATATTTCTCTGGGAAGATGAAAAATCTGAGATTTCAGAGACCACAGTCATTTTGCTCCATTATTGTCATAGCAACAAATGATCTTGAAGCACTGTATGCAACATCTATAGCCATTTGCAGTATAGCTCTAGCTACTAACTTGTTTCTGTTAATGGCTGGCATGAACCAGTCTCTGTAATCTCTGCAATTTAATTGATGAACCACAAAACAAATGGTCATAGTTAATAAAATTATATTTTGCCATCTGTGTCCAGTAATGAGAAAATCTGAATTATAGGAATGAAAAAGAATGAAGTTTTCTTCCAAACAGATCAATGCATCCCACCTCTTTGTCAGCATTAAATTCAATGTTATCTGTTGCTGTGTATTTCCCTCCTTGGTTGCCATGGCTAATGGGAGTTTCAGCCGCGATGGACAAGGATTCTGTTTGACCATGGGGAATATAATACCTTTTCCTCTGTTTTCCTCTGACTCTGTGTGGTATGAGTCTACAATCTTATTTGGTCTGAGTGCATCCAAGTCTCACTTATAGGAGGACAATTTTGTTCAGCTCTGCAGTGTTATTTGCTGTTACAAAAGCTTATCTATTTCTATAAAAGAAATCTAGAGGATATGTGCAGTTTTATTCCTAAAGCTCTGAAGGTTTTCAAAATCAGCTGGAGCTGAGGGCAAATCTGGTGCCGCCACAGTATCTTGTAAGGATGATTACAACAGCAGTAAGGTACACCTTTGGAACACATATTCTGTTTTCCTGAGTTCACATTCTGAGCAGTTTGTTCCCTTGAGAGCAAGGACATAAATTGTCTGGACTCTCCATAAAGAGGCCACTACAATTTAAATGAAAAACTAAAACAAGAAACAACCCACCTCAAAACCTTTTATAAATTCTGTAGGAACCTCTATATCATTAATTCCCCTAAGAGATAGATGGTCCCCACACAGAAGATAGCAAAGTAATTTATGGTGATAACTTGATTACCTAGACCTTGCCAAAGATTTGGAGCATTTCCTTAAGCTTAAGAGAGGAAGACAGACTAAGGCAAGAAGGAGAGTATATTATATCCATTCACAGGAGACAAAGAAAATGCAATGCTGCTGAGCACCCTGTTGTGTGCAGCAACACTATTCTTGTTCTACATAGTACCTTTCAGATTTTGAAATATTCATTGTTTGGATTAATATCTATGTCTAGGTCTCAGACAAGTCTTGATGGATCTCACTGTATTGCCAAAATACCTCCTCTTTTTTCACCACAGTACCATCAACCTCTGTTTTAGTCATCATCTGTTAATCTATAAAGTGCCCTTAATCAGTCATCTCTGACATTCCTATAAATTTCCCATCAGACATAACACATTACAGGCTATTTTTCATTCTTAGAAGGCAAATAAGAAAAACAGACTTGAGGTCTTGAATCACATAAACTGTGCAAAATAGCAGACTGCATTTCCAGCTCCTTTCCTGAAAACCACAGCCATAATTTGAGGAGCTCAGCAGCTACAAAAATAGGGCCTGGTTTGCAAAACACAAACTTATTTTGGGGGTGTAAATGTCAGCAGTTGGGGCTCAGTTTTGTGCATCAGGAGCTCTGAAAAGAGAAGTTTGTGTGAAGTGAAACTGAAAAGGTGCTGGGAGCGCCTCGGGAAGCGCGATGGGCTGCGCTGTCCAGGGTCCTGACAAGGACGGGAGGACTCGATCCTGCCCTGAGCTCCATCTAAATTATCAGGTTGCTATGGCTGACTTCTCAAAATGAACACCAAAGGCTTTCCCACAGGCTGCTTCCAAGCAGTCCAGGTTTCTGCAATAGTCTCCTTTCCCATAAAATGACACTGCAGTCAGAAGAATGTTATGAACCTTAACTTACTGATATTTATGCAATATTTTGGAGGCTGTCAGAGCAAAAGTTCAAAAAAAAGAAGTTTTCTTTAAAGACAGGCATGCGATTTTCCCTTATTCCATGCTCAGAACAGTGCAGCACTCATACATATGGAAAGACTAGTTAATATTTTAATTTTAAGCAACATAGATGTTTTTAAAAAAGGGGGGGAAGGAAAAACAAACAACATTTAACAATATGCAGCTGTTACTAATGAATTTAGAAGCTGATTAAAAATAGAATTATGGATATTAATGCATTATTATAAACCTCCATAATGCAGGAGGAAAAAAGTATGTATTATAAAATCCTGAAGTTGTCAGATTTTGAGAAAGTAATAGTCGCCTTAAATTTTAACTAATTAGGACTAAGTGCAGAATTGGATGCAATTAATGAGAAATTAAAAATAAATGGGAGGGAAATTATTTCTAAAACAGATTTTTCTTTCATGCATACTCATGAAAACTCCTGAAGTGGATGGTACCTCTCCTTTGTCTTCCTCCATGTCACACATTTATTAGAACATCAGAAAAGGAGGTTCAGAAAAACACACTTTCTGTAGAAAGGTATGTCCACAATTCTAGGGAATTCTGAGTGAAAATATTTGACTGTGGGCCTAAGGCTGGCTCTTTTTTTCTTCCACTGGAAATGTCATGTAACTGGGGCCTTTTCAATCCGTGTTCATTTTCTCAGATTGTTCTCTGCTGCCACAGTATGGTGCTCAGCTGCTGTTTGAAAACATGAAAAAGAGGATCTTTATCAGAGACTGCAGTTCTTTTCATGTACCAATATGACTGGTTGCCATGTAAGATCTCTTTTAAAGAGTATTAAAAAGGCTTTAAGCTGTATCTTATATTTCCTAAGAAGTGAAAAAAAAACTATTTTCAATTAAGTACCTACTGCTTTACATTAAAAAGCTTCTGTCTTCTCATGTTATTTGTGTGTCATTTTGTCTTCAAAACAAAGATAAATATTGCTTTCAGTATTTGTGGATAATAGCAGCACTTCAACAGCAGCAACATTTTCTACAAAACACTCTTTTTTAATCTTTTCCAGGAATATGATAGTCTTGTAAAATAAAATATGTTTGAATGCAACATGATGTCTTAAAATAAGGATGGCACTGGCCTCCTTCACATGTGTTTGATGTGCTTCATAATTGCACTGTTCTTTGATTCAAAAATACTTTGCTAACAGTGCAGAAAAGTAAGGGTCATTAAAATCCCACTGAAATCAACCACAGATCACAGGCTACACATAACATCTCTCAGCTGTGCTTCCTTGTATGTGCTATATTTTCCTGAGCCTTACTTCCTCTCTTCAAGTACCTATCTTCAAATACTTGGGTCAACAGTAAGGATGCACTCAGCCAGCTGGGGCCACAGGAGCAACATTGACTTCATCTCTACTATCTTATAATCTGCATCAAAATATGTTCTTATGTCTTTATTTTCTCATTTCTATATGATATCTCCCCAAATCCCTTCTGACATACAGGCAGAAGTCTTCTTAGAGGCAGCTCTTAGCTTTCAAGGCTTAAGGACAAAAGAGATAAAGTCTTACTGAACATGTGCATGGCAAGGACAAAGAACTCCAGGATTAGCACAAATCTCTTATGCAGAAGGCCTCAAATGCAAACCTTACTCATACACTACTAAAAAATAAAGATTGCTGAGCAATGATGGGATTCACTTTACACACAGACATTTAGCATATTTATAGAAAAGTGCAAAAAGGGTGGTTTTATTATTATTTTTTGCCTGTAGTCATGTTGTCACAGTGGTAGTACAAGTTCACAACAAAACATTAGGGCACCAGGCCTAAATGCTGATTGTTTTGACCTTGGAGCTTAAGGACATTTTATACACATGAAACTTGATGTCATGAACTGTGCCAGTGTCTTCAGCATGTCTATTTAACATATTTAACGAGTTTAAATCTACACTTAAGTGTTTTGCTGGATCAGAGCCACAATGCTCAGTTTACATAAATTATATGAACAAGATTTTGCCTGAGGTATTTAGAGATTTTAATATATTATACTTACATTCTAGAACTGGTATAAAGTTAAAAAAATCAATAAATAGTTCTTTCTTTGGTTAAATTAAAAGGCATAAATCCAAATCATTTGGACTGAGCAGACTTTGAAATTGTTAAATAAGCCTTCAATCCCAAGATTTCAGCCCTACAGGTAATGCAAGCCAGGCTAACCATCTTTTGGGTCTACAGTCAAAGAATAAAGATTAAAAAACTGCTCCAGCCCCACAGATGCATTACACAGCCACCACTTGGGAGATCTAAACAGAAACCAACTCAAAGACAGCCAAAATCCCAGCAGAATCAATGCAGTGAAGTGCTACGGGGCAAATGTAGTTAATAGCTCCACATAGCACGATTTCCCCTCCACGCCAGCACATCCAGCATCACTATCAACATGGTAATTATTGCTTAGTGCTGTGCTGCAAAGCTGGGAAAACACATTTCTGGAAATGGAACTGCAAGAAGACTGAAGGCATTCTAGGGTTTTCTCAGGGCCCTACACAACCTCAAAACAAACTCATGTTTTGCAGGGCAACTAAATAGATTTTAAAACCATGAAAAAGCTTTATGTTGGTGTACACACAGGACCTCAGACTGAGGGGTTTTTATGAGATTATATTAATTGGTTGTGCCATGTTATTTCCCAAGTTCCAACTAAAAACAGGGATTCTAGTCAGCACTGAACATGGAAAGTAAAAATAGGTTCTTTGTGTTCCCAGAAGCTTAGGGTGCAGTAACTAAAGGCAACTGCATAGATCTGAAGTTCAACTCTCTGTGTGGACAAAACCAGTAGGTTTCCCACTGGGATTAAAATTACCCCTTTGTGGCACTCAAGCAAGTAGGACAAAGTGCTGAAGACAGGAATGAGTAAAACCTGCCTTTTACTTGAAATTTTCCATTGCCCTGAGAAAAGGAGCCAGACCCTGAAATGCCTTCCTGCACCTGGCTGTGAGCTCAGCCATTTCAGGACATCTGACTAGATCATTAGTGTTCCCTTTCCAGGTTGAAGCCCGGACAAGCAACATATTATTCCAGCGTTTCTGGAAATGCAGGAGTACATATTAAGGGATGGAGCAAATAGGGAACAGAAAAGACAGAAGGGCAAGGAAGACAAGTCCTAGAGCAGGATATGAAGTCATGTGAAATGGCACTGAGGTGGGGCTATCGAGTGCATAGAGGAGAACACGACTACCTTGTGCAGTCCTGGTATTTAAAAGACCTCACAGCTATTTTGGATTCGCCCTTCACAACTCAAAGAGATAAGGGGAATGAATAGGAAAGAACAAAGCAGGATAAGTAACATAAGAGCAGAAAACAAATACCACAGCTTCTTTCTTCTAGCTAGCTTAGGAGAGTACAAACTAAATGGAAAGAAAAGGGAAGGTTAGATCTGAGGTAAAGAAAGGGCAGGCCAGATGAAGGACAAGTGTGGAGTAAAGGTGAGATGAAGAGTCTGACTTGGAAATGGGAAGAGCCATGAAGCAAAAGGCCAACCTGAACAGCTACAAAAAGTCCAGTGAAAACTTCAGAAAAGTCACTGACTTTCCAAAGGTTTCCCTGAGTGACTACAAGATGAAAGGGTAAAGCTTGGGACCTGTGCAAGAAAACAGATTGCATGGACTAACTTTGCCACACACAATTCATTTGCTGTCATTTCTTTCAGGAAGTTTCTTCTTAATAAAATAGATCATAACATTTTTTTTTCTTCAGATGATTTCTTACCTCAATGGGCTTTTTGTGCTCAAAGCTTCTTTTTGGTGAAGTGCTTTTTCCAAGAGTTCTTTTTATTAAATGGAGAATGGTAGTTATAAAATGTGAGCTGCAAAATGCACTTAAGATTTGAATCCTTCTTCACAATTTAAGATTTTTTTACTCATAATTAGATAAAAAGCAGTTAATGCAAATCTTTCTAGAAATTATTTTACTTTATCAAACAGTGTTCTTTCTGTAATTTAAGAAATAACCAGCTTATGCATTTAGTAACCTTCCATGATATTAGCTGCAAATTATGGTTTCATTGTTTGTTTTTTTTCAAAAACTATATACTGCTGCCAACTTACACCAAAGTATTTCTTGTTTTCACCATGAACCCTTGTATATATCCAACAGACAGAGGGCAACACTCAATAGTAACATCATTTCACCTATCCATCCTACTCTGTGATTTCCACAGGCCAGGTTATCTCCCAGAACTCCTTTAAAATTGTAAAAAAGACATTTTCCTTAAAACTGACGGTATAGAATAGTCCCCTGTAATTTTTCATGTTATTTATATAATTTCCCTCGTAGCACACTGTGCTATTATGTGCTATAAATCCTATTTTATTTTGGAAAGAACTGCTGGTGGTGTTATTTTTAGAGTTATATCTAACTCTACTTCTGCTGATATCCAATCCAGCTAAGAAAATAGCTGTAGGAACATTTAAAATCTCACATACAGGGTTGGGATGACATCCACATTACGAATGTTTTGGGAACAGCACCACTATAGGAGTAAAAAATACACCACTGCATAAAGATAATGTGTCCTGAACATATACATAGCTGCTCTTTTAAACTACTGAGAAATGAGAAAGGGGATTTACTTTTCCTAAGCACGATTTCTGTGGCCTTTTTCAGGCCAAGTAAATTGCCACAAATTACATTTACATGACATTTCAACCTAGTTACAGTCAAATCCATTGGAAAATACAGTATCTGACACCAACAGGATTTCAGAGGTACATTACATTACACAGAAGCCTGTAACTTCTATTTTTTTCCAAAGACCAAGAGTATACTTTTCTTTTACAGAGCTGTTATTACATAACCCAGAGTTGAATGCAGAAATGGGAATTTTAACCTTAGAAAAACTGCCTATTTTCTTTGCTTCATGCTTTAAAACGTTCATAACTGAGCAGTTAAAAATGGACCAGTAGAAAACGGCAGAACCGATCAAGAATTTTTACTGGGGTACGAAGTCATTTAGTCAGTAAATAAAGGAAATTTGGTCAACGAAGCGGCAATGTGACATCTGGTGTGCAGTTTCACAGTCTTAGGGCATCATTCTGCTTCTCTCTGGTACCAGCATCAATCAGGAGTAACTCATGTAAATGAAAAGCACACCCCAAAGTGGTGTGGAGTCAGGAGGAAGCACTCTGTGTCCCAGTCTGAGTCTTTCAGTGTTCCATATCTGACTTAAGTGATGGGCTCATTTACAGAGCCCTACATTAGACATATTGCCTTCTTGTTTTAAAATATGTGTGTTTAATATTTAATTTAACAGAACTCCATATTCTAGTCTCTGTGTACTGTGGGAGTCCCTTTGAGGCTCGTGGTTTGTATGTGCAGTCACAATTCTCCTCAAGTGTAATTTGGAAGCACCATTGCCTAATGGAGTGAAAGGAAGTATCTGGCTCTGATTAATCCTGGTTCTCTTTGGAGTGAGTAATGAAAATAATGCCCAGCCAGTGTCAATTTGTAAAGTGGGCTGTAGAAGTTGAGCCAGGCTGTCCAAACTCATTTAATTTATTATGCATGTCCATGGAATACCAGTGGAGGTACAGGTCCCATCAATTGTCCACACACTTCAAGCACACACAGGCAATTTGAACCACCAGCCTCAAATGACAACACACTCCAAAATTTTGACAACTCTTAAAAATTGGTTATAATGCTACACATATAGCTATTGCACGTGAGACTGCACAAAATATGTACTGTAAATGTAAAATGTGCCTGTGCTTATATTTTCACAGAAATATAAAAAATGTTTTAAATTATGTTGTACTGTGAAATATTGTATTATATTTGCTGAGAGGAGAGACACATCAATAATATGCAAAAAAGTAATTCCACAATTCAAAAAAGTGCTCACAGATTTTGAACTTCTGATCTGTCGGGGCAAACAAGAAAATCTGAAGTTACCCAAGGCCAATAACAGCAGAATGAAAATAGCAGCTTAAATGGTACCTGGGTGACCATCTCAGCTCACTTGCAGGAGAGACTATTTTCAAGAACATTTGGCACATCTAGAATGTGAGATAGCTCTCTGAAGTAAAGAATATAAGCATTAAAAGGTCAGAAATAGTACAGCTAAGTTATCCATTTAAATGGGAATGGGAAACTTTGCCATTTGGCTCTGAACCATTTTGTCATTCTCCGTCCTAATGACAATTACATGTCCCATACCGATATTTCACTTTCAATTTTCATAGAATTAGTGATAGTATTTCAGGAGTTAACAGAGGCAGAGTACTTTCTTAAGAGAAGATATGAAATTAGATTAGAAATTAGATTGCCTTGAAAACATTATATGCAGCAAAATGTGCACTCAGAAAGCCTCCAGGAGTAATCCCCTAGGCATGGCTTCTTGTGACTTGAGTTTTACTTTTTCACAACAAAGGAAAAAAAAAAAACAAAACCAAAACAGCTCCAAAGATCTGTGGTGAGATTCTGCCATCTCCAAGAGACACAGCTCAAAACCACCTAATCCAGGAGAAGTGAAATTACAAACACTTCCCCATCCTCCCAATCACAGACTGCAGCGGGGGGCTGTGAGATTCCCCTGGCATGAACCCGAGGGGACCAGCAGCTGCGTGGCAGCTGGACAGATGTGCTGCAGCCTCCCCCTTCCATGTTCTCCCTCCTCAGCCTGTGCCCAGCATGAGGAATCAAACAGAGTTTGTCCTCAGATGGCACCTTTAAAATACCTTTCACCATGTGCTGCCAGGGGTATCGTCCCTTGGCCAGGAATAGAGCTTCTGAGGGCCTCTTTATGCCAATCTGATTCCTCTTATCTTACATAAGGGGCCAGGGCAGGGACAGAGCTCTCTTTCTTAGCTCTAAATCTATCCTATATGGCACGCAATCCTCCAAAGTACAGCCAGCTTCTGCTTTTATGGAGCACTGTGCAGTGAAGAATGAAGGATCCTGTTTTTCACCATTTAAAGATGTATGATAGCAACAAAGCTCTATGTTAAAATATTTAACTCGCAGAGAACTTATGGAAATTGTCTATTCAAGCTCAGCAAAGACATTAAATTACCAAGCTGTTCTAGGACAGTTGTGTGTGGAGAAAAGCCAGAAATGCTCTGAGATTGTAATGTTGCTCACAAAGATTACAGCATGAGCCTGATTCAGAAGCTTTTTTATACAGCTTGGGGAGCTGCAAAATGTTACCATATCAATTTCTGCAAAACATACTGTGTGTGTACATATAGATATAAAAGCAGGACTTATACACAGCACATTTCCTGCCACATTTTGAGTGGCATCTGTTTGTTTAGCATGCTGAAATATGAAAAATAATATTTAGCAACTACTGGTAACACAATGTTAACAAGATTTAAGAGTATAGCTCTGTCTGTCAAAATGCAGATAAAAGACAAATCCTTCAATCTCTGTATTTTAATCAGTCAGATCAGAGGTTTGATGAATATGCAAATGAGACTGTTTATACACTAGTTTCAGAGTGAAAGGAAACAAATTCAGTTTCATTATAGAATTAATGACAGCTCTGTCCTCTAAGATTAATAATTAAAGCCCTACACACATTAAGATGACAGTGCTCTTTCCGCCCAGCCTCTGCAGATTTTACTTTTCTATTTTTTAATACCCCTCTCCCTTATAATTGTTTGTCCCCCTAATTGGAATGATTAATAATTAATGCCAGTTCATGGATATGCAATAGTCATCTTTAGAACAAGAACTGTAGTTAACCTACAAAAAGGGTTAAAAAATTACTTCTTTTTAATTCTGTCTTTTACTCTTGTTAAGTTAATTTTTTCTCCAAGTTTTATGCCACCATAGGAATTTCAATGGCCTGCTTTAATGATTGAAGCCTTTCATTTGTTTCAGTGCAGGGTATATATATGAGTTCATTTTGATGTTCACAATATATGCTGGGTTTCTTTTCAAAGCCCCTGCTGCTGGTATCAGCAGCCTTCACAACTTTCTGATTCTGAAAGACACACTACAAGTTTCAACCAAATCAAACCTCAGATAAAAGATTAAGAGTGTGGTACAAGTGCATTATAAAGTTCAAGAAAGCAAAAGTTAAAAAAAAAAAAGAGAAAAGAGATTTGAGCTATTATTTTTTAATCTGATGATTTCTGAGTTGACATGGGAGTGGCTGAGTCATGCTTGCCAAATACCCTGGACAAGCAACATTTCAGAAGAAGATTATAGCAAAGTGAACAGAAGTTCAGCCTCACCATTAACTCTCTTTCCTGCTCTAGAAGAACTATGACACTTCATTTTATGTGGCCATTAGGATCTACACAGAGACCACTAAATCCCTTCTAATTGCAAATGACCAAAGCACAAATTTTTAAGAGAAAAGAAAATAGCTGGTTTGTGCATGTTTTGCATTATTTTATCAAGAAAAGTTGTCTTCTGGGTCAAAAACCCCATATTTCTTTCTGAACAGAAAAGCACTTCCAGAAAGACAAACAGTCAGAGTACTCTAAAAATCACATTTCTTCAATAAAGCCATTTCAGTTTCATCTTTTAATGTCTTTAGAGGTGAACTGATCCTACACAGGAATCTAGCATTGGCTTGACTATCTCAAATGAAACATTTTATGTGAAATTCAATTAGCATTTGCCTATACTTCACCATTCAGGTACACTTCCTCCTGTGTCACTGATAGCAAGAAAACAAATCTGTGTATGTGGGTGCTTTAGCAAGGACGATGAATGGTACTCTGGAAGCATTTAAGGGTAGATAGACATCCATAAGGAAGCCTGCTGGTACTTACCACACTGAGCCCCAGCAATTCCCTGCAGAAGTAGTCCATGTTCCTCCTCTGGAGGTTGTCCAGGTAGTGCTGAAGGCGGGTGTAGGTGTAGGGGTAGCAGTAGGCAAACTGGTAAGTGTCGTCCTCTCGGTCGAAGCAGAATGCAAAGGACATGACATAGTTCTTCCTGTGGTCTGGGCAGCGGTAGTAATACACGTTTTTGGAGGGGATTCTTTGCCTGAAAAACAAAAACAAACAAAAACATGTCTGTAAGTTAATTTTTTCCTCCAAGTTTTATGCCACCATAGGAATCTCAATATGTATTAATTGATGCATATCAGCATGGACATAAGAGATCTGATCTGTGTGAGATTCAGATTCCCTCCAAAGTAAATGAAGTGGAGCAGCTTGAGCAGCTCAGGAGCTGGTGAGGAGGTCCCAGAGCTTGTGTTTGGGAGCACCTGTGCAGACCAGGGCTGTGACTGCTCCAGTGCCACTGTCACCACTGGGACTGCAGCTCTGCCCGGGTGCCCAGGCTGGCAGAGTCACCAGAGCAGGGAGAGTACCACAGAACCAGGGAAAGCCATTCCCACAAAGTGAAAAGGATGCACAGGCTGTGCAAATATCCTCTACCTTACTATCAGGCTGCTGCCACCTCACACCACTCATAACTCATGGACAGGCTCCAGCCAAACCTTCACCCTTTCTTTCAGTTCACCAGCACAGAGAGGAGGCACAGCTAATGAAGGAATGTCAGGCAACACTGACAAAACTAACTCTGAAATTCACAACATCTTTTTATATAGATATCCTTAATAGTCAGCATACATATCAACATATAGCCAATGAATGGAACAAAAGATAAATTCTTGAGGTTAAAAAACAAACAAACAACAAACAACCTGAAAATCATACAAGAAAACTTCAGGTATGGAAAATAACCAGCTCTTAAAACAGAAAGCAAAAGAGAATTCTTTTGTTGTATTTGTTCCCATTCCAAATTGGACTGCTGCTCTCCTCAACATTTCTGGTTTATCTGACAAGATAGAAATGAATGTACCTGATGGTAAATAATTATAATAAAGACATTTATGTCATTGTTATCAAGGTGGCATCTCTTTGAGGAGCAACAAATATCTGCCTGCAATCTCTCACACGACTCCTGTTATTTTCTTACTTTTCAAGATAAATAAGTAATATTTCAGAGGTGGGGCAAAAACTTGTTCTATGGATGGGAGATGTTCACTACTTCTGCTTGTATGCCTTGTTCATTTCTTAGGTGGAATTTCCAGCTTCATTTAGACAGGAATAGTCTCCAATCATGCCATGCACTTGTAATTTGATGTAAGTAACTTACCAGTCATGTTTGGCAACAAAATGCTATGGTCCTGCAGACTTTACTTGATTCAATTACACAACCTTATAAACAGGTCTCTTCTAATGATTGAAGCAGATCTCAGCTAAACTGGGATCATGGTGAGGTAGAAGCATAACAAGATTTACAGACATAGCACCAGTAATGTGTGTCTTTGTAATCATTCCGAGAAGCTGGTCTGCTGCAGAGCCTCAGTTTTGGCCTCTCATTGCTAATCTGAATTAGAGGACAAAACCCTCTCATTATACACAGGTACTCGTTTGCCAATTAGCATCAGTTAACGAGTCTGACCAGCAAGACTCAGGGTCTACAAAAAGAAACAGAAAAGAATTGAAATCTTCTTGAGAAAGCAAGATAAAGAACCAGTGATGCAGTTAATTACACTCAGAAAAAGAATTTATCTGCTGCCATTTTTAACGCCCTGCTTCTTGAACATTCAGGACCTCAATAACTTCACCATCATGACTGAACATGAGCCAGCTGTGCCCAGGTGGGCAGGAAGGCCAGGGGCACCTGGCTTGTCCCAGCAATGGTGTGGCAGCAGGAGCAGGGCAGTGACTGTGCCCCTGTTCTGGGCACTGTGGGGCCACACAATCAAATTTATATTGGATATAAGGAAATATTTCTTCAGTGGAAGGGTTGTCAAGCGTTGGAAGAGGCTGTCAGAGCATGTGGTGGAGTCACCATTCCTGGAGGTATTTAAAGGATGTGTAGATGTGGCATCTGGGGATGTATTTTGGGGGCAGCATTGGTCAGGATAAATTTGGACTCAATGATATTAAAGGACTTTTCCAACCTAATAAAATCTATGATGTAAAGATTTTTTTTTGTTAAATAAGACATTTGTTCACCACTAAGATCTGGAAATTCTATTTAACACACAAGTATAAAAGACAGAAAAACAAACCTTTTATTCTTTTTTACAAAGTATCAGTAGGGAAAAAACGCCACCAGCCATCTGCATGCAGCCCTCTTACCTAATGGTTTTCTTCAGTATCTTAACATATTTCTATCATTCTCCCTTACTCTGGAGTGCTATAGGACATCCCTCATTTGATCTCAAATCAAGCAGATGATATGGCAGTGGGTAAATGTATTCCAGCTCCCAGTCCTCAAACCGTAATGCAAGTTTAAACAGTGTGTTGCTGAGTTGTTGAACTTTATTTGTTTCCAAATTAGCATGGGGAAAATAATAAAGGACAAGCCTCACTTTGTGCTATAAAAATTTCATGTAAAATGAGACCAATAGGAGGAAATTCAGGATTTTAGAAAGGCTAATGCTAATTGAAATTCATCTGCCGATAGTTAATGTTTAAATGACACATAGTTCTCCTTGGTTCAATAACTTTCTACTTTTAAGCAAGTTGAAGACAACTTTGTTAATGTATTAAAGGCACTTTTGATATTTCATTCCCTTTCCCCTTCATTATAAAAGCTAAGCATCTGTTTTATTATCCACTTTGACACATCACTTTATGGCTGCATTTGGCTATTATGGCTAATCTTGATGTCTAGGACATCTGGTATTGACATTTCACTATCTGGTGTCTGACACAACAGCAGAAACCATCCTCAGCTCCTAGGTTTAAATTCACCCTCTCAGGGCAAAAAGTGCCCAAACTCTTAATTCAAGCCATATCTTCCAAAAATAATTATAATAGTACTCCTGTCACTGCTAATCTATTTTTATCTCTCCTAGCACTTTGTCACTGCTAATCTATTTGTGAGTCATACAGAGAAAGAGAGTTAGCATTTAGATACCAACAACACATCTTTACACACAGGAGCTTAATCAGATTGAGATCTTATCAGGGAATTAAAGAAGAAAAGAAAAAAGGGAAAGAAAAGGAAAGAAAAGAGACAAAGTGCTAGATATCACCAACTGAGTTTTTGATAACGAAAAGACATTGCTCAGTTCTTGAATTAACCTTTGTGTCCTAGACACACTATTGTTTACTCTTTCCCTTTTTTGTTCTATGCCTTCTGGAAAAGGACACCCACACACTGTGGCAGCAGCTGCTCCTATTAATTTAAAGCTATTACAAAAATTAAAATTAAACCCAATTACTTTGGCTGGTTTATAGCTGGGGAACGGCTTAGTCTGATTGTTCCCTCTGGTTATGGACAAAAACAATATTCCTACCTACAGGCAGCTGCCAGTGGAATACTAATGCATCTAGGGCCTGGCAGGAACAGATTCAGAATGCAGAGTCTAACTGCATTTCTTACTAAAGAAAAATATCTTATCACGGATCTGCAGAAATGCACCAACTTCTTACGCTGTGAGTCACAATGAAGCTGATTTGTAGTTAGAGGCAGGAAGGCAAAATGATGATGGAAACCTCAGTGCTCTCATTTGTCCCTTTGCATTTCCAGGCAGCTCAGACTCAGCAATGCATCCTGCTAATTGATGCACAACTGCCCGGATGTCTGAGCTCCTGAGTGGTTCTTTAAAGGAGAACCACCCCCATTCCAAGCACAGCCACAGAATAACGTGCAAACAACTCATTTCCACTCTGTTTTCTAGATGTATTTAAAGAAATGGAGCTTGATATCATACATCAGTTTGACACAAATTCAGAATGCCTAGTCTTGAAGATAAACACAAAAATCTTTCTGTCCAAGGAAGAAGGAGGCACAGAAATGGAGACTTTCTCTCTATTTTGATGCTAACAATCCTGTGCCAAAACTTGAACCTTTGAGTGTCTTCTCCTCCTGTCTGACAAGGCAGCACACCCAACCCAGTGGATTTGATGTTCCAAGTGCGAGTGGCCATGAGCTTTCCTGTTCCTCTGTTGGCAGCAGGGCAGTCTGGAGTCAGGACATTTGCTCTGTTTTGGTAGTGTGCAGTAGGATCAAATTTGTCAGTGTACAAAAAATAAAAATTAAAATTGTAGTCCTTATCCAGTACCAAAAACCTGTTGACTTTCGAGGCCCCAAGATTTTACTCCTTGGTACTGCAAGAGGCAGTAAGGGGTATAAATTCAGAACTTCGAAAACTTTATTCTAACTATACTTCTAATTCAAACATAATTTTAACTTCAACTAAGAATTCTGACTTTAAAAGCAAACCTTTTATTATCTCTCCTGCTTTTTTCTTTTTTCTTTTTTTTTTTTTTTTTCTGCTACCTTCTGCTTATTTCCATTTGAAAATTGGGAGTTAATCAATGCTTTGGAGGACAAACACTGAGGGTACTGATGGTACTGCTTTGTGGAATCTCAGTTTTAAACATGGAAGGGTGATAATCAAATCCTCTTGTGGCACCACAGCACAAGTAATTACAAAATAACAATTTTTGGAACGCTTTCCTCTCCCTATTGCATGACCAAAGCAGGGAGCTATGGCCCAGCCAAATTCCCAATGACTTTAATGAGCAGCATAAATAGTCTTTGGACTGCTTTTAATATGGCACTCATAAAGTAATTATTCAGTCCCTTGCCTCCACAGGATCAGGTTAGACATAACCCAGTCAGGAGACTTCAAAGGAAGATGATGATCTTTGGAGCAAAAACAAAAAACTGCAGGTGCTGTAAAAAATCAATGGCCAAAATAAAAATTCCTGGATCTGGCTTGTAGAGAAACGCTCAAGTTGTGGTGCAGCATTAGCTGTGGTGACACACTGTGGTGAGCATTTCCAATTGCCATCACTTTGCATGGGGAGGGATACCACTGAACAAATTCACAAATTTCCAAGCCTGCTATAGGACTCCAAGGGGTGGGCCTGAGTCACAATCTCAGACAAAATTAAGCCTACTGACCCAAAACTTGATTCTGATTCAACTTTGAAAAATAACCTCCAGGTATTTATTGATGTTGTCCTGAATCCTAGATGTGGCTACTCTTTCTGAGTGCTTAGATTTTAGTCCTAGAGCTGGATGTCCCCAGTTATTAACTGCAAGAAATCCAACAAACCCTGGACAAAATCTAAGGATGTAAATCTTGTGCTGCAAACTCCTCTTCTGGAAGGCAGCCCTTTCCTTCCTGACTTCTTTCCCTGTTAGTCTAAGCCATTATTTTTCTTCTTGCTTATTCTTGTTGACAAGTGGAGCTGACCATCTTCAAAATTCTTAGCTTACTTGTGACAAAATAAGTTTGTAGGGTTTTTTTCTTGCACATAATTTTATATTTGATTCACAGAGCATGGAGTGACAGTGAATATGTCAGATGGTGTTAAATATTTTTTGCAGACAACTGAATGGGTTTTGGCACAGCTAACTCAGTTTCAGACACTGTGAAACAAGTCCTGCTTTCTTTCTTCCTACTGTGTATTACAATGTTCCCCAAATATATTCATAACTTAAGACCTCAAGGTTTTCCACCTCTAACAGTACCTGGTTTCTTCTTCTTAAGTATAAAAATCAAAATATTGTGTAATTCAATTTAATAAAAATCAGAAACTCTACACATTAAGCATGCAGCTCTCATTTCAATTGAAATAATTAAGCAACCTCTATCAAAACTGTTAGGGAATTCAAATAATAATGAACTGCACAAAAATTGCTTGTAAAGTCTCTTCATTCTTTACAACTTCAAGGAGAAAACACTGCATTTTAACCATTTTTTTCTCTAAATTCCATTAATCATTAAGCCTTTTTTTTTCCTTTTTGAGAGAAAAAGCAGGGAAGAAGCAGGGTAGGGTCATGATTGCAGGATATGAAGCTATGCTGCAAACCTGTCCCCAGGTTCTTCTGGCAGAAATGAAGTCACCACCCTTCAGTTTGCCAAAATTAGGACAATGAAAGGGAGGGCTGATAAAGTGTAAACTGGCAAGAAATAGTTTTTAAAATTACTGAATTAATTTTAGGCAACTTCATATCAGATAGGGCAACACTCAATCCCTCAAATGGAGAAAAGTGTTGGTTCAGTTTCTCCAAACCTCTATTTGGTTTTGTGGGAGGAGGCTTCAATCAATGCTTCTATAACTTCCCACGTGTCTATCTCCCCTAAACATGAAATCTGTCCACAAAGGTCAAAATTTATCACTCTTTTGTCAAAACACTTCAATATGTCTAAGAGCAGCTGTCAGCTGATAACAAAATCCAAAATCTTCTGCCAGCAGCAGGTACAAGTGGGATTTCCAGTGCACAAGCAGCCAATTCCCCTCCTTCCTCCCTCCTGCCTACCTTCAGAGCCAGAGCCACACTCCCCCCTCCATCTTTTGTTTATTCTGTCCAGTTGCTAAATCTCAAACTGCAGTGACTTTCCTCTGTTGGAGCAGCAGCTCCAACACTGCAATTATTCTACGGAAACTCTCTTTTAAACTGCAGGGATAATGAATGGTGCTGATTTTTTCTTCAGTCAAAATATGATTTGCCTACTGACCACAGGTACTCCAGCCATAGATTGTTTCAATAGAAATATCTCTATGCAGTGTTTGTAAATGACAAAAAAGAAAGAGAAGGAGAAAAGACAACTTTCCACAAAAATACTAGTTAGCCATACATGTGTTGTGATCCTCTGAAGATATCATGAGTGCAAGAGAAGGATGCAAGGGCCAGCATTTATGTCCTAAAATGCAGCTACCAGGAGAAAAAAAAATACAGATTAAAAATAAAATTTAAAAATACTTAAATTTGTGATAAGAATCACTGAATAAGGTAAGGTACAAGGGAAGTAAAGGAGTGACACGCCACTGTAGTTCCAAAGTTTGCAGTGTAGAAAAGAAAAACAAAAGGATTTTGAAGAAATTGAGAAAGGGTAGCCACAAATGCTGTAAATAAGTGGAAAAATTTAAAAAATAAAGTCAGCATAAATAATGTTGTACCAAAAAAAGGTGAGGACAAAAAATGTTCTACCTCAGCACAACGCCTGTCCTGGCTTTGACCTGTACCAGACTCTCTGGCCACAAAAGAGCAAAGCTCCTGACAACTTCAGAATACAGTTTGCATACACTGACATCAGGGAGCAAATAAGCAAATAAAATCCAGAAGAATGTGTATCACTGACTGCATTGGGAAAGAAGGCAGGTCAGGAGACAGAGAGAAGGGGACAAGATTGGCACAGCACGAGCACACCAGCTACAAATTGGCCAGAAACAAGGTAATGGGATGACTTACAATAAATGCCCTTTTAGGTCTTTGCTTTGTCTACAGTCTCTGGAAAGAAAAATCATGCTTGAGAGAATCATGATCTGGACAAATTTTAGGAAAGGCTGCTTGGTGAGAAATAGTTAATTCTTACTAAGAATCTCTTCAAAACACATTTATTTCAATTTTTTTTTCAACAGACATTCAGATGAATCCCAAAGAATTTCACCAAACAATTTATCCATTAGCATAATAATTTAACATCTTCATGACCAAATTCAGCATTTTACTCCATAATTCTTTCCTGCCTCCACTATAATCTGACATACAATCCCTCCAGATTATGTTGACTGGAAAATACATACAGGATGATACAGGCTGTGAAACAGAGTCCTTATGATGTTTGGAGCATGTGTTGGCCTGGGAATGAGGGACCAACCTCAATCCCAAATTCAAGTCCCTGAACTGCATTACCAGTAGACCACTGGGTCAGCTCTAATAGCCTCTTAGCCTCAATTACCTAATTAGCCTTTTCTTCAGTCTCCTCTTCTCCCTTTCCCATCTGTTCATATATTCCCACCCCTCCCTGTTCTTCTGCAAGAATAATTTTTAAAATCTATGTTAACTTCATTTAGGTTAGTCTCAGGTGACTTCTCTATGCAAGAATAATTTATAAGTCTCATAAGAGCCCCAACTTGAAGAAGCTTTTCAGTAACATATGAATTCTGAAATCCATGCTGAAAATGTTGATGATCTCAACAGTCTAAATACAAAGTTGAGATTTTTAATTTATATCATTTAGATGTGAATTTTAAGTAACTACCAAAGGAAGGAGAATGGATAGGAAAGAGGTTTTTGCCAATTGTAGCTTGGTTGATACTGAACTGTCCTTAGCAAGATCTCAAACCCTCTGGAAGCCTTTGCCTTCCCAAAGTATATTATTCCTGATAAAGATCAGTGCATCTCTGATAGCAGATGATGTATGAGCAGGATAAAGACAAAAGAAAACAGGAAATTGTCATCATGGATCAGACTTTGTTAGCTGGGGAAACTTCCCCATAATATTTTGCTTTATCCTCTCATCTGTCTACACACAATGAAGACTGAGTTCAGTAATTCATTTTTAATGCCCCATTTCTTACGCCTTCTAGCACCTTGTTCACTTTTTCTACCATAACAGCATCTCAAATGACTTCTGCTGTGGAACTGCCAACAGCAATCTTCAGGGTTTTTCCCTTTAGTCAGAGGATAACGTTTTTGTGTGGTTTCCTCCACAGACTAACTTCTCATTTATCAGGAATGAACCTTCTTGCTAGAACACCCAGAAGTTTGCAACAGTGTGCTACAGGCTTAAATTACTTAAGTAATTACACGTCATTTGTAAATGTTACCACCTAATCCTTCACCTCTCTCTCCCAGGATCATTAATAAAGAGATTTAGCATGTGACCTGATAGTTAACTTTAAGAAACACAGCTGCTGGCCTTTTAGTGGGATGAAAACTGACCACTTAGCCCTCTGCCTTTTTGTTTCCTTGTCGGGTTTTGATCTATGGGGATACTTGCCCTGTCACCATATGTGACTACTTAGCCTTTGCAGCAGTGTCTGGTGACAGACTTTGTCACATGCTTTTAAAAAGTCAAAATACATTATGTCAGGCAGCTCATCTCTCATAAGCCTGGGAGCTGAAACCCAAAGGCGAGGAAACATTCCCAGGAATTCCCAGGGGGAAAGTGCACCTTGGCATCCAATGCAATCCAAGGGAGATAAACTGGAAAGGTTGGTGGGAAAGCCAGAAACACCTTTCTTTGGCACATACTGCAACTATAGAGCTAAGTAAAATTATATTTTTTCAGTTATGAAGGGAGTTACTTCATCACAAGGAGAAAATGTGGAAAAGACCACGTCAACTGACTGTCCAAGTGAGTCAATCCAGGAAGAGTATAAAGCAGCAAAATACAAAGGTTTCACCTTAATAAAAAAAAAAAAAAGTAAAAAAAGGGGGTGGGGGGTAAAAAGGAGACTTGTCTTAAAGCCTTCTGCAAGACATGCTAGTCCCAGAAGCTGTTTAAGCCTCACTTAAGTGGGAGCCTGTGCCTGGTTCTCAGCACTGTGCTTACTTTTCCAGGGGTCGAAACAACAAAATGAGTCAGCAGAGGGGTGGGAGCTGATGGAACAGTGGGTGAGAGCACCATGGACTGCAGAGCACCCAGAGGTGTGGCCAGCAGAAGCTCCAGGTGAGGCCTGCCAGGAAATGCTTGGCTGGGGGAGTGCAGAGCCAACAAAACAACAGAGTGGCCTCACTAGATGAAAATACTGCTGGTACAGTTATACCTTGGAGCTGGTTATTGCTAGTCTGAACATCCAAGCTGTTGGAGTCCTCTCTGATCCTTTTCAGGAAAACTGAAAAGGGTGGTCTAACATTGCTTATTTTACCACCCGATTCCTTTTTGTCAGTGGGGGAAATTCTCTCTCTGAGCAGCAATGAGTTCAGGACTCGTTTCTGGGAAAGGGATGATGTCAGCATGTCAGCAGATGACCCCCTGAAATTCAGACATGGCCTTTGTTGCTGTCAATCAAGTCCAAGCGAAAAGGGTTATCTAAATCTTTTTATTCCTCTCTCTTTCCTGTGTGGCTGTGACAGGGCACTGAGAGAGGCAGGACGCTGGGCTAGAGGGAATTTTGGTCTGATCCAGGATGATCATTCTAATTCCTATTTATGGGCACATCCACAGAGTTGGTTTTCCTTTGCTGAAGCTGTTCTCATTAAAGTCTCTCACATCATGATCTTCCAGGTGTTTTATTATTCCCTTTTAAATTCCTCTTTTGACCATTTGCAATGTGCAGATGTAATGCTTACTGGTCTAAATATAGGATAAACCCCAGATACTTGCCAACCCTCTGGAAAAGAGCTTGGTTTTAATGAGAGTGCATATCTTTGTTAGCAGTTCACCTAATTCATTCTTAATCTTCCTCAGAATTCTTTTATACATAAATCATGTGGGACTGATGATTTACTACTTTTTAATTAATCAATTTGCTCCATCTTCTCAATCTCTGATAGTGCCTCATCTTTATTCCCAGAAAAGAGCAGGTCTGAGATAGGTACCTCCTAGTTCGCCATAAAGACTGACTTATGCTGTAGAACTCCTGATTGTTTCTGCATGAAAACACATAATTTTAAAACATGTACAAGACATGACAATGTGAGAGCAAAATAATTTAGATTCAGCATCGAAAAAATTTTATTTCTTCCCCAGGCTACACATCTTGCATGTACACAAATTTTATTCTCCATGCTCCTCTGTAAGCTCCTTCAAATTCCCTCCTTTCACCTCCCTCCATTGAAAAACTACTTTATGACATCCTCCTACTCTTGAGAGTGTTGCAGAGTACCCATCTCCAAGGGTGCTTGCATTTCTCTATGACAAGGAGAGGCTGTAGGTCTCGCATTTATCCCCTGTGCCAGCATGTGGCCTGTTAGCAATGGCAATACTGCATTTTCAGGACTAAACATGCATTCTGGCGGGCAGCCCTGCCTTTTGTGTCCTTTAGTTATCCCTTCTGGAGACAGAACTCAGAGCTATCACATTAAACACACAGCAGAAAAAAAAAAAAAAAAAAGTCTGGAAGGAAAAGCCTCAGTTTTCCCAGTCAGAAGGAAGCAACAAACACAAAAGATGAAAGTGAATGAAACAGGACTTCAATACTCTGGCTCACAGACCAGGAGCTACTGCTTCACAAACACCCCAGGCCTCCCAACTCCAGCAAATGCTGACCTTGATGCCTCTCCCCACTGAGCCCAGCCCTAAGAAAAAACACCACCTAGATGGCCACCTAGAGAACAAAGTCCTTATTTTAGCGAGGGGAAAAAAATTCCAATGTTTTCTTGCTACTCAAATCCTTTGCCATCTTATTCACATTGGTCTTTTTGCCTGCTGGTGCTGGTTCAGAAATAACCTGAGCAGGCTTTCTTCCCCAGCTAACAGAGATGGACCCAATGTAAAGGTGCTCAGTCTGCAGAGGTAATAAAAGACAATTCCCTCCTCTCCTCTTTTCCAACATTCCTAGCTGCTGACACCCACAGCAGTATTGATCTAAGAGGGACTAAACATCCTGCTCTCTCAGTCTCTCCTTATTTACAATGCACATGGAAACATGGGAGCAGAGGGAAAAAGCTGGGAGCAGGGGGCCCAGGCAGTCAGGAACCATTGTACACACATGGGATTTCTCATCCCAGACACAAAGTTAAAAAAATGAGATGCTGCAATGGTTGGAGCTGTGGAAGACAGGAGAAATTGAAAAATGGTGTGTTACACTAATCTTGTTTTTCCAAACTGTATGCGTGATATCACCCAGGCCACTCCAATTTTTCACAATAATAGTTACAGCATCATTTTTCTTGATAGCCCTTTAAAAAATATTCATTTTGGGAAAACTCTGTGGTTTGTTGCTTTGCTTTTTTTTCCTCTACCTGAACAGTCAGTGTCACAAAATGGAGCAACTGCAATCCTTATGCATATTTAAAAGTACTGCCCCATTTCACCGTGCTGAGTTTGTTTAGACTAGAAGAGCATTACCTCCTTTACCCTCTTCTGCAACATAACTAGACATGATGGCAAAGGGAAGGGAAAGGTAGGATACATTTCGTTAAATTACACCAAGTTTCATTTAGCCTTGAAAGACTCTTCACATTCTCCTGCAGCTGACAAAGTTCTAGACACTTTCCACTTTTCCTTCCTCTTTAGACTGTTATAAAACTTGGTGAGAGAATGCACACACTGCTCCTAAGTCAGCAGGGAGGCTGATACCCTGAGTTATATATCAGGTAGTTGTCTACAAGCCAGTGATCGCCAATGCTACAGTGCAGAATTTGATATCCGATCAACACAAGTATTTTTTTCTGTGGTCTCAGGAAATGTCAACAAAATAGAGGAGACTCTCCTCACTCTTCACCCCTCAAAGATTCTCTGAGCTAAATCTTCAGGAAGCTCTGGGAAGAGGAATGGAGGTTTATGACAGTTTGAGTTCCAAGTGACAGACATGTACCTGTAAAAACCATGCCTCCGATGATTTCTAGGCATACACTGTAAAGCTCCAGAGAGGTTGGTTACTCTTAAAATCATTGTTCAAATGTTTGCACTTCCAGGGCCTAATCAATGAGATAATCTAAGCAGGTGCTGCACTAGTCGCTAGTCCAGACCAATCACCACAGATTCCTAGTGAAATATGTGTGGTGCTTGTAGATTTCAGATGAGGAAAACGTGGGCAGAGAAAACCCTAAACAAAGGTCTTAGGTCACAGACTCCAATGATAAAATTAAAAACAGGAAAACAGAAAAGATCCCAAGATGATGGGGTATCCTTCTATATTTCTCAGTATTTCCTGAACTGATCAGCATCAACAACTGTAAAATGCAATTTAACTGTGAAATCATACATGGAAGGATGTGAAAACTTTATGTAAAGCAAAATATGATCAATTGCATCCACTTTGTCATTCTGTTTTCCAAATGAAATATTAGCAAGTAGCAGTAATGCTCCTCAGTTTCTTTCAGGTTTTTACCCTGCATCACCATGATGAGTTACCCTTACCTTCACCATGTTAGACCACCCTGCATGAAAACATTAGCACCTACAGAAAAGCCAGTAGGACTATCACTGCATTTTATTTGTATTTGATGTAAGGTTTTCTGGGGATTATTTTACATTTCTCCCAGGATCTCATCTGTTTCACATATCTAAAGGTTTGGTCCAAATATTATCTTTCATTTTGGACAAGTAAGGCTGTATAGGACTGGCACGTTTGTTAAAAACAGCAGTCTTTACTGCAGTAAGGATGAGGTGTTGAAACAAAGCATCTAAAAATCTTCCAAACAGTGTCAGGAAGCTGTAATATTTATGCTTAAATAAGAGAAAATAAGAGAAAGCAACATATGGGATACAAAAACTTTTATAAGCAAATCATCTTCAAAATGCTCCATATATTGTGTATTTCCAGGAGAATGACAGGACATTTGTCAAAATACTTGTAGGAAATTTTTGTAAGAGTACTTGAAAAATAATATACACAGCTCTCAGTTTAAACACACAAATGGTGAAAATTTAGCTTGTAATAACATTAAATACTTAAAGGCTTTCAAGTAGGAGTCACAATTTCTTATCTGTTGCTTTTCCAGGCAACACCATGTATTAAACATTGTCCCTCTGGTATTTAAATGGGACCAGAAGGCACAGAGGTGTTGTATATCCAAACACAGTTGTGTGTTAACTATTATGGCCAGCATCTTAGGAAATTTAACCATGTAATACTGAAGATAAAAGGTATGGTATTTTCACTGAAATAGTTGGGAAAATTCAATACACATACATGTGCAATTAATAAAAAAAAATATACATCAAGCTATTACGTAGCCCACTGGTTTGAAATCTTTGTGGAAGACTTTGCATCTGTCTCATTTTCTCACAGCTGTACATTAGCTTAGCTTTAAGCAGAGTCCTGCTGAATATGAACCACAGTTTTAAGTAAGATTCATAAATTAGGGTTTAGCATTAAGAGGCAGGAAGGTAGATGCCATTTCCTATTCCATTAATGACTATAAAAATTCAAGCACAGGAAAAATATGTGCTGAAAGGTCTTAAAAGTTAACAGCTGACTTTAAAAAAGGAAGCCATATATTACATTAAAACTTGAAAACAGAAGAACAAAAGCTATTTCTGTGTCATTTTGTACACTATTTGTATATGTAAAAACATAGGTATGTATTAAGTCCCACAGCACTAAAAATGAAAATATAAAACCTCCAAAAGTTCTTTAGCTTTATTTACCTGGATTGGAACTGGGAGAAAAAAATATATCATGGCTTATAGCATTTTCAACTGGATGTGATCATGCTCATATTCCTTTATGAATCTCTGTCTCAGAATCGTTAAACTTGATGTCCATTAACCACGAGGGCCTGGCTGGTTAAACCACTTACCCCAGACATAATCCATGTCCCACCCAGCAGTGCTGGTGCAGATAATGTGGCCCTGCAGTGCTCCTGCTGCACTCACTGCTGGGGTCTCCATCAGGAGATGCCTGGATTGTGTTTGCCCCATGCTGCTGCGGCGTGTGGACACATCAAACTCCCGGGGGAACAGGCTAAAAGGCCAAGGCATTTTCATAACTCAAGCAAACCAAATCTGAGCCCAACTTTCCCTGACAGATCAGTTTGTGCTGTTGCTGCTCTCAGCCTGTTCCTAGCACTCGACTGTAAGAGCGCAGCGTGGCTTTAAGTGAAAAGACACTGCTATTGCAGACAGCCAGCACCAAAACTGCCTATCACTGTTATTATTTTAAAATTGCCACTATTAAATTCAAAACAGGCAATGTAAATGGAAACATTAAAAAAAATTATTTTCTTAAATTGAAATTACAAATATCAGAAGGGAAGTTAAATGACCTCAGGAAAAATTGGGAAGAGCACACACAAACCATAACCCAGTGCTTTTGTTTCACAACTGTCTCTCCAGTGCCTGACTGTCTGAAGCCTCTAATCTGCCAGATAAACACGCTGTAACTCATCATTTACCCCCCCAAAACCCCCTGATCAGCCAAGAGCTGTTACAGCCACAGAGTGTCCCAGGATTTGCACAGTCAGGAAAAGCTCTTCAAAACCGTGCAGGAGAAATGCTGCAAATCCAGAAACGACCACCTAAAGAAAGGCTTGAAAATGCAACATTTCATACCTCCTGAATGATGACACAAGATCTCTCTGGCAGTTGTCTGAGAGAGAGCTAATGGAGCTGGCAAATTCAAGAGAGATAAGAAAGGCACAGTAGCTGTGCCTATTAGAACAACAGATTGGACCGGGAAAAGCAAACACATCCAGCCAGAAGAGCTCATGGGCCTTAAAGCTTTCTGCTTTTCTGAATTCAGCCAGCTCATTTCATAAAATATTCTACCTTTAGCTCATATCCACTTCATGACTGAGCATACTTGTTACAGGTTAGTTGTGCCTTTGATTCCTTTTCGGTCTCTCCCAAGCAAACACTCTAAGTGACTCATCCTACATCTCCACTTTTCCTGGAATCGTGTCTCATGATTTCCTCCCACCTTCTTCCACCACTGTAACACATTTCATCAGCAAAAAAATGCAAAAACCCACCACAGACTTCCTTTGAGAAGCCATGGTCATAAGAGAAGTACAATGATTTAGAACAGTATTCGAAAATCAGAATTGTTATCTGTCAGTCGAACCTGATAATCAGAGTAAAGACTTTATGTGTAGCTTAAAACCTGGACTATCCCCTAAATTGCTAGGCCACATCCAAGCTGACCAGGGAAACATTAACATTAAACTTACAAATGACACCTGCACTGACAGAGATGAGTGACTGGCATATCTGACTTCAGTACTTGCAGGCATTATTATGTAATACATTAAGCCAATCTAAACAAAAAAAAAAAAAATTATGTTACAGTTAAATTTAAGTCCTGTCTTCTATTTTTCACTGTGTCTTGCAGCCTTTTACCCTGCCAAATCTCATGTATTAGTATTAAAACCTTTTATTCCATCTCAGAGAATGATCCTGTCTCTATCAATTCCTCACTGTATCTCACCAGCCTTTTAAGACCAGTTTTAGGCATGTAAAGAATAATGAAAAGTTCAGAAATTTATTTTGATTTCCTGCAATATGCTACCCAACAGTTTTCTGTTGTGTTATATGACCTTTCTGCCTAGCTAGTGTTTTGCTATTGATTTTAATTACTCAGTTTAATTTACTGCATGCCAACACAAAGCTGTTTACTCCTACTTGCCAAAATGTTGTCGTAGTCCCCCAGAGGAGGGCAAAATGAGAAAACTGTACATGTTTTACAGTTACATGCTATTCATTATAAAGAATTTAATAGATTCACTTCACATAAATGTCACTGTGCTCACATGTAGCCACTAAACACACCAAAACATCACACAGGAAGGAAAATTCTGAGCCATTCAGAGAAGAGGTAAGAATATAAAAGCCTTAATTTATGAAAGGCTTTGACTTGAAGCAGTTTAGATTTTCTGCTTTGCCATTCTCCTCGGAACAAGTGAGGGAGTTAGGACCATATGTTCCCCTTCTGCATAAAAAAATCATGGGCAGAAATGAATGAGTCCTAGAGCCACACAGTGATTATAAATTCAGGTAAATTCTACCTTGCCCCATAATACAACTGCAGGGTGAGAAAGAGGGAATGCTAATTTCTGACCACTCTTCTCTTTTCCTCTTCTTGCCACACATCACAGAAATGATGAGAAGAAACCTCGTTGTGAGAGGTTCCCACAAGCAGAATGTTCTTCCAAGAGAAATTATGTCGGCATAATAGAAGTTGGCAATGCTGGAAGATGAAGGAAGCTCATTTCTGAAGTAACAGCTGAGCCCTTTTACTGAGCAGTGCTTATCAGTCCAGTTCCTCTGTGAGGAGGCAGATAGGAAGGGATAGTAGGGCTGGAGAAACTCTGAAGAAGAATCTCCGTCTCTTACTACACCTTGGAAAACCTATAAGTGAATTAAACCTTTTATTTCTTTGTAGAGAAAACATTAAAAAAAAAAAAGGCAATTGCAAAACCCTCATACCAGCTCGACATTTCAGCTAGATATGAAAATTCACAAAAGGTAATTTAGTTCCCATATAATTATTTTGAAACCTACTGATCCATGGTTATGGAATCCTGTTGTGCCGGGATTCTAGAGACCCAAAAAAAAAATGCCCAAACTTGCTCCAGTGATGAATGAAAATAGCCTTTGGTGCATTTGATCATCTTTGAAAGTATGCATTATACTGACTAAGATTCGTGCTTTTTAAACACCAGGTCATCTACCAGCTCTTTGATTTCAATTGTGTTTAAAAATAGGATCATCTGATGATAGTACTGTGTTATAAAAGCTTCACCAACTTAGCTCAATTGTAGAGTGCTCTTGAGGAATGATAAGATCTTTGGACAAAGTCGAATATCAAGATGATACATGCTAAGAATATGAAAATTCTCTATTTGAGTACTTTGTTTACAGAGTGAGAGTCAATCTCCTGCAGAACCTTTGAAAATTGTATTTTAAATTAGGGGGGAAAATGATCGAAAATACGAAACCCATTAATTTTTCATAGTGCTTTGTATTTGTTTATTGCGGTTTTATGTTTACCATAATATTCTTCCGAAATTAGAGATTTTATCCTGAGACTCTCACCACTACAAAGCATTTGTAAAACTATAAAGTCAAGCTCTTAAAACAACACTTGTTCAAAACCATGATGATTCACTATGAAAATATTCATAGCCTAAAATTTTCTTATGACCTTGATGTAAACCATAAACTGAACAAGACTTCCCTAAAATCCAGGCCCATGTTTGCTAAGTGTAGGGACAGATTTGCTTGAAGGCTTCCATAAGAGTCGAAATGAGGCAGGAAAACTTGTCATTGCTTCATCTTCCACTGTACTTTGTGCAGCTGAAAGACCAAAGGTTCTTTGGAGGCGAAGCATTGGCTAAACTACCAGCCAATGCCTTAGAGCATTGGCTGGTAGTTTAGAGCTAAATTTTCAGCAGATTCTCAAGTCTAAATAAAGTGCATCTGCTGCCTGTCCAATACAAGCCAAGAGTCAGACACCTCTGAATGTGAGGCAGCAGGAAATGCCCAGGACTAGGACAATTTCATCTGCTCTGTGATCACAGGATAATTCAGGTTGGAAGGGACCTCAAGAGGTCATCAAATCCAACTTCCTTCTCAAGTCAGGGTCAGCTCTGAGATCAGACCAGGTTTTTCAAGAGGTTTATCCGGTCAGGTCATGCAGACCCTGGTGACAGTGGCAGTGTCTTTTGTTAGACACTCTATCAGCAATTAACAGCGCTTAGGACACCTGCCCATCTTGAAGGAGACCTGCCATGACTCTCACCTCTGCCTAAGAGTTGTCCCCTCAGGGCAGGGACTAACCAGTCTGCTGCTGGCTTGGCTCAGACAGGAAATTCCTCTGTTCTTACACACATGGTCCATTTTAGATGAGGGGAATTCAAAGATTTCTTGGATAAGAAAACTTTCAGCAGCCCAGCAAAGATACTTTCTCCACCTACCTTATATATGCTCGTTTTCTACAAAACCTGGAAAGTTCTCTGTGTCTTGATCCCAGCCATCAGGATAAGCCCAGAACAGGCTGAAGAATTCCAAATTTACAAGTCTTGGCAGAAGCCAAAGGTTAGGACTGGGCTCCTGACATTATTACAACTGACAAATGTATGGATGCATCCTAGAAATTCATAAGTCAAAACATAGGAACTTAGAGACCAAAAATATTTGTGAACTTACAAATCTAGACAGCAGCTCTGCAGGGACTTTACAACTTCACATCTATACTTGGGTTTCAATAACTGGAACCAGGCTCAATTCTAACCAAGTTCTTGTGAAGATCCATCTTCTAGACCAGGCAACTGGCAGAATATTACAATACCAAATGGCAGCAGTACCAAAACACAGCAGACCTCAAGAAAGCTCATTAATAGTCCCACAGAGCTAAAACAAATATGAAGCAAAACCAAAGGAAAAAAAATCAATATTCAAAACCTTATTCCCAAATTCTCCAGGTGGCACTGTGTACAAAATTATACATCTAAACTCAACATCTAGTCTTCCAACACCCAGTATTAAAAATGCCAAATCTGAAATCATTTACCAGCAGGTGTAATGCTTGCTATCATTAGCAGCACTGCTCTAAATCAGAGTGGTAAATAGTAAATCAGAGAGACTACTCCTGGCAGTAAGCATTATGCCCACAAGTAAGAGTTTATAGTTGCCAGCCCAACAAATGTCGTGCTATGATTTTTCCAGCTATAGCAGTAATAAGATGCCAAACTATACTGTGAAAAATGACGTAGATGCTGAAAACATATTTGGCTTTTCATTTTTTTACACGTGGTCTATACAGATTCAATGAGGAAATGGAAGTCTGTTACTCCAATGCTGTATGAAATAAATTATCTGCACTGCATAGTTTATTGTTCCATCCTGCAGGTTTTTTTGACCACTAGTAAATGATGTTAAAGTAGCATGCAGACATGTAGCCTACTCTTCTACATACTTTCTAGGGCTTAAAATCCCTTGTTGAAAGGAAAACATCTTCACACAAGGCTCTACACCCAATAGGACAAGCAGAGTACAAGTTGTTTCTTGATAGCCCGCAAGGGTTTGCACGGGGACTCTTGCAAATCAGTGAACACACCTGTCACCAGCTGATCCTGCTGAAAACACGGGGCACTTCCACAGCTGAAGTCACAGAATGGGCTGTAGAAGATCTGCTTTCTGCCTTGAGGTCTACTCATCTGCTGCTTTATGACATTTTAGAATTAACTTCATTTTAAAAGAACAAAAACCAAAAACAAACAAACAAAACCAAAAATAAAAACAAAAATACCCCGCTGAAAAATCTTGATACATTCAAGTATCTTTTTTTTTCTTTTTTTCTATTTTTTTTTAAAGATACCAGCCTCTTTCACAGGTTCTGTAATTTATCATAAACTCTAGTGCAAATCCGTAGGACAAAAAATCCTTGATCCTAGGAGAGCAGTAAAAGTTGACTTAAACCTGTCTGACAGTTCCTTTCGTATCATGACTATGAAGGTTTTAATGGATCATGTACTGAATTATGAAATTCCAATATGCTAAGGCTTTTTTTCTTTACTCTAAAATTAGGATTTTTCCCTTGAAAGAGCATCAAAACTTTTCCCCATTATTTGTTATGATAAATCAGCCTTTACCCATAACCAGCCTGGAGACCTTTACAATTTCTGAGCCCAGAATTTCCATTTGAATGAGTCATGTTTTTTCTCACAATAACCCCAATTCTCTCTCCTTGTTAATATGGTTGCCCCTGGTGCTGCATTAGCTAATCCCTTCAAGAAGGCAGCTAGCAGGACCAGGAATTGGGAGTTCAAAGGTCACCCCCAATATCTCCCCAGTGGCAACATGAGGTGAGCAATGACACAGAGAATTTCTTATTTTTTTTAAATAAATCTAGCACCCTTTGCTGCTGACAAAATTACTCCCTATGACTTCACAGCATGTAAACATTTCCTATTTTATACAGTACCCGGAGTTTTTCTGCTAAAGGAACATGACTCTTAAGATTTATACTCCTGGTCATATTGCATTTGAAAATATTTTAGGCTACTCTGTTTATTTATTCCTCTTCTCTTCCTTACTCATAATAATACCCTAGATACCTAAAAATGGTATCACTTTTCTTATCTGAAAGTGGGCTGTCTGCCAATTTTTTGGAATTTAGCTCTCTAGCTAGACCTAGTCTTCTTTAATATTCAGAAGATACAGATCTGTTATTTTAACCAGAATACATTTCACTATGTACAGATTCTTGGAGTATCCCTATTAGAAGTGCAATTATATACAACACAGGGCTTAACTTAATTTAAAGAGTTAGTTATGCACTGCCCAAAAAATATAAATCTGCTTTTACAAACCTTCAAAATCAAAACAAGCCAAAGGTATATAAAACTTACTGTGTCCACCAAGGATTGTCAGGCTTTCTCCCAAGAAATCAAAGATGCTTAAAAATACCAGATATCTTTTTTTAAATGCTCAATCCCTCACAGAGAACTATAGGGCAAAATACTTCATGGGCACACACAAAAAAAAAAAGCTCCTGTTCAGAGGTTGTTGTTATGACTTATCTCTCTGGAGACTGTATAAGACATTGTCTTTTCCCACTGTAAAACCTTTTTATATGTTCTGCTCAGTCTGATTTTGGAAAGAAAAAAGGACATTTTCTCTCTAACAGTCTGATTCAGAATAAAGCATTCATCTAAAAGGAAGGTATAAACTGGGCATATACAAATGGATCTTGTAATTTACTGTGTGCTGTGACATCACCTAAAACACCTCTTGAAAGTGACTACTCTGTTTTCTGCTTTTGCTGTATTGTCTGTGAAATAAATTTTCGTACCAATACACGTGTACAGACTTCTGCTAGAAGTTTTGCAAAGATGGTCTTGTGAGATTATCCTTTGACATTTGTACTATGAAGTCCAGTTTAGCTTGGAAAAAAATGGGTAAATAACAGGGGTTTAACTTTAAAAAGATACACCTATGTAAGAAAATTTTTAACAGATGTTCTTCACAGGATTATTTTTCCATTCACAATTCCACTTCTTAGAATGCAACAGCTACCTTGCTGGTACAAAATAACCTTGCATTATACTATTTCTGCAAAGAAATAAAAAGGGAAAGGTGAGTTGTAATATATTTCAGAGGTGAAGAAATACTTATGTTACTGTTTCCATTGCAATATCATAGCTTTGCTAATGGCAGCCTGCTGCGCAGGTAAAAAGAAAAAGGAAAAAAAAGGAAGAAAGGAAAAAAGGGAAGAAAGGGAACCTGGTTAATTAGAGTACAGTTGCTGCTTTATTGCAGCATTACTGCTAAGTGCACTGAGATGCCTTCCCATAGGCAGGTGCCGGTGGTTGTACAGCTCATTTAGCCTGGGTGAGCAATGTCAGATCAGGAGGAGAGAAAGACTTGTGTCTTCAAACTTTCAATCTGCCTCCATTATCTGTGATCAAGGTGGAACCACAGGGGAGTGGAATTACTGGCAGGTCTAGGACAAGTGAAGAGACAGTGAATCTATAAGACATATTAATCATCTTTCCCTTCTCTTGGCTGGCGCCAGCCTGTGCCTCCGACTCCCCGGCGCCAGGCAAATGGATTCTCTGTCCCCACAGGTACAAGCCAGTGCCTTTCAGGGGCAAGTCATCAGAATAATAATTACTGACACTGCTGAGATCAGCCCTAACCAGTCCAAAAGAGAAGAGAAAGTAGGAAAAAACACATTTCCTGAACTTTCATACTGGTATTTATGGTATCGAGATATTTTTCAATTACATTAAGGACTTTCAAATTATATAATTATGAATCTAGGTTTCTCAGTATTATAGTAGCATCACCAATGTAGTATGACTATTTAAAATCTTTACAGCTTCTCTTTAAAACATAATTTAGATCTGTTGCTGAGGTGTGAGCACAGAGAAGTGGATATTGCATCAGCTATATTATGACAAGTGTTAAAAATCAGTTGATATTAAAAAGAACATGATCCTTACATGTGTTCCTTTGCTTAGCTCTGAAACAGAGGTTTGGTATATCTGCTCTTAGTAATAAATATGAAATAGGCATTAAGATAAGAATCATTATAAATACAATGCAGCAATAGCCACATATATACATAAATAAATATATAAACTCAGAAATATTTTAAAGTCATAAGCATAATTTAAACACAGCTAATTTAACACAGTATGACTATTCTGAATTTTATTATAACAAGGGGAATTTTTGGTGCCTTTTCTCTCCAAAGCATTATTTATAAACACAAACAATATAATGCAGTGCATTATCAAACTTAAATAGAAGAATAAACTCCAGCAAAAATCTATTTCTGTTTCAATTCAGTAATTGTATCAATATCTAAAGAGTTCAGAATAAGAAATAAAGCAATTTGTTACATTTTACACTATAGAGAAAATCTTACATTATAACATATTGTACATTACAGCACAGAAATGAAATATTTTCTTGGTCCTGATTACAATCAGTTCAATATCTGACTGTCAATGATACTGAGCTCAATATAAGAGTATCACAGCAAAATGTCAAATTACTTGCCAGAATAACAAGACAAAACTGGCTCATTAAAATATGCTGCTTGATGAGCCCTCCATGTAAATACAGATCTTAACTTCAAGAGTTTACATCATAAAGTATCTGACCTTGAGTTCAGCTGGGAGCTCGCCACACACCTGCAGCCATGTAAGCAACAATAATGCTAATATTTGTGTTTGCCATTTTGTGTTAAGGACCAAAAAAAAGAAAAGTAAAAGAATGGATTCAAGCAGTAACATGTGTTCATTTATTTTCAAATCAGCGATTTCGAAGTTTACTGACAGACAATACAGAGCAGGGGAATGACTTGAAAATGCAAAATCAAATCAAATCCCTGCTTTCTTGGTGATCAGCTGCAGCAGCAGCTCCAAATCAGCCAATCCACACTCACTATTGATTTTTCTGCTGGTCTTAAGTGACTTTGGACACTGATCAATGTTCTAAAAGAGAAATATTAAATCTCATAAAGAAAAATGCACATCTGACTAAAGAGCAGCAATGAAAGCAAAAGTTTGCCAAAAGATAAAAGGATGTGCATATTTAATGACAGTCAGACTCTCAGGACACAGACAGCCACTCTAAGAGCACAATTAAGCTCTATCCTTTTTTTTTTTTTTGTGAGAATTGTAGAATAAAAATTTCTTTGACATCCTCTCAAAACTATTTAGAATTTTATCTAGCAAAATAAGCAATCTCTGTGCCTGCAGTGTTTACTGCTGTTATAGATATATAGACCCCTAGAAGATATAAAATAGCAGTGGAAAGCTGTTGTTAGATTTTTAAAGTAAAAGACACTTTAAAAAAAAAAAAACATTAAAAGTTCATAACTATCCCATTATTTCCATATCCCTGTTTATTGTAATTTGAATCTTTTTTTTTTTTTCCTTGTTAATAAAGACCACAGATTTTCCAGGAAGTTTATCATTAATTTAATGAGCTACAACTATTTTTTTTTTAACTCAGCTGTGTACAAAGGGGAACCTTGATGCATCGGCAAGCCCAGCTAAGACCCTGTGGATAGATACAGTGTATTCAGATATCAGCTGGCGTGACAGTGCCTAATCCTGAGTAACGTGACCAAGAGCCAAGGGAATGCTATTTCTCTCCGTTGTTCCAAACAACAGATGCTGTCAATTAACTTTAAGCAGCGTCCAAGAAAACCCTTTTGTTATATTTCGGAGTATTATGCAGAAAGTGTCACCTCTGGAAATGAGGGAACAAGCTGTTTTTCATTATCATTCAATTGTCCCAATCAATCTGACAATTACAAAGAGAAAAAGTCTTAATCACTAGACACATGCTAGTTGCTGCTAGTTTTACCAGCTGCAAAGAAAAAAGGGAAAGGGAAAGAACTACAGCCCCCCACAAACAACAGAAACAACAAAAATAAAAGCAACAAAAGAAAAACCAAACAGAAAAATTCAAAAACTGTTTTCCTATTTAGAGATGTAACCCAAAAGCATACCTGCATTAGGGTGAAAGATAATTGAATACACAGTTATGCTAGGTATGGGAATAGCCATTGCAACAAATTAGTAATTAAATCAGCTTATGCTGTTGATTTACTGTGGCTTTTATAGAAGTACCATTTGCTGTGTACAAAGAAACAGCCATCAGCATCTTATTCATTTGAATACAAGAAAAGTTGTTCATTAAAGTTGTGACTAGCGAATTTCCATATCATTAAAGTACTGTATACATAAGCAATAAAGGAGCTTTCTGGGAGCTGGTGAGACAATGAGTGTAAATACAGATGGCCAGATTCATTTATTTGGCTGGAAGGACTGAGGCTGCACAAAGGTGGCATTGCCAGCGGGGACATGGGCAGGACTGGAACTACTGCTTTGGGGACTCTCCTCAAGAGCCTCCAACAATAAATGCAGTTTTTCCACTGGAAAAACTCCTTTTTATCTTCTGATCTGTGCTTTCCTGCACTGATGAGGAGCACATGTAGCATTTTTACGCAGAAAATTCAAGCGCCAGCATACTATAAAGGATTCTCACACTCTCAGTTTCTGCTCTTTGAGTCTCAGGTGTTTGGTAAACTGACTCATCATGGTACCTTCACCTGGCCTGTTCATCCCACCAGTGTTCATGAGAGTGGGCTTGGTGGCCCACTCCTCAGGTAGCATAAAATTCCTGCATAGCCTCTATTTGAACAGGAAACAAGCAGCAGATTTGGCCTGCCATCAGGATTTTGAAGGATTTGATCTACCTGGAATTTCTATAGCAATAAATACTATCCCATGGAAAAAATAATTGTACTTTTCAGTACATTAAAATGTTCTCTCTCTCCTACCATCACCCAGAATAGAGCAGCAGCTTTTGGAACAGAACTGGCATCAGGAGTGGCATCGCTCGGTGACACATGCACTGGCTGGTGAGTGACATCCATTAGAATAGGCATTCCAGTAAATGCCAGGTATGTGACACTGAAAGTATCTGTCTGATGCAAGTCTTTCAGTATGCACCAGTTATGTTTTGTCATCTCTTCTCAAACAGCTCCACTGTCACTAAAACACAGAGAACATTCCGTATTCCCCACCACGCTGCTCTGGCCATCAACACCTGGCCACTAAAGAAGGGCCACAGATGGAAATTATTCCAGAACTATTGGCAACCTTGTTGAATCCTTCATCCTGATGCCATTCTTGAAGGAAACAAGGGTGAAAAAAATGCCTTGGTTTGCTGATATTCTCACTCAAGAAGCTACATGTGGTTTTTTTGTACCTTTATCAAAAAGGGCCCACTCTCCTTCATCTGACTGTGTAGGATCTTTCAAAAAGTCGCATTACAGTGAGATCCCTGGGCCCTGATGCAGTTCACATAAAAGTGTGCTTACACTCTGGAGGCCAATACTATGATGCTGGTATATAAACCTGGATTTCAGTTTTTGTCCTCAGGAAATCTGCTAGTCACAATAATTCCAAACCATACACATAAAGATATAAAGATCAATGCACAAAAGAGATTCACAGTAAGTATTAAAACAAAACACATATCTTACAGCAATCCATAAGACTTAGATGAGAAGGAAATTTGATACCTGAGGCATGAAGAAGAAGAAAGAACAGGTAAGCCTTTCGGATAAAAAAAGAGAACTCTCAGGTGTTGCATTTGGCAATCACACACAGTTTTGTACACTCTGACCAATAAATCTATGAAACTGCAGGCCAGGCCTATAAGGCAATGAACAAAGTGGGACAACTCAGAGACAAACAAATAATTTTGATTTCTAATCTCTTTAGAGACAAGGCTTGTGGACATCATGGGCCCTGCAAAGGCCACCTGCCCAAGATGGAAAAAAAGTCTTTGACCCCAAACCTGTTGAAAACCAGGAGATGAGAAGGATACAAGGGGCAGCTGGCTCTGAGAGTTTTCTCAAGAGGTGGCAAATTTGTGACTGGTTGTAAAACTACTCATTATTCTTGGCAGGCTTTTCTGATTTCTAAACTATTCAAGCTAGTTCAGGTTTCACTAAAGGCACGGCACATGAAGATGGAAAGAGGTTTTTGTCTTAGCCAGGCCCTTTCAATGGGAATTTTCTGCCCTCACCCCCAGTTAACCTGTAAAATTGATACAAGTCACTCAGAGGGGGAATCTCAGTTACTGTGGGATGGCTGACCCATTGAAGATATTTTTTGCTGTAGAAAATCTTTATTTTATAACACAAGATTTCCTTTACTATCTACAGTGACAGCACAGATCCCACACAGACCTGCATTACTTGTGCAGGGAAAGTCTAGCTCTTTCTATAAAGTACAGAAGATGGTACTGAAATTTTTATTTTTGAAAGAATAACATCCCTTTGAAAAATAATTCTTTAAAGAGATAAAGCATTTTTTGAGATGTGTATGTTTATTTGTATAAAAGAGAGGAAAATCAAGCTAATCAGTCTTTTAATAGATCTTTTTGTTTTGGTGGGATTTTTTGTCCACAACTGAGAATGAAGTAGGTTGCTTGATCCATTTCTCTTTGCAGAGCTCAACTGTCCTTGCCATAAAATTAAACAATTCTGTAAGATAAAATGAACATCAGAATAGAGTTAGCATCCTTTTGCATTTTATCTTGATAGTGGGGAGAAAAAAGTACTACTTTTTATTGTAATTATACTGATCTGCATGTGTCTGTTCAGTCTTTCAAGATCTCTTTTAAATAAACTCTTGAGTCTATGCTGCTTCCTTCTTGAATGTTATTCTTCATTCTACTGTGTAGAAGAACTTACAGAATTACAGAATAGAGAGAACAGGTGTGTTTATTAACAGTTATGAGGCACTCAACTAGAATCTTACAATTTTCATTTACAGTTGGACTGCAAGAGTGCATATGTAAAAGTGCAACTTCAGAATGAGTGAAACTATTCAAAATACCAGATCCAGAAGAAAAAAAAAAAGACCAATTATCACAGAAGAAGCACCTTGTTTTGACTTACTCAGAATAAAATGTCCTAAAAAAACCAAACTCATTTTGAAATGTATGAGGATTTAATTTGCAAAAGACATAAGTAGCTAAAAAGAAAACATAAGAATTTTAAAAATAAACAACATGAATGAAATTGTGCACAAAGCTCTATTTCCTATAGCACTGGGCAGCCTTAGAGGACACTAAAGACCAGTGGCTCTCTGAGAATACCCAGCTTGACACTGTCAGAGATCACAAATATTGCATGTGAGCCCTCAGCACCTCCAGAGGAGGGGTGAAAAGGAGGAATGAAGCCAGTTCAGGATTATAAAGTGTGTAGAGGGGAAAAAAGCAAATTTAAAGGGAAAACCATTTTTTTAAATAATTAATTAAATTTAAATAGAATAAAGAAGTTTCTGCAAGGAGCACAGGCAGTGATGGAGGGGCAGCTCCATCTTTCCATGGTAACTCAGAGCCATCTCAGGAAATCAGCAGCAGCCAAAGCTCACCCTGTGCCAGCCCCCACAGGCAGTGGGGTTAAATAAGGAGGAAATTCTCCTCTGCTGCTTTGGGCTTCGTGTCTGGAGCCTGTCCCACTCAGAGCCAGAGGAGCAGGAAGTAATTCCTCGTCTCACACTGCTGCTTCTTGGCCTTCACCAAAATTTCCCTGCTGTCACTAAGGAAGAGATGCTGCTAGAGTACCTCAGAAAGATGTATAAAAAAAATAACCTTCCAGAAGCCAATTAAAATGTAGGCCAAATGCTCAGGGAAAATTTCTGTAAACACAGGTGGAGTGTGCCAGCTCTGTGGAAAGTGGGTGTTTTTAATAAAAATGATGGAGAAGGGCTGCATGGCAGACTGCTGAGTGGAGTCAGAAACCTGCAGCTGCTTTCTGGGGATGGAGGGGGAAGATCCAGCCATGGTAGGATCTGGGTAGGTCTGGCTTTTGTTATCAGGGCAGCAACTAGAGAAAACAAGGAGTATGATAAGGAATGACTAGAGAAGCTGGCTATCAGAAGGCAGAAATAATTTTAAATGGAAATAAATTAAAAGAGTAAGAGGGGAAATGGCACTTTGGACAGAATGCCAAAGTGCACTTCTGGTGACCTGGGATTGTTGGCTTAACCCACCAGAGATGAAAGGGCAGACTGGAATACATTTAAAAACCCTCACTCTTTATGTAATACATTAAAGTAGGGATGAATTTGGAAGAAGTTATGGAAAAATTGTTAATGGTATTTATAAATCTACACAACATTCCCTAATCATACAAGGGTCAGGCAGGAAAAGATATTCCTCACTCTTTTCAGCAATGTATTTTGGATAATCTCCTCATCTTGGCCCATTCCAGGGAAATTTTACTGCTCTGAATCCAATTACCACAATGGCTGTACCTCTAGCAGAGACAAAATAAAGATGGGAAAGAAGCAGAGCCCAGCCCTCCTGCAGCTAATGGCACTAATCAGCTATTGATGAGTCTTCAATGTCAGTAATGGACCAGGCATTAATGAGGAATGCTCACTGTTGATTTATTAGCGAGATATTCCTATCCCAGGGAAGAACTATTGTTGGAGAAAATGCCCATTCAGTGGGAGAATAATAACAGGTAATGGGAGCACCACACTCAGGTCCAAGCCCTTCTGTGCTGCCCATCCCTGGCAGGCTCTGTGAGCTATTGTGGAGATGACCTTACTGGGAAGCATGCAAAATACAGGATGCAGCTCTGCCTCAGGAAGCTAATTAAAAAGAAAAAGCAAGATAAAATACGTGGAAATACCTTTAGCTAATTCAGATCTTTGGCTGATAACAAAGCAAGACAAATTGCAAAGATCTGATACAAGTTCTGTGTGGCTTTTTAGCTTTGTGAAGTATTTTCTTTGCAAAATTGGATGGAGTATTTTTATTCTTAATAACTGAAAGTGTAATGTACTGTATTTTATGCTATTATAGAATTGTGTAAAGGTTATTTTGCTGCTAGTTCAATGCATATTTTCATATGCAAATGACACAAATTAAATTATCTCAAATAGTAGCAGAAATTCCAGGAGAATAGTATTTTAAATATAAACCCTCATCCCCTCAAGTCATACTATAGATAGAAAATTGCTTCTGTATTTATATTTTTTCATTAAAAATAAAATGATTAATTTTACAAGTTAATTTACCTTCCCCATCACAACACCAAAATTGAAATTATATATTCTAATGCTCAGAGATATTAAAGACTGGTTTATTGAAAGCAACTTATTGTTTTAGGAGCATCTTCTTGATAAGTGCATGCTGCTGCTACACTTCTACAACATTTGTAAAGATTTTATTGAACATCTGTGCATTGCTGCTTGGGTTTTGCTCAGCTTTATAGAATTCAGATCTGCTCAGGAACGTACAAGAGATTTTATGCACAACCTTACACTTTTTTTCCAGATTTGGATATTTGAAGGGAGCTCTGCAGCAGCCTTGGTCATGGATTTTAGGGAAAGGCTTGACTGCAATGCAGTGACTGTCTCAGGATGGTCTCAGAAGGGTTAATGGGAACAACCTGCTCCCCCCACACCACGTGGAAACTCACTTTTATTTCCACACAGCTTTCTTTCTATTATAACCTGATCATAACCTTCAAAGATGAATCTTGGTGAACCATAGTAATGGGTTTATAAGAATAAGACGTGAAAACACCTCCAGCATTTTCACAGCCTCATCTTTTCCCTCAAAAGAAATCTTCCTTTCATTTAATAATAGGGCTTATTCTTTCTTCTATTAATAAAATGATAGCTTTGCTCTCTTTTAGATTTTTATATTGTGCCTAACTAAGGTCAAAGAAGGCTCGGGTTGGGCATCTCTTTGCAATAATTTCATGTTGGAGGAACAAGAAATATATGTGGCAGGGAAATTATCCCACCAGCTAGACAAGAACCTGTGTTTAGTCACTGAGCCACTTGAAGGTTAATCAGATCTCCAACCAATCCCATCAACAGGGATGTGATGAATATTTGATTCAGACTAATTAGAAGGCAAATCCAGACATTCTGAAGGTATTTGGAATGGCTTAGACAGTGACCTGGAAAAAGAATAGAGGTAGCAATACTCCCCATTATTACACTCCAAAAATTACTGCACTCCCCCTTAGGTCACCTTCACAAGCCCAGAAAGCTTGCAGGTGTGAATAACAATAATCAGAAATAATGGTAGATGTTATAATTTCTCTTTCTTTTGTCAGTATTTCCCTGGAAATGGAGATTGTGGACGTCATGGTTGTGCTCAGCCTGGAGGAGAATGTAGTTCCAAGGGGTTAGGATACACGTACATCAAAGATGTAATATTTGTTACTTTATGCATTTCCAAAGGTCTGAAATAAGGTGCTAAAACTTAGTCCAGCCAATACTTTCAGAAATACCATCTTCACACCAACACTATTCTGTTACAGAACAAAATGCTTCACAGTCTAAGGCAGAAAGCAAATCCTCCCTCTAGCTGGACCTTTCCCTCTCCAAGGAATTCTTCCCTGGAAAGTTTTGTGCACTGCAGACACATTTGGCACACAGTGCCTCAGAGCAAGATAAGCAATTACTGCATTATAAGCAAAAGAAACTTAAATTCTGCGATTTCTATAACACTGTGATTGGTAAGTTGGTATCATCACTCTTTGCCAAACCTGCATTTTCCCCCCACCAAAATACAGCAAACCTTGACACAACAAGGTTTATAAACCAAATCCACCAAATCCTAAAGCTGGCCTGCAAGCAGTGCCATTTAGAGTTTCTAAATAGATAAATAAAAAAGAGAAAAAAAATGCCCTGAGTGGCCTTTTCTCTTCACAAGACAAAAACCTTTACAAGGGGAGCACAAGGGGAACTCTTTGTTGGTCAGATCATTTCTCTTGTCAGGTTTTGACACTGTTTCGATTATACAGTCAGTAATAAATCTGTGAGAACATCACTATTAATTAAAAAGGTTCATATCTTGACTTGGATTTGTCTTCTTTTTTTAGAAAGAAGTTGAAACAAAATTTCAGATTAAAATGAAAAAATAAAAAGGCCCCCACAAATTCTAAATCAGAAATGTCAAAAGTAAAAAAAGTGCTATGTTCTCTCAAAATATGGTGATGTAGCAAAAGCAAATTTTATCTTGAGTGGATACCAGAGTGTGAGCATACCTTGACTTACATGTTTCCCAGCCAGCAAGTGAGCAAATTTTTCTTTTTGACTGCAGAAAAAATATCCAATTTTTACTGAAGCAAAAAAGAACTGTGCTACAGAAGGAATTTCAAGTAGTTTTACCACCACTGACAGACAGAAACAAGAATATAGAAATAAATGGGAAAAGCCATTTACTGAATAAAGGGTGTCATTACACAGGGTGCTAAACTTCTTCCCTTTAATGAGGCTTGACCATGTCCTAGCACTCTCCATGGTCACTTGGACTCAACATGGCTAACAAATTGCAGACTTGGACATGAATGATGGATTTCTGGGCATTAATAGAAAATGAATTATTGAAATACATTTTTTTATTCTTCAGATCAGATTACTGAGAGATCTACACAGGCTCACATGTATACAGAGCCGCACAGTTTACAGGAAAATAGAAAAAATTCACACAAAAGTGTGATCCATGACTTATCAGCCTACATGATCAAATGAGGTGTTCCAAGGACGCCTTTACTCCATGGGTTTCTAGGATTGGACCCTAAACTAACCAGTCAAGTCATCTAAAGGCTTTTGAAAAAAGACTTAAAAATACCCCACAGCCCTTAAACCACCTCACTTGTCAGTTTATAACTTGAGCTGTAAAAAAGATGCAGAAATAGAAATAGATGCAGCAAGGAAACAGGAAGATGGGGAATGGCTAAAAGAACCTGCTCACAAACAGAAATCCAGTTTTAAACTATACCTGTGCCTATCCAGCAACTGACCACAAAAATTACATTTCCAGGCAAAAGTATACAGTTTTTGTAATAACCTGCAGAAACTCTTATTAAAAATCCCTACTACCTTTATGCCAAAAGTGTGCCTAAAATCAGTCTCATTTTTTTATAGTACTACATTAATGCATTTGAATTTTTAAAAATCCTGTAGAACCCAGCACTCATGTTTAACAAATGTATAAAAAGAAAATTAAACACTGAGATAAATTATGAGAGTAACATTTTATAGGTATCTGACTGTTTTACTCAGAAAAAAAATAACTTATTGATAGGTATTTCGTTATAAGATAATTAGATTTCTTTCATAGTGTAAAGAAATATAAAAGATATTTAGAAACTACACAGGCAAATTTTCTCTTTCATGTTTTCATTACACATCCTAGAAATATAACAAAAAGACACATTTTTGAAACAAAAAAAAATTGTCTCTGAATGAGCCAATATTTCAAAATGATAATACATGACAAAATATATCAAAATAATTATAAAAGTGACTCAGACAAAAGTGACTCTACATATTTTAAGATAAATAGCAAGCTGTTAGTCTAAGCAAGAAAATCTTATGCTTCTCAGTCATTTTTCTTCACAGATTTTTAGGAAACACAGAATGCTTGAGGTTGGAAGGGACCTCTGGAGATTGTTTAGCCCAAGCCCTGCCTTGGAGCAGGGTCAGCTCCTGCAGGTTCAAGAATCTTCTCAGTGGGGCATAAATAACTCCATGAATGGACACTCTACAATCTCTCTGAGCGACCTGTCTGACCACCCTTATCATTAAAAAAGCTTTTTCCTACATTTAAATGGAATTTCCTGCATTTCCATTGGTGTCCTTTGCCTCATCCTGCCACAGATGTCCTATTTAAAGGCACTGATAATATTCCCCCTGAGCCTTCTCTCCTCCATGCTCAAGAGTCAGCTGTGTCAGCCTCTTCCCATGTGAGAGATGCTCCAGTCCTTGAGCCAGCTTTGTGAGAATGAGCTCTCCATGTCTGTCTGCTGCTGGAGAGAACTGGGCACAGCATGCCAGATGTGTCCCAGCAGCACTGGAGGGAAAAGGAGGATCCTGTCCCTCATCCTTCCACTAAAGCTTCCCTGCTTCCACTTCTGCATCTCATGGGCTTTCTCAAATTAATGAAAACACAGTAAACCACTGGAAGTTGTTAATAAAAAAATTAAGATAAAAGGCAACAGCTTAAAAAATGAGATGAGGGTTCAGTATGGAAATATGGCCCCACAGTTCTCAGATTCTATGTAACAGCTTCTATATAAAGCAGAGTAGTTCTGAGAACAGTGTTGTAAGAAATCCACATGCTTTGCTTCTAAGAAAAAGGATGTTTTGACATTAGTTTTAGGTAGGTCAAGCTTTTACTTTCAGATTTTATTTGTAAAGCAAAAAACTGTTATCACAGAGAGGAAAAAGAAGGTATGCTAGCTAGCAACAGGGAGTTGATTAATGCACAGCTGAAGACCTAAAAATGCCATGAATTTCCTGGCAAAGTATGTTAACGAGCAACAGGGAGCTGATGCATCTGAGGACAAAAAATTCCATGAATTTGTTGGCAAACCCATAGAAACTGCACATGTTACTGCAGGACACTAAATGCATAGTCCTGCAAGATGCTGGGTCTCACCCCAGCAATTAAATCCTTCACAATCTCAAGTCCTGTTCTGGGCTCACCACAGATCACTTTAAGGGCCCTATTTTTGTTATCTTCAGCACATTGTTTACACTTCTCAGAATTAGTCTATTTCCTTTTAATTACAGTTTGGCAAATCATTGCTCCCAACTGTTTGTTCAAAGACACTTTGAAAAACAAGCCTTTAAGTTTCAGAAGAAAAATATTACAACTGCACACAGCTACTCTCAAAATCCAAACAGGAGCATGGATTTCTCATGGAGGAACTCATCACACTTCTTCCTAGAATCTGGATGAACCTTCAAGGTGTAACACCTTTGCAAATATTTAGTCTTCCAGAAGAGGATGCATGCCCAATGGCATGAATTACCAGGGGGAAAAAAATACACAGACTAGGTGTGTTTGTGTAAAAACTGCTGCATTAGGACACATCAAAGATTCATCCAAATGGATGTCCAATGACTAATAAAGAACACAAATAGGTTCTGAGGATAAATATAACAACACCAGTGCAGGTATTATGAAAAGAGTTAAAGTGCAAAAAGATTCAAATATGACCTTTTCATCTCATGTACAATCCACAGACAAATGTAGAGATATGCAAAAAATCAGGCAGGAAGGAAAACAGATGATAATTACTAACAAGCATTAGGATTTGCAGAGCATAGGTAATTTCAAACAAATAAGATTAGAGTCTCATAAAGATAACAGGGCAGCTATACAAAACAAAGTTATCCCATCTAAGAGATTGCTGAGGAAACAATAAGGCTACAGAGATCCTAACTTGAGTCCTGGAAATGTGTCTTATCACAGCACTGACACCTCCAACAGAATATTTCCCACTTCTCAGGAAGGCTAGAGGTGAGGGAGAGGATCACAGGGAAGCAACTGCACAGTTCTCACTTCTGTGGCAAGCTGGGTACACCCTGGGGTGAGGATCTCTCCTTTGCAGGGCAATGACAGGCACTCTATCAACATCCCCTGCTTCAGGCTTCACAAAGTATTTGGCTTCCTCTCTCATAATATTTGGAATGAAAACAGCACTATCCAAATGTCATGAACCTCCATTTTCTTTAATTAAATTGACTACATTGATGGAGCCAGAAAGGCTTCTGAACATGAGGAATCACTCCATGAAATATTTCTAGTGTGGGACCTTTGTAAATTTACCCTTTTCTGGCAGTTTTATGAATAAAAAAAAGAAAACATGGTGATATGGTGGGTGACATATGCAGAATACATTTTGAGAATAATGACATGGATAAATCACTGGGGTGATATATTTTAATATAAGGAATGTCATCTTGGGTTAGGTCAGTGGTCCATCTAACTCAAAACTGTCTCTGCATTTGGCAAATACAAGTTCTGCAGGACACAACCTAAAAACAGACAGCAAATCACTCAGCAATTATTTTACTTTAGAATAAGGAGACACTGGGTAGGATGAAACACTGCTGTGTGGTAATTATACCTTCAATGGACAAACATGGAACAGCAGAAACAAATACAGACCACACACATGCAATGAGTTCTGGTCTGCACCATCAGGCAGAATAAAGTTTTGATAGAAACACTTCAAGAGAGAAAAAAAAAAAAAACAAGTTGTAATAATGGAAAAGTTTGGAAGAGAATCATATTTCATCTGTGGCTCACTGAAAGGGCATGTGTGCCGTGGAGCCTCTGCTGAGGCTGCAGAGTGTGGTTACACTCAGATGGGCACTGCAGGCTGCGAGAGGGCACAGTCATGCTCGGGCAGCTGGAACAGCCCAAAAAGCTGCCCAGGTTTGTGGGTGACATTTAGAAGGCAGAAACATTTGTAACCTCAGCTGAATAAGGGCTAGTGAAGGCCCAAGACTGAAAGCTGAAACTGAAGTATTTCAAACTAAGAACAGCGTGTGCATTTTCAAACAGGAGGATTATCGATCATCTAAAAGAAAAAAAAATAAAAATAAATCTTAAAAGATTCTGTTAATCGCCCTCTATTACCTGACATCCATAAATCAAAAGTAGATTTTCTGGGAGACACACTGTAACATTTTGAGCTCACTGCAGAATTTATGAGTATTACTCTCAAGTCTGTTCTCTGCGAGAAGCAGCCCCAGATCACCACGGTGGTACATGACATTCTTAGCAGCCAGGTGAGTACTGCTCTCTGCTTTCTTATGAGTGCAGACACTGGTTTATTCCCCATGGCTTTTTCAGTGTTCCTAGAAGCAGCTATTCCACCAAGGGAGAGGAAAGAGGCCCTTGGACTCTTCCTAGTGCACAGGCAATGGAATCAGCAAGGTACAGGGTGCTGAGCTTCTATGAAAGATAAACTCGATCCATGCAGCTCAGAATTTGTGGTAGGGATAATTTGGGTAAAGAGAGAGGCCAAGCAGAGCTGACACACACATACCAGCAGTAAAATGTTTACATCTGGGTTCTGTTTACTGGTCACATCTTTCACAGACCTCTTAACTTCTATTTACAACATATCTTCTTCAAAAATTATAAATTGTTTTAGCTGGAACTGTCAGCACTGTGCTGACAATGCTTAGTTGTATTGATTTTATGATGGAATATTATTTGCTTTGTTGAAGGTTTTGCAGAGCTGTTTCTAATCTAGTGATAGATGTTGGCAAACTATCCTTAGGAATTTTAACATTCTGACGGTTCTTGCAGTCTGAATATAATTAATAAAAAAAAGCTGTAGCAAACTGCTTAGTGGAACAAGACTATGGTTTGAGTCATTTCATTACAGTCTTTGACTAACAAATTGGAATCAATTTTTAAGGACAGAACAGAAGACTATTTTGGCATTTAAAGTATATTTAGAATGAGAGAAACATAAAAGACCTCTTTTTGTTCCAACATTTAACCCATTGTCTCCAAAATGCAGATTTTATTACTTTGGGGATTAATCATTTCAGTTTCCCATTTTTGTTTTTCCTGTCTGTTCACCTGTATTTACCTACTTTCATCTCTCTTCAGACCCATTATGAATCTGGCCAATAATTTGGGATGCAGTGAGTAAAACTGAGAATTATTAGGGAATTTTTCACTTTGTGCATAGCAAAAGAAAAACAGGAAAAAATAATCATGAAAATGAAGCAATATTATAGAGCAGAGCTAAGCTGGTTTGATATGGTTTCCAACAGAGCTTCTCCAAGACAAGCAAAAGAAATGAGCCCATTTGAGCAAATTAAAAGTTGGCTGGGAGGAGCACGAGGGAGCACAGCACAAGAAACAAGAGCAGGGCTCTGAACAATGAAAGCAGGGAGATGTTGGATTTTGTTGCTTGCTTTTCAAACCATCTGCTCCTCAGGCATGAAGGAGTTTAAAAAGTGACCCGAATACGTGACTGGACCGTACAAAACACAATAGTAGGCGCATGCTTTTTAATTAAAATCAGTGATTAAACAGCAAAACATCTGCTGAAGAAAAGGTCTTTATTTGGCTTTACAAATTTATAGTATGTTTTCAGTGAAAGGAAAATCTTAATAGTCCGATTTGTGATGTTGCAAGTATTTTCTAAACTAAAATAGGGATAACTGTGGTGTATTTTTATATAGGAAATGACCTTCCATATTGTCTTTATCTGAGAAGTCATCTCTCTTTTATCATCAAAAAAGACATAATGCTACATAAAGAAAATACAATATGGATGTTCTTTCATACTAGATTTTAACCATGATTAAAATAGGGCTCTATAAAGCCAGAGCTGCTGAAGTCTCTGGGATTTGCAATTATACTTGGCAGCAAACAAATGGGAACTATAGGGGAGAAGTGTATGCTACAGCATATAAACAAAAGGCAGGAAGATAACTATGAAACATTTTATCAATGCTCAGCAAGAAAGAGCATTTATATCTTGAGCTGAGAGATGAGTCCATCCTTCATAGCTTAAACAGAAAAAAATGTTTTTTTGGATCCATGCAGACAGACTGGAAATGACTGTGGGAGCATTAGATTCTTAAAATTCCAAGCTAAGAAAATTTCTATGGTATCTGATTGGTTATATCTTAATTTCATAGCACATAAGTATTCAAGATAAGAATTTCCCTACTTTTCAAGTGATCAGAGGCAAATCTCTTAGCCAAAACAGCTAAACAAGGTATTATTATTTTAAACTGCTTCAGAAATTCTGTAGATGCTAAAAACCACTCTGCTTCAGCTTTCTTTCCATACAAGGGCACAAAGCTAGCTGCCAATAAAAATAAATTATCTGGGAAGCAATCAGAAAACCTCACAAACACTAAATAAAATGCCATAAGGTACTGTACCAGGAGTACCATACCATAAGGTACCATAAGCACTGAAATATATTGTATGTCAAACCGTGTTAGCAAATATGCTTCACTAACACTCATCAAGGAGCAGAAAAATCCCAGCTTCTATTCCCCTAATCCTTAGAGCAGAAAGCATTCTATAAATAGATGTTTAAAAAAAACCCCACAGTATATTGCTCTTGTTCCAATATTTTACCGTTACTGCTCACTTACAGTATCTGACTTGCTTCCTAAATACATCTAAGGAAATTCGTATTTAGAGCTGACTTGGAGGGCAAAAATTTCAATCTTAGACTGAAATTAAAGTTGAACACTGGCTGGACTCAGAGCTTTCTTAAATGCTGCCCAGGTCTTCAATACACACTGAAAACAATTTCCAAGTCCTTTCTCTACAATCCTATCAGCATCCTATTGATAACATACACTGACTTTGAGCTTCATTTGCTGGGATAAAACATCTTAGATAGATGATGGGAGCCCACAAATGAAGGTTTAAGGTGAGCCAGGGGTGTCAGGATGGGAGAGGAAGGAATGAGAGGACATTACTGTCACTCCTTGTGCCCCACTCTGGCAGTGCCAGTGTGGTGTGCTGGGGTCTGGCCACACAGCCCCACCTTCACAGAGGTGTGGTTTGGTGCCCAAATGGAAATGGAAAGGAGCTGGAAACACCATTTGCACCTTCAAAGAGCAAAGCCAAACACAGATTTGGGTGACCACCCTGCATTAGTGTAAGCCCAGCTGAGGATTCTATATCCCCTCCAGTGTTAAATACATTCCCACAGGTATCCCCTTAACAATGCTTCGTATTTTGGTGTCTATAAAATTTAAATACTAAATATGAAACACACATCACAGGACCACAGCTCTGTTCTACAGGATAATTAAAACTATTTATTTATCACCACTTCTCCCCCTTGCACTTTCAAAAAGGCAGAAGAAATCATAAGCATAAAGTAAAATTATAGCTGTGTTCAGCTATTCTTCCTCCCTGGGAACTGTCTGAACTGCAAAAAAAGAAGGCAAATATGGTGGGCACTGGACAGCAGATGAGACTGGACACCTTCCAGAGCACCCCTGATGCAACTTCTGTATCTATGGGAATAGATTCATCCTTTTTAAAGAATACAGCCCTAAGAAAGAGTTCAGGCACCTGAGCTGCAAACTTTTCACCTGTGTGTCCTCAATTCCCAGTGACCCACAAATTGCCAAATATACTTTGATTTACAATGCTTTTTCCCCCCCTTTTTTTTTTGTAAAAACAGCTGCCCTAAGAAGAACATTAAAGTGACATGTTGCTTTAAAAAAATCACCTGCTAACATCTTCATTAAACAATTGCATTTGAATCCTTAATGCCAATTGTAAAGTTGCTGTTGGATTTCTGGGATTCTGTTTAAAGCAGGAGTTATTTTGCTTCTTTAATGTTGGTGGGTCCCTGACAGCTTACATCATTACTCCAAAGGATACAAAGGACTTAAAAGTATCCTTCAGACATTGATTTAAATCAAACAGCAGTGGAGGAAAATGAACTGGTGTGTGAAAGGTTTGAATCTTCTGACATACATTTCCTCACATTTGCAAGTAGGTTGAATACTGCAACTGAATAACTGCATCAAAAGAAATGAAAGATATGAATACTTGCACTAATTTTTTTTTTTTTGTATCTCTCAGTGATGATAATCTAACAAGGATACGTTTTTCAATCTCATCTCATTACTAAATGAAAGTAAGCTTTTATACTTCTTTAAATGGAGATCAGGAAAATGGTAAAGTCAGCATTAGAATTCAGCAGTGCTGAAATTTGCCACCACTACAAGACAAAGTAGGCTTTGTTGTCATTTCAGCATGATTATTTTTCCCATAAGATTCTGACTCACCCCCACAATAATTTTCAATCAGAAAAAAAAGTAGAAGGAGAAAAAATGGGCTTTTTAAAGCAAAAACGTAGCTTCTAAAATAAACTTCCCTGAACAAAACATTTCTTGTTTTTCAGATTTCATGTCCTTGATTAAATATTAAAGATGAAACATTGCAGAGCATCAGCATATTTCTTCATTAAACCAAAGGGACATCCTGAAGATATCCTTGTGCTTTATTTCTGCCTGGCTATACCACAGGATCAGCAAAATATGCAACTAATATAACCTTGACCACTGCCTTACATTCAACAGGGACCTGAGGGTTTACATTGCATTATCCCTGGAGTTATCTATTTTAGCTTTTCTATTTTTATGTGTTTAGACACAAATTATTTACAAACTGCTGGTTTGCAGTGACTAATTCAAAAAAAAAAAAAAAAAAAGAAAAGAAAAGAAAAGAAAAAGAAAAAAAGGAAAAATCGGCCAAAAAGAAAAAAGATCTTTCCAAAAATTCAGTACAATCTTGAGTAAGCAGGAGAAACAACCAGAAGGAGCAAGAGAACAGGACAACAGCTGAAGCCAGAGGGTTTCTGCTCAAGATCAGATTATGATGAAAAGTACAAAACAGAGATATATCCCAGGTAATTCCTGGATCAGAAGAATATTGATTATCAAGAATATATTCCTGTCCACAAATCAATCTCAATGTAATATAAAAATAGTAGGAAAAAGAAAATTCACTGCTGAGGAAAGCTATGAATCACTAAGGAGTAAAAGGCAGGTAGTTTGACATAAAGACAAACATCTTAAGAGGTTGTTTCCTATGATGAATTATGAAAAACTGTTTTTTGACTTGAAATGCTGCACTTTTCCATTATACCTATGCATGGGTCAAAACACTTCAAAATTACTTTTTACAGAAAATAAAGGTGTGGTGAGGTAATCAACAAACCCACAGGAGAAGATCATTGATCAATGGCTAGAAAATGCAGAGAGACTAAAGCGACACTTCCACCAAATTAATACTTATTTAATTAAATCCAGTCCAGGAAATGAGCACAAGGCATTCTCATAGGAGCCAAGAGCCTGGCAATGGGTGCTCCTGCATGTGGTAAAACAGGCTCTGGTTCAAGGTTGTAGCTGTGGCAAAGCCAAAAAACTACTTGAGCCAGGGCCTTACATATCTACAATAACTTCATGAATCTCACCAAAACTCCACCCTGAACCTAGGAAATTGTTAGCCAGTGAAACCTGAAGAAATATTTGTTAAAAAAGAAAAAAAGTCCATTCTTTTCCATTTTTCAAACGCTTCATTTAGTCAAAACACTTCTTGATAGTTCTTTTCTTTCAAGGCATACTCTGACCAGACAAACACAGTGAAGTGCTGCACAGAGAGAAAAAAGACTCCAAGCCCAGAAGAGCTTACATTTAAATCTTTGTATCTGAGAACACAAGAATGAGACAAAAAAGCCCAAGAAAAGTCTCTTCTCATTTAGAAGGCTAAATGATTGTAACTTTTCCTTTGTTAATGTGCACATATCTTTTTATTAGCATTGAAAATTAAATGAATAGAAATTGACAAAAGATGGGATTCTGATTCCAGAAAAGTCAGTTTGTAAAACAACCCTTTAGAAATGAAACTCTTCCTGTACAACTTCTAACAGTAATGGAGCGTGTAGGGCTAACAGCATAACAAGCTAAAAATAAGCTCTCACAGATATTAAAAGTAGATGCCAAGAAGGAGATCTGGACATTTGTTTGAATTCAGATTCTCACTTGGCAATGTTCTGAAGGCAAACCTAATTAAAGGTTACAGTTGGCTACATTGCATTACCCAGACATTACAGACTGTAATTGTTCTAGGACCATGTGAGTGTTTAATTTCTACAAAAAAAAAAAAAACCTCACAGTTAAATTAAACATTTATCTATTTGAGATAGTGAGCTAAACACCCACTCAAAAGAAAAGAAAAAGAAGTCAGAAAAGGTAACTGAATGAATAGCAGCATAACAGTTAGAAAACTTTTGCTAGTTCCACTTCCATTACAATACTCAGCTTGAAGCTCACAGCACTACCACATGCAGAAGGATGTTGTATAGAGAAAATTGGTTTATTGTCTGAGAAATACAGGAAATCTCTCTCTCCTCTTTTGTTTCTGAACAATTAATGCAGCACTGGTTAGACACAGTCTGGAATTGGGCACCTAACACAAGAATGGTCAAGACTGAAATGAAATTAAAAAACCAAGTTCCACCTTCACTGGAGCTGAGGGCTGAGCACTACTGTGGAGTGCCAAACACTTGTTCAATTAGCTCCTCTACCCAAGTGCATCTCAGTTAAAATTTTCCACCTCTCAAGATGTAAGCTATCCTTTTTTTGGGTGAGCTGCTCTCATTCCCTGCTACAATGAATGCTAAGAGCTCTGTCCAATTGGAGCAGGAAGAAATTGGCCCATGAAACTTGAACCTGGTCCACTGATGCATCTGAAGCCCACCAACCTTTTTAGGGCAACCTAACCTTGAAGACACAAAAAACTGTGTAAGAACTCAAAAGCTCTGGAGTTAGGCCCTAATTTCCTGAGCTGAGCCTCCACGATCTGATTTTAGCACAAAACAACCTCTCTAAAGCCTCCCAGAGGCACTTGAACAGTCAAATTTGGTCAGGACTATACTCTCTGGTGCTGATGCCTCACTTTTTTGTAGCAGCGTGATGGTTGGATTACTCACTCTGGGAGTAGGAGGCAGTGGATTTAAATCTCTGAACAGTCTGATGGAACCAAATTTGTATTTTCCATGTCCTGAGAGAATGACTAAATCCCTGCCTCCAGCCTGATGACTCTAAGTGAGTTTCCACGCTCCACTCCCTGCAATGTACATATATTTTTACAAGAGATCTACACTGGATAAAAAAGAAGCATTGTGGGTCACCTGATGTAAATGGTACTATGAATTTTTTAGTATTTGATGAAAAGTTGAACTGTTTCAAAAATATATTACTTTCTTGGACTTCAAAGATCTGTGAAGGACTCTGCACTCCAAGTGAAAGCTTTAATTCCTCAGAATAAAAGGGAGAAAAATAGTGCTAGAAGTGGTTTGAGGATATCTGCCAAATTTGATGTGCAATTGGCACAGATCTGGCTCAGTGTTCATGCACGTACATCCACAGCTTGGGTTGCCAGGGAATGTCGCTGTTGAACTGGATTAGTGCCCCCACCACGCCCTGGAGTTTCAGGGATCTCAGCTGCAAAGACCATCCTTAGAACTGCATCTTGGTAGAGCCAAATCCAGACAGGTGCTCATCACCTCATTGCTGCTTCCCCAAGGTCAGCCTCAAGTTTCACATTGATCAGCTGCATCCCGGTGAAAAACACGGCCAAAGCCTGGTTTCAACTAACAGCTCGTGCTGAGGCTGCTATTTAATTTCGCTGCCTTAGAACAAAACTTTCAGAGATGTTCTGTTTGCCTAAAGACAAACGGCTTATTTATACTCTGATTTTATATCCCTACCAGATACTTGCATTTCCAGAGGATGGCTATGTTTAGAAATTCATCTATGTAAATAAAGTGACTTACACAGCTCTGGGTCCCTGAATAACACGTTTACAGATAAATCAATGGGTTTGCTCTGTTCCAGCTGGAAATCTTTCACCTGAAGCCATGCAAAGTGGATCCTATCTTACATTTTACATCACCAGCAAAAACTCTCAGCTTGAATTTTCGGCAGCATCACATTTGCTATCAGTGACAAAGAGAAAGAGGCAAAAGAATTGCTCTGTTTTCAAGAGGAGGTGGAATCTGCACAATCTGGCTGCAACAATCTATGTTTTTCAAGAGTCTCCATGTCTCGTGGGGTCCTTTGCACTTGTGAGAAGGAAGTGAAAGTGTGAAAGAGAAGAAAGCTATGAACACATGTGCTGCCCCCTTTATCATGAAGTCTGTGACTTCAATATTTTAAGTCATTTTATGTTAAAATACGAAATTCACAAAAAAAACCATTCACAAAAAACCATTATTTAGGCTGGCAGATTTAGATCTCTGTGCTGAAATTGAGACCTCCAACACAAGTGAAGCATGTAGTAATGCATAAATAATACAGTATATTAAATACAAAGAACAAGGTTATGATCAAAAACAATATGAACTTAAAAATTCATGGTTACTCATGCTACACCATATGTCTTCCACCACCTAGCCACAACAGGGTGCCCTTTAATTACTCTGCTAATGTGCTCTTTGTGTCTAAGTGCTGGAGGACATATGGTACATTTCAGTTGTAGCCATGAATTTCATGTCTTTAATGCTTTCTGTCAAAATTGAGATGTCCTTTTAAATGTATACATGTGTATACATTTGAATTCATATGCTGATATTGTCACCTCTTTGAATCCCTATACTGTTCTGCACCTCATGGTGCAATTCATTTATACTCCGTTTCAGGAGCAAATGGATAAAAAAATTGAAATCTATTATATTTTTATTGCACAGACATATTAAAACCAGAAAAAACACAGCACCACCTACTTAATGACCTGGAAGAGGGAGGGACAGGCAGCTAAATCACCAGTTATATAAAAATGGCTTTTTAGTTTCAAACTTCCTGGCTGAGCTTACACACAGAAATACTAAGTGAATCGACAGCACTTCTGCCTTATTCTTTGAGATTGTATCAGAGAGCAGCTTTGCAATTTATTGTCATGTGCTGCTGTCCATTAACAGACAATATTTTTAATATATTTTTTCATTTCAGGTTGAAAAGGAAGAAGGTTTTGTCAGACTCCTCAATTTTTCTGCTAGTGACAGTTCAGATAGGAGCTGATGAATGAAAATGCCATTCTGATGTGCCTAATGTATTGTAGGCAGCAATCAGATCTTTGGTATAAACAAGGTGCAACACGGACTTCAGAACATGGTATTCCTCATCTTAAAAGGTGTCAGTGTCTAGACAAAGAGGATGACATCCTTTAAAGTGCCTTTGGAAATTAGACAGCGATTCAATGCACCCTGGACTCAGATGGTGGTGATGTGCTTGATGTATGTACAGTCAAGACAATTAAGTTACATTAATCACATTCTGAGTCAATTACAGTTCCAGAGAGATTTGGGATTTGCCCTGTGTAGGAAGAAAGCTCATTTTATGTTCCAGTTACAATAAAGAATTTTTCAAGCATCTCCTGTGTCATTTAGGGGTTTAAATCAGAGACAGCTCTCACATCAGCCACTGAATACTACAATGCTTCCTCCAGTACCCCAAACTGCAACCTGCAAAGGCTTCAAATGCTGCTGCTGTTCAGACTGAACAGATCAAGGTCAAATATTGTGCTAGAAAACATAGGCCTAAAGTACCTCATGCCATTTTATGGGTTAGGAAACTTACAGACTGTTCCACTTCACAGCAAATAGCCAGTGAGAAAACCAGAAATGTAGCTCTGTGATGGGTTGAGTTTATTTTTTCAGGCTTGATGATGCTGCTGCTACTTTTAAACTAACCAACATTCTGATGCTTGTCTTTGATCTGTAAACTCACATGAAGTGCAGTTTCTTACCAGGAGGAATGTTTGGTACAACCTGGAAGTCCAGCATTTGCCTGTTCTTACTCTGGAAACTATAAATAAATTTTCAACCTAAATCAGTTTATGAATATGACCAAAACACAATAATCTCAGAACTAATCACAGGAAAAGAATTGTAAAACTGAAAGAGAACTTCCCCTCTACCATGATTGCCTAGAACTGCTGTCCTTTTTTGTTGCCTTTTATCAGCACATGAGCTCCATTTGAGACAAGGGAGCAGGAGAACCATGGCACGAGGAGATTAGGTTATTGGGGATTATGTGGACAAATTCCACACATTCCTACATAAAATGAAAACTCTCTGTAGCCATTTATGATTCAGTTTTCTTGAAAATATGCCAACTGAATTATAGCTGTTTGAGACCAATCTGCCAAAATTCACAGGATAAAGCAAAATGTTTACAAGGTAATGCAACTCAGTGCACAAGATGGCTAACAGCACATACAGCTAAAGATTCACAGCTATTCAGGGGAAAAGAGACAAAGTGCTGTAAACAATTTTCTATGAAATAGCTTTCCAAACACTGCCCAAACCAGATAAAACACTAGAGGCTATAAAAAATTGCCAGAAATTGCAAGTTCATGCTTTCAATAACCCTCCAACTTGGCAGTGTCTTTCTACAATTGTGTTAAAAGAAAATAAATTCTATTTACATGGGCAATGAGCTCGGTTTCCATATTTGCAACTTCCAAAGACAGTCCGAGTGCAAGGCCAACCTGGGAGGTCAAATTAATTACAACTGTCTCTTGTAAAGGTTTGCATACTGCAAAATTGCAGCTAATCTGAATTCATATCCAGCACAATAAAATGACATTTGAAGTAGAAGAACAGAATAAACTATTTCGTGGAGGATTAGTTAATTGCAAACAAAGTATAATAGATTACTCTGAATCAAAGTCTCCTTATGGGAGATCAAGAATTATGCTTATTTTAGCACTGGGAAAATGACTCAGATTTCTTCACACAAATTTAAGCAGCAAAAATAAAAATAAAAGGTAAAAATTCAGCCAGACTTATTATTTACTATTATTCTGCCTAGAAATAGCAAAAAATAAAACACTTTGCCTCTGAAATATGACATTAATGTTTTTTAAATTATTTTACAGTAATGAATATAGTATATGCTTGAGTGCATCCAGAGGAGGGGAATGAGGCTGGTGAGGGGCTGGGAACACAAACCCTGTGAGGAACCACTGAGGGAGCTGGGGGTGTTTAGCCTGGAGAAAAGGAGACTCAGGGGTGACCTTATTGCTCTCTACAAATTCCTAAAAGGTGGTTGTGGTCAGGTGGGGTTGGGCTCTTTCTCCAGGCAGCACTGACAGAACCAGAGGACACAGCCTTACGCTGTGCCAAGGGAAATACAGGTTGGAAATTAGGAAAAAATTTTTATGGAAAGAGTGATAATGTTCTGGAATGGTCTTCTCAGGGAGGTGGTGGAGCCACCATCCCTGGATGTGTTTAACAAAGCCTGGATGTGGCACTGGGTGCCAGGGTTTAGTTGAGGTGCTGGGGCTGAGCTGGACTCAGTGATCTTGAAGGTCTCTTCCAACCCAGTCATTCTGTGAAAGTATTAAACAGAACTATATAGCACTGATAAAATTAGAGAAAGTTTTAAATCCAGCAGGATTTTCCATTAACATTTGACAAACACCTTTTTCTTAAAAAATATGCTTCTGTGGTTCAAGCTTGACTTTATATCTATGACTGCATTGAAATAAACTGAGCAAAGACCTGAGGGATCCCATATGTGTAGACAGAACAAAAAGCAAAATTATGTTTAGATAGGAGGATAGCTTCAACTATCAGTGTCAGAAGTTTAGATGGCCTATTATAGTGAAGAAATAAATAAAAGTCCCTTTTTTCTTTTAGGTTGGGGGGTCTGGGGCCCTTTTTATTTTTTAGTTTTCATTAACTGCTAAACATGAGAAGATTTTTTTTTTCTCTCTTTTGTCCAGAAAAATAAAAAAGTTCCCTTGTGGTTGATTTTCATCCAGTTTCTTCATGAAAGAACTATCAAAGAAAGTTACAGTGTATATTACTTTTCATTTCAGAAGGATTTCAGCAATCCCTAAACCTCCAATAGAATCTTCTTGACAACCTAATCTCTTTGTAGTAGTAGCTAAATTAAACCAAACTGTCATCAGTGAAAGCTCTCAGGAGTAACTCAAGGATATTCAGTACATATGATCTATAAGGGTACAGTAACCCATCTTTAAAAAAAACTGTTTAGGGTAAAAATTTTTATTAAAGACCATAGTCTTCATAATACATTTGTATTTAACAATTATTTTTGTCTATTCTCATCTTCCAAATGACCTCAATCTTTTTTATTTGAAGTTTATTTGAAGTTTAGCTTCAAAAATTATGTCTTCATTGGCCAAAAGAAAAAAAAACCTCAAACCACAAAATAATATAAACCTCTAGAAAAACAAATTATTGTTGTTGAGTTGAACATAAAAACAAATACAAAATACCACAGATTGTATTTCCATATAATTAGTGTAATGCCCAGACACTTATATCTTTTCAGGTATTTCTATGAGGGCAAGAAAAACACATTGCACAAATGATGTATGAATGCCACATTTGAGTAAGGAATGAAGGCATCCAAAACTGCTTGACACAATACCACCATTATGAAGGAAGAAACTGATTTTTATTCCCACAAATTGAAACAGAGGAAGAAAACAGGTGTGAAAGAAATTTTACTTGAGATGCCAATCACACTTAACAAGTTTTTATACTTGGCTGGAACCTGAAATGCTCAGTGATGGGAGCAGGATACAGATCTGGTCAAGACAGAATATCTGACCACAAAATCCACACACTCCACAATCTGCTACCCCATAATTCAGATACTGCCACTTTAATTTATTTAAAAGAATATGTGAAACGTGCTGCTAAACACAGAAAAAACAAAAAAGCCCTGAATTCCAAATTTCACCAGCATTTTTCATTCCAGGAAAGAAAGTGGGGCTGTTTTAAAATATCAGGAACATTTGTCTTTGTGAAGTGCATCTATGGTATTTTCCTTGCTCTGGGTGGAGAATGGGACATACACCATGATAAACTTTACTACTAAACATGATAAACATTAACTTCCATACTGAGAATCCCTAAAACCATTGATATCAATTACACAGCCCGAAAAATGTCAAAGCTTCAAACTACTATCATGATTTTCACTCCAAGTTGTCCAAGGCCAGAAGGATAATTCCATTATAGAGCACCTACAGATTTTTGAATACTGATTTTGCTGCAGGTAGTGCAGCTTTGCAATTGAAAATCAAACTCCTTGCTACTGGCTGTACATGTAGATTTAAAGTAACAGTTTAGAAACCCAAGTTTGGAGACAAGTTATCTATATTCTTAATTAAGGAATGGTTAAGAAGATGACACAGACCCAGGAGCCCCTGGCACACATTGCTATGGAAAACAAAGTGGGGATGAATGCTATTGTGAGCAACAGTAGATTTCCCTGCTTTATGGTTCTGGTTTGCTTCAGTTTGGGGGATTTTTTTTAAATTAACATATGAGGAGATGATAAATAAAACCTCTCAGACATTTTTTTATGAGACATAAAACTAATTTGCATGCTGTCTTGCTTTGAGGTTGCAGCAACAGATACCATTTTCAGAGACAGGGACACACTTGTCACCATGATGACTACAACTGAGTTCTCGTTATCTCTGTAACACAACAGAATATGTTCAAGTTGAGGGAACAACACAAGGAGAGTTAAAACATTTTGTTTTCCCATTTGTAGGAAAATTGCAGGAAAATTTGTAGGAAAATTATTCAAAAAATGGGAGGAAGGAATATGCACAATCCACCACTTTGCAACTCCTGCCGCAACCTGAGGAGTCAGGTGAGTCCAGCACCCTGAACCTCCAGCTTTACTCAGCTGAGTGGGTGGCAGCTATTTAATGAAACAGCATTTTAAGAGCACCAAGTGAAAACTCCATCCTGGGTGTTATTAGTGCATTGTGTCCTCCATGAGAGTGATGGAAAGCAGGAGCTGTTAAACGGTATCAGTCAAATATAACGATTTGTTAGTGATGCTGTCACCTGCATTTGAGCGTTGGCTGCTCTCCCCGTGCTCTGCTATTCACAGCCAGGGAACACTCAGCCCCTGTCTGTCAGCCCCAGGTTATCTCTGAACTTTTGTCACCTGAAGGCATATTTAGACATGGCAACACGCAAACCACCTTTTTCTCACTCATCAACACTTTGTATTACAGTGTCAGAGAGAGGATATTGCACAAAGGACCCTGACTAGCCAAATTGGTTGGTGAGATGTCAAAGCCATTTTGTGGCAATCAAATGAACATATTTATTCACAGATGAAATAACTGAACATAGATTTATCGTAGTTTTGATTCAGTCCTCGTCTTTCCTGCAGGAACAAACAAAAGCTTTCATCTTGGACAGCAATGCAGATGGTAAAAGCAAAAGAACATTACAGAAAAAGATCTGTCTTAAAATTCAGACTTTATATAACAAATTACTTGAAAGGGCAAACAGAATGCTGTCATATTCCTTTCCATCTTAGAAGAGCCCCACAACAGAACTTCTATTTTAAATAAAAAGAAATACTGTAAAAAGTTAAATAATTAAGAAAAATCTTCAAGCCCTAGTAATTGGAAGGGTCCCAAAATCCCTTTGTGTTTCATGCTGAGATGCACGGAGAGTTGTTCCTATTTAATTGAAAATGTATTAACATTACAATTTCAAAGGATCAAAAATAAAAGGAGTTCCCTGAAAATTTAAACCAGGCTTCCAGTGTTTCCTGTTGTGCAGAAGAAAGATCTATTTTTAATGGTATAAACTGTAGAAAAGGACCTAAAGAGGGCAATTTCTTCATTCTTCAGGGAAACTGGTGGGAAGTAAAATGGTGTATAATTAGTTTTGGTGGGTTTTCTTTTTAAATATATTTAAAACTTTGTGAAGGTTAATGCTCCCACACATCTGCATTCAAGCACAAACTTTATCTGAAGGGTGTTTTCAATAATTTTAGATCCCACTAATTTAAATTTACAAATACTAAAGACTACTTTGAAACCCTTAAAAAGGTTTACACTTTCTTTTTCATGTTTTAAAATTCTCACTTATTATAATATTGCATATTCTTTTAATGTTAATTATTTTTCCTTCTTGATATATTATGGATATCTTTGTAGCCTCAAGAAAAGACCTTGATTATATTTATAAAAACATATATATGAACTAAAAGGTTAAAAAAAAAGGAAATTACCACACTCATATAATAACAGAATTGTTAAGGTTGGAAAAGGCTTTTAAGATCATCGTGTCCAACAGTCACCATGTTCACCATTAAATCATGTCCTCAAGTTCCATATCTACACAATTTTTTAACACTTCCAGGGATTGCAACTCCACTACTTTTCCGGGTAACCTGTTCTAATGCTTGGCAGCCCTTTCTGAGATTTTTTTTTGGTGTGTAATGTCACCCACACTTCCCCTGGTGCAACTTGAGGCCATTTCCTCTCATCCTGTCTCTTCTTAACTGGGAGAAGAGACCAACCCTCACCTCACTACAACCTCCTTTGAGGAGCTGTGGAGGGTGATGAGGTCCCTCCTGAGCCTCCTTTCCTCCAGGATAAACATCCCCAGTTGCTCCTCACAGGACTCGTGCCCCAGACCCTTCCCCAGATTTGCTGCCCTAAGATCCTATTTCTGAATATTCATCCTCCCAGGTGGATATTTGCAACTAAAGTGAAAGCAAGCACAACCAATTTAAAAGAATTGTCAGGAGGAATCGTACTCAAACACCCTGGTATTATATTTTATATGTGTTTTTTTTAAAGCTGCTTTCTTACAGCTTGTGATGCCTCGTAAAAACTGTAATTTCATAACAAGTAGTCACTCACTGGTCATGCCATTTTATGGGAGAGTGCAGTCAATGGCACAGCAGTAATTGGGAAACATCATGCTTATCAAAGTGTACTTTTACTTTGGTCTCCAATTATCCAAAACTTTGAAAGGCCTGATGCATAAGGCAGTCAGAACGCCTTAGATCAATACTGCTGGAGTGAGCAACTGACACTTCTTGGCACCATAAATTAAATGATTACATCAATCATTTTTCCTTTTTTATTTAAACAATGTTAAGTCAACAAAACACTGCCACAGGATCAACGTCTCCTGCTTGGAAAATAAATTCTTCTACACTTATGTAGCAGCAGGAGATTGCTGTTGTACAGCAACAGTCTATACCATTTTCTTAATTACAGCAACAATCATTAGTGTTTGTGCTGGGTTTGGGTGGGATAGAGTTAATTTTATTCCTAGTAGCTGCTATAGTGCTGTGGTTTGGATTTAGGATAAGAACAATAACGCAAACACTGATGTTTCAGTTGTTGTTGAGCAGTATTTACACTTGTCAAGGACTTTTAGGCTTCTATGCTTTTTATATTTTATTTTTGGTATACCAATGATATAATTATTATTTAAATTATTAAACTGTTCTTACCTCAACCCACAAGTTTTCTTACTTCATCTTTCCAATTCTCTTCCCCATCCCACTGGGGAATATGAACAAGCAGCTGGATGGTTCTTAGTTGTTGGGGCTAAACCCTGACACTTATGAGGAAGAAATACTGAGTTACTGAGTTTCTTTTACAACACACTTCCTTGCAGTGCATACTTTTACTGCTTCAGAAGGGGCAGGAGCTGATGCTTTAAGGCTTTGCTTTAACAAAACATAAAATGACCCGAAAATAGGAACAGAAATCTACCCAGGATGTCTGACCAGCGCTCAAACCCCTACATTGGAGCCGGTCAGCAAGCAGCAAGGGTGAGGTCAAACTAATTTGTTGCACAGAGGCATCCACACCTTCTTGCTGGGGTACACCTCCCCTTCAGCGACTCCTCACACGTGGCATGCACACGAGCAGCAGGAGCTGCACAACCTGCACATGAACCCTCCCCATGTACCCGTGTTCTTCTCAGAGCTGTGCCAGCACCCTTGGCTGAGCACCTACAGAAGGCAGATGGTGCACCTTGAGTGTGTGCTAACAGCTGGAGAATGTGTTCTCACACCTGTGTGACCCATCCACACACACTCCTCCAGTGCCTTCCCACAGCTATTTCAGCCATGTGGCCAGCCCCAGGAGCTGCTGGTTTTCCCAATCATTCCTTGTTCAGAAGTCAGCCCTGCAAATGGAGATGCAGCTGGTCAGGATTTCATCTTTTGCCAAGATATAGGTAATCCTGGTTTTATCCACTGCTTGCTGTGAGCAAACTACAAATGATGATGCTGGAACCCAATATAATTTCAAGTATCCAACTGTAGAATTGTGCCAATTTTTATTTCAGGCATGAATTTGTGTCCTGAAAATGCAGCTCATCAGTGATGTTGACTGCTCACACACTTCTATCACAACAGCAATGATAATTCACTTGTTAATACCACAATACCAAAATCATGTGAAATAAATCTGGGATACATCAGGTTCCAGTTAGCTCCTTTTAGAGACTGAGATGTTCTCCATCACCTATGGCCAGTGCTAATTCTTTGTGTTAAGCAGAAGGTATGCTCCTTTTCCAGTTCAGCACTCTGGAACCACAATAGATCACCTCAAGCCATTCCCAGGAAAACTTATCTCACTGTATTGAGTCAGGCTTTGTAAGGCCCAGCTTCCTGGGGGTTGTTCCCTGCACTGGCATTCTGCTTTGCCTAAACCAGGGGACACTTCACTGCTGCTCCCTGAGCCTGGGAGGGGGATAACAGAGCATTAAAATATTTCATCTTTTCCCCTTATAGTTCTTTATTTAAATATATTCTTCATGTAATCTACAACAGAAAATTAAGAATCCAGGACTTCTTAATTTATCTTAATTTTTTCATATACAAGCACCAGACAAACTATATAGAAATCACAGATCTCTTGCCCTTATTATATGTGAAAATTTGCAGGGACATTTGAGAATAATGTCCAAATACTTCTGCATTTCTCTATGGGTTAATGAGTAGTTAAACTTGGTAAAAACACAATGCTGGATTGCAAAGCTTACCATTCAAAAAAAAAATTCCAAGAACATGTTAAAGTAGATATTTATCTCTCTAATCAATAAAAGTGGAATCATAAGTTCTTCGTGCTTTTTGTGAAATAACTGGTAGCTTCTATTCAGACAGATTATGCCAATTTGGATGTGATACTCCACAAAAAAGGATCACATTACATTTCAAGAATTAGATTACTAGAGTAAGAGAAACAAAATATTTTGATCACATCTCATCCAGCAAGAATATCTGATCTCCTCCCAAAAAAGCGACAACTCAAAGCTTCAGCAGAATCACATTACTCTGCTAAGGGATATTGGAGAGGCAGCTTCCATTACAAGTGTCTGCACTACCTAATTAGCCAGTGGGCTTTGGGGCACAGTTGCCTCAGAATACCCACTTTTGTCTTTGGCACTTGGAAATGAAGCTTTGTAAGAGAACACTGGGCCCTTGGGAATAAGCATGCAATTTGCAGAATACAGCTGAGACCTCCTGCTTGCTTGGTAATGGAGCAGGCAGACAGAGTAGGGCTGAATCTGGGAGAGGTTTCTTAGAGGGTGACAAAGTGGAGAGAGAGGCTGCTCTCCACTCTTCCCTGAGTTGAGAAAGATGTCTCTGTTACCAAGATTGCAGACTTCATTATTCCTTCTGAGAAGGAGCTGGTGGAGGTGACTGATGACAAGTGTGACTGATGTGATTGGGAACATCGGATGTGACCCAGGCTGTGCTGCCCTTCTCTCAACAACAATGCAGTCAGAGGAGACTTTCACTCTGAGCCTTTGCTAATACTTCATAATAAAAAGAAATTCCATGCTGAAAAAAAGGAATCAAAAGCTCAGCCTTAACCTTGAGGTGGTTTCATCATCTGAAGCAGCTGACATATTGCCTCACTGGATCACACACACACACTCACATCCCCAAAAAAAGATATGGCAACAGTAATAGATGTCCTAAAGCAAGAGTTTCAGTTTATAATGACTCATGTAGCAACTGCATTCTCAGAAATTAAGTATAGTGTAAATGATATGACTGCTTTGCCAGAGTGGGGTGTAAGCTCAGATGAAACATCCAAGAGAATAATCCTATTATGGCCTGGCAGCTGGGTAACTGTGAGAAAAGAAACAAGTTGTTTATACATCTGAGTCATCATCTACTGAACTGAATTATTTGAATGTGAAGGCTCTGAGACCTTTCATTAATGAACATGTGGGAAAAACATGCCTAATGTTAGTGCATAAAGACAGGTGGGGCAAAAAATTGGCTGCAGAATAAAAACAAATTATATGTAATAATATTAAATAACAAGGAGGAAGATTTTGGTATTAAATATAGATGTGGAGGGAAAAAAAGTTCCAAAGAGAGTAAAAAGTTTGTTCAGGCAGTGCATCTACCCCCCTGTCTAGTTCATCTTCATATATTGAAGGTATGAAAGGTCGCAAGTGAGAGCTACCATAATGAGGTATTTTAGTGGACACATTTACCCATTAGACAAAACCAGAATCTTTGCCACAAATAAGAGTTCTGATTGTTCCATTAAAGCCAGACAATTTTAGGCCAGGCTGTTTTGTCATCAGTCCAGTCTGTTCTCACTGGTATGTGAAATTTGTATCAAATGCTAGAGGATGGAATGTCCCAAATCATTATTTTTGGGCAGCTGTTAAAAAAGTGCAAGCCCAGGCCAGGCACTTGCTCTTTGCCCATGTGGGTGTTTTGCTTCATTGAGCCTCCATAACAAAAGACACAACTCTATTCAATCCAACTCTGAACAACACAACACACAAGCACCTAAATCACATTGAAATTGATAAAGTTGACCATATTCCTACAGGTTTTGCTGAACAGGTGCTTCAAGGAAATATTCTGAAAAGTACAATTTATTAATAGTTGTGGCTATAAAATTAGGAGATGTCAACACTTATGTCACACTTCCAAGTTATTGACTTTTACCTTTCCTAGCTATAGGAAAGCATTTGGAGTAGGTGCCAAATTGGGCCAGCACCAACGATAATCAGTTAGAAAGCAAAATATATTTGGCACCAGATACCAACAAGGTCCACCATTACCACACTTAATGAATAACACTGTTTGTTTCTTGTGTGCAGGCAGCTGTCGTTTTGAAGCAGATAAGACAAACCTTGCTCTGCATGTTCTTGTGGAGATTATAGATCACTACTCAATTCAACTACTGCAGACCATCTTTTGGGGTACCATTACCCTGCTGGTAGATCTCACAGTTCTGCTCTATCAGAGGGCCCAGGCACAATGTGACAGGATCATGGAGGCATTAAGGATGCAGAAGACCTCCAAGATCATCAAGTCCAGCCTTCAAGAAAATGCAACTGTGCCCATTAAACCATATTGCAAGGTGCCACATCTGCTCATCTTTTGAACACTTCAGTGACTCCACCACTTCCTTGGGGAGCCTGTTCCATCTCCCCCTCACAACTGGTTTGAGCTCTTCAGACCTGCCACAACTAAATTAGTGTGTGAGAAAAGGGTCGATAGCAGGAAATGGTCAGAAGGACATAAGACATAAAAAAAAAAGTCCAGAAGGATGTGGTGATAGGTGCCTCCCCAGAGTTGACAGATTTGCTCATGATCAGGGTTTCTCCCAGCTGACCTACTTCACCTTGAAGCAGCCAATGTTTCTGGGCTGTGTAATTCATTTCTCACACAGAGACACACTATTCTTCTATAAAAATTAAAAAAAAAAAAAATCCAAGCTCTATACATTTGTGTCTCAGCTTCATCACTCACATTCCAACTCGCCTTCCCTCTGTGATAAACAACAAATCTCTGTGCATTTACAAACTAGTAGCTGGTAGCTATGAATTTTAGCAGTTTACCTTGCTGTCTTTTAAGGTGTTTGGTTTTTTATAGGGGACAGCTACCATGGGGGGAATATTTTGGGTGAAATTGGTGCACGTACATCACTTGGTCAACTCTCTGCCATAACAAGCTCTGTATTGTTTCACTCCATGCAGGTATCATCACACAAAGGTGATAACACCATGGGTAATTTTTCATCTTCTTTCCAACAATCCCACTTACCCAATGTTTTTATTAATCAGCCTATTCCATACTGATGCTGAAGCTATTAAATGCACACATTTCAGTCTTAGAGGAAAGCTGTAGTAATCATACTATGCTTGAGCATGTTTTGAGACAAGTGACACTGGGCCAGCAGTTTTAATTGCCTTGAGTTGGTGAGAATCAGATATAGCCAAACACTGTCACACTATAAATGGAAGTGTAATGGGTATCTGAGATAAACAGAAGCACAAACAACTCAGCTGCAAATGAGCAAAATCTGTTCACAAGGCAGTCTTATGAAATAATTGAGTACTTCTGTTCATTATGTTTTTGCTTGGACTATTACCAGTCAGGTGCATCAGCCATTATTGCAAATTACAAACCTGATTTCTCATGTACTGTGGAAAAATTTGCCCTGAAAACAAAAGGCCATCCAAACCAGATTCCAGCTCTTGTTCTCAGATTGCTCCAGCTTGTTCTAGAAGTCCCTCCCTGCATTTCACCCCTGCTTCCAGCCCTTGGCTTTGACAAGAGTTTAATGTTAATATTAAGACTCCTTATCCATAATGCTGACCACAGTGAGGAATTTTGGGATCTGTACAACCACTCCAGTGTCCCTGCTGCTGCAGTGTTCCAGAGTTGGCCTGCCTCCATAGGGACCATGTCTTTCTTCTCAAATGATTTTCCCATAAAGTCATGGCTCTTGTTGATCACTCCTGACCAATAGATTCCAGCACTCCAAGGTTCTTACTTCTCATTCTTAGCAGGAATTGGAAAATATTCATTTCTGCCTGTTGACATGCCAACAAACATCCCAAGTGTGGGTCATTGACTCAAATATTGTCCCCCTTTCCTGTAACCACACTGCTCTGAACCAGCTGTGGCTCCCAGCCACCCTCCCCTCTAAATACTAATTAAGGCCAAGAAAATCAACAATCTCAAAGTTAACCCCTTCACTGATCCAATCCTACATAAATGTAAACTTGAAAAATACATAGTAGCTCTCTAGCAACTTTAAACATCTGTATTGGATAACACTCTCCCATGGCAGCAGCAAGTTTGGCCTGTGATTTATGCCAGTAAAGCATAGATTCATATTCTCATAATTAGAAATTTCACTGTGAAGAAGATTGTTCATTTGTTACAAAATTATCTTCATAATATAATAATTTAATATCTTGATGCTGGCAACAGATTCAAATATTCAGGTTATTCTTAGAACCAACATTTTTAAAGGTTTTTTTTTTTTTATTATAGCTATTTATGTGGCTGCCACAGCATAGCATTAGTCTATTTGGTCCCTGAAGAACTAATTCTAAAACATATTTTTGGCACAGCAGGCTATGCTTTATGGATTGGAAATTTAGGAAGATAACCAAGGAATGAGCACAAGACCTGGCAATCATACTTTCCACCCCAGTTCAAGTCCATAATCTGTTATTTAGATGCCTAAAAAACCCAAAAAACCAACCCACACTCCAGTGGGCACCATGTCCACCCTCACAGGATGCTCTCACAAACCAAGCAGGCCACTGCTCAAATGTCTGGTGTGGGTGAGCTATCTAAAGCTTCAGCACAGCATATGAGTACCACACACTATCATATGCTTGGAAGTGCACGGCATCTGCTTAAGAATGAGACATTACTCCTCTACCAGGAGGTGTGTTCAGCCAAAAAGGAGCCCCCATCACACAACCTGACACACACATGCCACCTTGATACAGGAGGCATTCGTAATTTGCTCACACCCAGAGGAGATGCTGACATTTCAGTCCCAAGAGATGACCTGCAGACACTTGGGGAATCTCCAAGCAACCCCTTGGGAAGGAGGAGCAGAGAGCAAGACAGCCAGGTCAGTTTAATGACAGAGAAGGTCAGCAGCCCTGATTTAAGCTACATTTAATAAAAATGCATTGCATTAAAGACCTGATAAGCTGAGAAAATTAATAGAACATAGCTGCAATTCATTAGTTATTTATCATTTTTATCATTCCTCTCATTTCAAATGAATAAGTTATTATACAGTTTGAACAAAACTGCTTAAGAAAACCGTACATCAACTGCAGAGCCTAAGATGGCCACCTGCTCAGCTAAAATTATAGCATCAATACATTAAATAATTGCTCTTCTCTAGATGTATATATATCTACACCATTTTTAGATTTGGTATTTTGGATGAAATTTTCAACCACTACTTGTAACTACAGGATATGATCAAGAGGTGGCAGCAGAATTGCCAAGAATTCCTCTCTAGACATACTTTTTGTGTACTTCATTCTAAAAGCAGACCATTTCCTTGACATCCCCCATAGAGGAGCAGTTCTCAACTCTCATTATAAACTTGGATTTTTAATCACTTCTTCTTACAAGTTTCGTGCATGGAAGAACACATGTTCATATATATACTGCACTATATTGCCAAGTAGGCAACGTAAGAAATGTTCTTAAACTTGACTGTGTTTATACTTTCAGTTTTTCTGGGATCAGCTGACTGTGCAGTCACTACTACCAGCTAATTTAAACAACTTAAACTGACAGAACATGTTACAGCAATTCCATGTTGCACCGTGACACGTGTACAAGCATTAGCATCATAGCCAGAGTGTTACAGCTGAAACATAAAAAGGAGCACAGGAATAAATCGCTAATTTTCAGGATGTTCTTGTTTGTCACTACAGATACATAATTCTAGGATGAAAATTCTGTTCCAGTCAACAAAACCTCAGCATTTAAAGACAAATTTTTAATGCACAAATGTGTGAATCAACACAAGATTGCATGAGGCGTTCTGCCTCCTACTGTCATTCTCTGCATGTGACCAACAATAGAAATTGGAAAAACTCCAGCAGCTGTGTTTAAGTGTCTGCAGTTTTGCACAGATGCCCAGTAACATTCTGGTCAGCACTTGTACCATACATAGCACACAGGAAAGCATGGACAAGCACAATGGGTAGAAAAATAAAGGGCATGTCAAAATAGCAGCTAGGCTGCAAAATTAAATAGATTAATTTTTAAATCTTGACCTATACCCTTCCTGCATATGCAAAATAATGAATTTTTCATTGCATAGCGAAATCTTCACTGCCTGTACTTCCCATGGAATTCAAGCAATATTGAGGAAACAAAAGGCAGGCCACAGTTATTGACGTGCAGCTGCTCTATACTTTGCTTTCTCTTCAGTGCTCAATATGTGGCCTCCTGACTTACTGCACACTGTGCAGAAAGGACAATCAGCAAATCAGTGCATGGGCTGATCACAGGCAGTCATTTGGGTTGTATTCCCTGGTTCCCATACTTTTCCAGGGTTACATTCAGAGCAGCTTCACTGCATTCTGTAAGGACAAGCTGAGGTAAAACAGGAGCTGTTCCTCCTGACTGGAGAAGTGCAACTTCCCCACCTTGGGCTATGTGGGCAAAGCTGGGGCTTCCCTGAATCCCCAGCTCCAGCGCAGGTGGAACCACAGTTCCCAGTGAGTCCTTTGATAGAACCATTATTCCCAGTTGGTCCCTTGTCACACCCACCAAGAGTGGTGGATGACACTCCTTGCTCTCAGTGCAGTGATGGCAAACATTCCCCCAGGGGTAGGAGACAAGCAAGATAGTAGCACTGTCTGGGACACGTAGAAAA